>NC_138302.1:13505000-13602500 GCF_965601325.2 Salmo salar
AGTAAAACAAATAAACCTAACAAAAATGGTCCCATTTGCTTTAAGAAAACAATATGCAATAATGAAAACGCACTTGCCCAACATAGTCCACTAAACAGCAGCAAACATGCAGTATGAGAACTCACATTGTGACGAGGAGTGTCCTGTCCCGTGTCCGTTATCCGCCGGTGAAATATGACTAGGCTACTGCGTGCTTTGTGCGCTCTGGAGGACGACGACAGTCACCCAGCTAGATCAGCAGTAGCTTTATAGTCTACTGCAGCTCGCGCTGCTTACGAAACCACAGCCAGGTCTGGGCTGGCCCACTAACGGCCGACCGGAGGGGCGCAGGTGTGTCTGTGTGTGTTAGTAATGCAGCGGCGTGGGTTAGCCGCGGGAAGTAGTTTAAGGGATGCAGAATTAATGCAGATTTCTGGCTGCACTGAAGACATCAATACTGGTCCGCTGATACTGAACTAGTGAAGGTCCAGTGCAATCCTTTAGTGAATAACATTTAACTAAATGTATTTGAGTGTTTACCAGCATTTGTAACTTGAGTCTGATAATTATCTGTACAAAACAGATAATCTGATAATACTTGTGGAATATAAAACATTATTGCTTAACTCTTGTGTTGTTTTAAGGGTAAAAAATGACCCCCACTCTGTTCAACAGCAAAGAAAAACCCCTAAATGATCTTTTTTCAACTTTAAATTTGATGACTTTTCCTAGAGTGACCCCAACAGAAGAAGTGAAACATCGCCTTTGTTCATATTTCCAT
Organism: Salmo salar; assembly: GCF_965601325.2. Lineage (NCBI taxonomy): Eukaryota > Metazoa > Chordata > Actinopteri > Salmoniformes > Salmonidae > Salmo > Salmo salar. Next base: position 13,505,761 of record NC_138302.1, read on the forward strand.
TAAAGCTGGACACCACCAGAGTATAAAGATTGTCTTAGGGTCATTTCACCCTGAGGAAGGCACTGTGATGCCCAAACATTGGTAAATACCCATTCAATTGCTGTGAGTTTATATATGGAGTGTGCGACTTTCTTTATTTTTGAACCGGCAGTTATAAAATAATTTACACACACACACATTACATTTAAGTCATTTAGCAGACGCTCTTATCCAGAGCGACTTACACACACACACACACACACACACACACACACACACACACACACACACACACACACACACACACACACACACACACACACACACACATTGAGAAATTGAGATTATGTGCAATACTGATTGAACTCAGACAGCAGCTCCTGAAGAGGAAGATCACCATGGCTGGCACAGTTAGAAAGAACAAGCCTGAGCTCCCCCCTGCACTCCATGCAACAAGGGGGAGAGAGGCCTTCCCATCAAAGTTTGCCTGCACCCCCACCACCACTCTAGTTTCTTACCTCCCAAAGAGGAACAAGAATGTGGTCCTCCTGAGCACACTGCACAAAATGGCTAAGATCAGTGATCGTGAGGACAGGAAGCCAGTCATCATCCTGGCCTACAACCACAACAAAGGTGTGGACAACCTGGACAAGGTGATTGGAACTTACAGCTGCAGGAAGATGACTGCCCGCTGGCCCCTGGTCATCTTCCATAACATCATTGATGTGTCCTCATACAATGCCTTTGTGATATGGAACAAGATCAACCCTACCTGGATGCCTGAAAAGCGGAACAAGATGAGGGTGTTCCTGGAGCAGCTGGGAAAGGCACTTGTAACCCCACACATTCAAAGAAGGGAGCGCCTCCCCCGCACAGCAGCCTCTGCAGCGCTTGTGAAAGCTGTTCAGCTGAATCTTGTCCTGATCCACCTGAGGCTGCAGCTGGGGCAGGCAAGAGGAGGAAATGCCAATTCTGCCCCGCAAAGAAGGACTGTAAAACAAATACTATGTGCTGCACATGTGAGAAATACATCTGCAAAGTCCATGCACACACACTTGCATACTGTCCTGCATGTGCTAATTAGAGTTGATTGATTTATGTTCTTCACCTTTTTGTTTTGTATCTATTATCTTATTCTTATTTATTGTTGTTGTTTATACACCTTGTGGGTGGGGGCAATGGTTAAAAAAAATGGGAGAAGACTAGTATTTTGTAGTTGAATTCCTCATTGTACAGTATATAAGAATATATCACTATGTTGCCAAAAAAATTCAAGACTTATTGTTTCCCTTCAATAAAATGCATTCAAAACTACTTTCGGCACATTTCTGCTACTTTCTTAGGCTATACAAGTGCTATCTTTTGCTAAAAAATGAATGTTTACACCTATGCAGTACCGTTAGCAATAACAATAATAATAAACCTCTACTTTAGTAAAGAAAACAACTATGACAGGTGTGTTGTAATAAAAACCAGTGGTGTCCACTGATTAAATGCAGTCTATCTGCATTGTGAAGAGGGAAAACCAAGGTATTCACAAAGTTTGGGATGAATGACAGGTTGTTTCTTCATGCAGAATAGATTTGGGGTTTAAAATTCCATTAAACTGCTTTATTTTAGGGGTTTAGTGACGGCGGGTCATTGTTGACCCGTAGGACAAGGGGAGTATACAGAATGTCAAGACTACACAAGGGTTAATATATGTTTCCCAGTTTCTTGAAATACTTCGCAAATGCAATTTATTTCTATGTGAAAGCTGAAACGGTTTATTCATTCCTTTTCCATTTTAGCAGACACGCTTATCCAGAGCAACTTACAACAGTGAGTGCATACATTTTCATACTGGTCCCGCATAGGAGTCAAACCCACAATCCTAGCGTTGCAAGCACCATGCTCTCCCACCTGAGTCACATCATGGCATCACAACATCACAAACCTCTTGATGTCTCAATGTAGTCAATGTCACGTCCTGACCAGTATTAGGGATTATTTGTAATTGTAGTTTGGTCAGGACGTGGCAGAGGGTATATGTTTTATGTGGTTCGGGGTGGTTGGTTGTGTATTAGGGTGTTTGATTTGTTAGTTCTGGGTTTTGGGTATGTTCTAGGTTGGTATTTCTACGTTCTGTCTAGTTCAGTTTTCTATGTTTAGGTTTGGGTGTTGGACTCTCAATTGGAGGCAGGTGTTTCTAGTTGCCTCTGATTGAGAGTCCTATATATAGGTATGTGTTTGGGTTTGTGGGAGATTAATTGCTGTGTATAGCTTTGTGCCTTACAAGCCTGTTAGTCGTTGGTGTGTTTTCCTGTGTTTTTGTTTTCGGTTTACCTTCTTATCCATAATAAAAAGAAGATGAGTACACATAACCCCGCTGCGTATTGGTCCACTTTTCCGACGATGACTTCTCTTTATCTTCAGACGAAGAAGAGTGTGACAGTCAATTACTGTAGTGGTCATTGTTTTTCTACAGGCTGACAGAAAATCTACAGGTATAAACCCAGATGACCTGCCTATGTACAAAATCAAATGTATTTATATAGCCCTTCTTACATCAGCTGATATATCAAAGTGCTGTACAGAAACCGAGCCTAAAACCAGTCATGTACAGTCATGTACATTTACATTAAGTGGTTTGTAAGGATGGCAAATGAATAAGTGAACAAAAAGTGGTTGTTTTCCATGTTATTTAATTTGATGTGGATGTTTTGTGTCTTTGTCCATAACTTTGCACCATTTGATGTAAATGTTTGAGGACAATGTTTTGTTCTTTCTAGATTCCATTAGAATGACATCACAGAGAAAGAGGCAGGGCAACAACTCTTTCAATAGTTGGAATTGTATCCTGATTCTGTTCCTAATTATCTAACTACCTTTTTTTGCCAAAGCTAAGACGCTGATTTTTTGTTGTCTATATCAGTCCACTTATACTAGTAAAGGCCCAGTGCACTACTTTTGTGAGAATTTTTTTTTCTCCAAAAATAATAGATTCTATTAATTAACATTTTTTATTCTGATTTTTCAGGGGGTGCTGCAGCTCCCTCAGCACCCCTACTTCCTGCAGCTGTGGGCGTGGCCAGGGGTGCCTAGAGCTGCATAAATACGCTGGTTTCGGCAAGCAGTTACAGTAGGCCCAGCTAGACAGCGCCCCAGTTACAGTAGGCCCAGCCAGACAGCGCCCCAGTTACAGTAGGCCCAGCTAGACAGCACCCCAGTTAAAGTACGCCCAGCTAGACAGCACCCCAGTTACAGTAGGCCCAGCTAGACAGAACCCCAGTTACAGTAGGCCCAGCCAGACAGCACCCCAGTTACAGTACGCCCAGCTAGACAGCACCCCAGTTACAGTACGCCCAGCCAGACAGCACCCCAGTTACAGTACGCCCAGCCAGACAGCACCCCAGTTACAGTAGGCCCAGCTAGACAGCACCCCAGTTACAGTACGCCCAGCTAGACCCCACCCCAGTTACAGTACGCCCAGCCAGACAGCACCCCAGTTACAGTACGCCCAGCTAGACAGCACCCCAGTTACAGTACGCCCAGCTAGACAGCACCCCAGTTACAGTATGCCCAGCCAGACAGCACCCCAGTTACAGTACGCCCAGCTAGACAGCACCCCAGTTACAGTATGCCCAGCTAGACAGCACCCCAGTTACAGTATGCCCAGCTAGACAGCACCCCAGTTACAGTACGCCCAGCTAGACAGCACCCCAGTTACAGTACGCCCAGCCAGACAGCACCCCAGTTACAGTAGGCCCAGCCAGACAGTGCCCCAGGAACAGATGACAGGCTGGCATCAATATTCAGATCACCAGAGACACTTCTTCAGTGGTAGGCTAAAGGTGACAGTTTAAATAAGACTTTTCTTTGATATGTTTTGGATGTTTTAAATCAAATGCCACCACTTTCCTTCTGCCCTTTTCCCTGTGTGAAACGACCCTTTCCTTCTGCCCTTTTCCCTGTGTGAAACGACCCTTTCCTTCTGCCCTTTTCCCTGTGTGAAACGACCCTTTCCTTCTGCCCTTTTCCCTGTGTGAAACGACCCTTTCCTTCTGCCCTTTTCCCTGAGTGAAACGACCCTTTCCTTCTGCCCTTTTCCCTGTGTGAAACGACCCTTTCCTTCTGCGCTTTTCCCTGTGTGACACGGCCTGTCCTACATGTCTTAATGGTCTTGGGTGAGCTATATTGGGCCTTCTTTTTAAAGCCCAGTCTTGACCCTGACCCACAGCTTTGCATAACATTCCTAAATCTGTTGCCATACAGGTGTGTGTGTATTAGTGGACAGTATACACTGAGTGTACAAAACATTAAGAACACCTTCCTAATATTGAGTTGCACCTCCTTTTGCCCTCAGAACAGCCTCAATTTGTTACGGGGTATGGACTCTACAAGGGGCCTAAAGCATTCCACAGGGATGCTGGCCCATGTTGACTCCACCGCTTCCCACAGTTGTGTCAAGTTGGCTGGATGTCCGTGCTTGATACACAAGGGAAACTGTTGAGCATGAAAAACCCAGCAGCGTTGCAGTTCTTGGCACAAACAGGGGCACGTGGCACCTACCACCATACCTCGGTCAAAGGCACTTCAATCTTTTGTCTTGCCCATTCACCCTCTGAATGACATACACAATCCATGTCTCAAGGCTTAACAATCCTTCTTTAACGTGTCTCCTCCCCTTCATCTACACTGATTGAAGTGGATTTAACCAGTGACATCAATAAGGGATCATAGCTTTCACCTGATCAGTCTATGTCATGGAAAGAACAGGTTTTCTTAATGTTTTGTCCACTCACTGTATAGATATGCTATATTAAAGCAGGTTGTAGATTAGGCTATAGGGGCTCGCTCGGTCTCTCCCACACATGTTCCAAAGGTCAGCTTTATTTAACCATGTGACATCCGTCATACTGTTAGACATTACATCGTTGGTTAGCAGGTTTTAGTTTAAAACAGACGCACAACAAACCCTGGAACAGATCCATTCAACTCCTCCCTCTGTGCCACAAATGGCATCCTTTCCCCTTTATAGTGCACTACTTAAGGGATAGGGTTCAACCCATAGGGCTATGGTCAAATGAAGAGCACTATATAGGGGATAGGGTGCCATTTGGGATGTAAATTAGGTATACTTTTGACATGTTGCTATGAGCAACAACTCCACTGATGTACAGTCCATGTCTGATCAGATCTTTAGAGTTGGAGCAGGAAACCTACTTAGAGGCTACTTCATAAGCAATACTTAAGGGCCTACGTCATCCCTGTGGAGGATCCATAGCCCAATCCCAGATCAACAGGTCTGTTTGGGTCTGTAAGGATTGGATAGTTTCAAATACCTGCTGGAAGGGTGTGGGGGTTGTTGCGATTGGGTCGGTACATGTCATATTGGAATAAAATCAAGATGATGCATTTACCTATGAAGCCCTCATGCACTGCTTACGAAGGTGCTATGTACTGCTTATGTTGCCACCAACGATAATAAAACCATCCTCTCAGTCTTTCGTCAATATCAATATTTACAAACTCGTGATCTGTTAAATAATGTCAATAGTAACAACACAGTAAAACCAAAAATAGACTAAATACAAACATCAGCCGCTCAGTAAAAAGCATTCCATGAAAATCTGAGAAACAAAATAAAAATTCATCCCCAGTCTATGATTCTGACAAACACAAAGTCAAAATCCCAGTCCTGGAAACCCAGACTGTGCAGGGTTTTGTGCCAGCCTAACACACCTCAATCAACTTATCAAAAGGGCTTGATGATTGGATGATTGATGGAATCAGGTGTGCTGAGATGGAACCAGGATTAAAGAAAAGTGAAATAAACAATATCTTGATATACATTCAAACATGTGAATCATCTATATTAACAAGAACAGAACAGACGATATGGAGATGCAAATCAAATGATGAAGATTGATTGAACGGTGGACCTGTCACTATCCTGACCAGGGTTCTGATAACTTCCCCCAAATACCCACATAGATGCTGCTTTCACTGGGGGTGGGACAGTCAGAACCTGTCAGGGCCACGGTGGGTGTCTGTCCTCTGGTCCAGGGGTGAGACAGTCAGAACCTGTCAGGGCCACGGTGGGTGTCTGTTCTCTGGTCCAGGGGTGAGACAGTCAGAACCTGTCAGAGCCACGGTGGGTGTCTGTTCTCTGGTCCAGGGGTGGGACAGTCAGAACCTGTCAGGGCCACGGTGGGTGTCTGTCCTCTGGTCCAGGGGTGGGACAGTCAGAACCTGTCAGGGCCACGGTGGGTGTCTGTCCTCTGGTCCAGGGGTGAGACAGTCAGAACCTGTCAGGGCCACGGTGGGTGTCTGTCCTCTGGTCCAGGGGTGAGACAGTCAGAACCTGTCAGGGCCACGGTGGGTGTCTGTTCTCTGGTCCAGGGGTGGGACAGTCAGAACCTGTCAGAGCCACGGTGGGTGTCTGTTCTCTGGTCCAGGGGTGAGACAGTCAGAACCTGTCAGGGCCACGGTGGGTGTCTGTCCTCTGGTCCAGGGGTGAGACAGTCAGAACCTGTCAGGGCCACGGTGGGTGTCTGTTCTCTGGTCCAGGGGTGAGACAGTCAGAACCTGTCAGAGCCACGGTGGGTGTCTGTTCTCTGGTCCAGGGGTGGGACAGTCAGAACCTGTCAGGGCCACGGTGGGTGTCTGTCCTCTGGTCCAGGGGTGGGACAGTCAGAACCTGTCAGGGCCACGGTGGGTGTCTGTCCTCTGGTCCAGGGGTGAGACAGTCAGAACCTGTCAGGGCCACGGTGGGTGTCTGTTCTCTGGTCCAGGGGTGGGACAGTCAGAACCTGTCAGGGCCACGGTGGGTGTCTGTCCTCTGGTCCAGGGGTGAGACAGTCAGAACCTGTCAGGGCCACGGTGGGTGTCTGTTCTCTGGTCCAGGGGTGGGACAGTCAGAACCTGTCAGGGCCACGGTGGGTGTCTGTTCTCTGGTCCAGGGGTGGGACAGTCAGAACCTGTCAGGGCCACGGTGGGTGTCTGTCCTCTGGTCCAGGGGTGAGACAGTCAGAACCTGTCAGGGCCACGGTGGGTGTCTGTTCTCTGGTCCAGGGGTGAGACAGTCAGAACCTGTCAGGGCCACGGTGGGTGCAACACATCAGATTCCACTAATAAAGTCATTATTGATGACTATGACTAATTAATCAGTTGAATCAGCTGTTCTTTATTGATAACTAGAATTTGACTTAACTATAATTAAATCAACTATAAAAAAATGATTAGTTGAAACAGGTGTTTTACTGCAGGGCCGGCGCAAAAGCCTGCACCCATACCAGCACCTTCAGAGGAAGGTTGGATAACCCCTGTTCGACAGACAGACGTCTCAAACTGCATCTCCAAATGAAAGAAACACACATCAAAATACAGCCATAGTAGTCCAACAGAACAGAAGTACCACTTAAATAGACAGAGGCTGCGCACTACATCAGGAACAGGGTTCCAAACCACACCCGGTGTAGCGCACTACATCAGGGACAGGGTTCCAAACCACACCCGGTGTAGCGCACTACATCAGGAACAGGGTTCCTAACCACACCCTGTGTAGCGCACTACATCAGGAACAGGGTTCCAAACCACACCCTGTGTAGCGCACTACATCAGGGACAGGGTTCCTAACCACACCCTGTGTAGCGCACTACATCAGGGACAGGGTTCCAAACCACACCCTGTGTAGCGCACTACATCAGCAACAGGGTTCCAAACCACACCCTGTGTAGCGCACTACATCAGGGACAGGGTTCCAAACCACACCCTGTGTAGCGCACTACATCAGGAACAGGGTTCCAAACCACACCCTGTGTAGCGCACTACATCAGGGACAGGGTTCCTAACCACACCCTGTGTAGCGCACTACATCAGGAACAGGGTTCCAAACCACACCCTGTGTAGCGCACTACATCAAGAATAGGGTGCCAGTTGGGACACATTAAAACAGAACAAGATACTCTGAATATAAAATATACCAATCACACATCTGGAAAATGATCATCTTTGGAGTCTCGCTTCCTCCGTTCTCCAGAGAGACGAAAAGGAGAGAAGGAAAGGGAGAGAGAGAGAGGTCCATTCTATCCCAGACCGTTCTATTCATCCATCGATGAGGGGGGGTGGAAGAGTTCTCCCTGGAATGAACCATTATGACACCAGGCAGGGGTGCAGAGCCTCCAGAAAGTCTCCAGATTAACGAGAGAGAGAGAGAGAGAGAAGGTCCAACGACAACTAAAGTCTGTCATCGTTTGTCTTGTTGCATAGCGAGGCGGTGGTTGCTTTAGTAACAGTTTCAGATCGAGGAGTGTTTGGGGGGGGGGGGGGGGGGTAAAGGGTGTGTCTTGGTCCGTTTCAGTCCCCGTTTCTCTCCAACGCCGAGGGGTTATGGGTGTTTAGAACACCCCCCTCTTGCCAAACACACACACTCTCACAAGGTAGACTATTTCTGGAGCTCTCGACCATTAGACGTCTTCTTGACTTTAGAGATGCCCTCCAACATACCGGACTCCGTCACCCTGCAGAGAGAAGAGAGGGTTAGTTTAATACTGAACACATCACATTTTTAAACATCCCCAGATGCTACCTCACAAAAAAACAACAGCGTCTCTTACACTTCATCCATCTCCACGTCCTCCTCATCCAGGGGCAGCTGGAGGTAGGGGTTGTTGGAAGCCGGGCGGAACTTATACCCCGTCAACACAAAGAAGATCAGAGTAGACACCTCCACTAGGAACTACAGGAGGGAGGGGTAAAGAGGGAAAATAAAACATGCAGACAATCTCGAAAAACAATGAAGGAATGAATGGCTATCACCAGTGTCAGAGTTTCACAGTGTGACATCATCAGAAGTGGACAGTGACGGTGACTCACCTCGTAACACCACTGCCACTGGAAAGGCACCGTCACCTTCAGCAGGATGGCTATGATCCTCGTGAAGTAGACATAACACACTATCTACAGATGGAGGGAGGGATGGAAGAGGGAGAGATGGAGGGAGGGAGAGAGAAGGAGAGAGATTACCCATCCTGACATTTTTCAGAACGTTCACAGAAAAATAAGTTAGAATTCAAAATATCTACGAGGAAGAGAGAGACAGACAGACACAGGTCTCCTCACCATGACATAGTAATGTCTGAATAGCTTGAGTTTCTCCAGGTTCATGGCCACTGAGGGAAACAAAGAGAGGCAGACAGTATTACTACAGGGGAACGACAGTATTACTACAGGGGAACTGCAGTATTACTACAGGGGAACTGCAGTATTACTACAGGGGAACTACAGGGGAACTCAGCACCAACTACAAGGTTCAAACTATATTTGACTAAGCTATAGTTATTAACCACTGCTAACTGTCCATGAAATGTATCCCTCCCTGTAGATGGCTCACCTTTCCCATCAGTGCTGGAAGCCTCTTGTAGGTGACGGATAGACCTGCAAACACAAACAAACACACACACACATTATCCTCTGATGGCCCGTCAGGAGGAAGGAGCCCCCTTCTCAAACCCAACAGTAATATTCTCCTCTGATGGCCCGTCAGGAGGAAGGAGCCCCCTTCTCAAACCCAACAGTAATATTCTCCTCTGATGACCCGTCAGGAGGAAGGAGCCCCCTTCTCAAACCCAACAGTAATATTCTCCTCTGATGGCCCATCAGGAGGAAGGAGCCCCCTTCTCAAACCCAACAGTAATATTCTCCTCTGATGACCCGTCAGGAGGAAGGAGCCCCCTTCTCAAACCCAACAGTAATATTCTCCTCTGATGACCAGTCAGGAGGAAGGAGCCCCCTTCTCAAACCCAACAGTAATATTCTCCTCTGATGACCTGTCAGGAGGAAGGAGCCCCCTTCTCAAACCCAACAGTAATATTCTCCTCTGATGGCCAGTCAGGAGGAAGGAGCCCCCTTCTCAAACCCAACAGTAATATTCTCCTCTGATGACCAGTCAGGAGGAAGGAGCCCCCTTCTCAAACCCAACAGTAATATTCTCCAACAAGGCAGCTGCATTGTCTTTGACATAAAATTCATGTTAGAATGTTCTAGTCACCCAAGTTATAGACTGTTTTCTCTGCTACCGCACAGCAAGCGGTACCGGAGCGCCAAGTCTAGGACCAAAAGGCTCCTCAACAGCTTCTACACCCAAGCCATAAGACTGCTGAATAATTAATCAAATTGTCACCGACACCCCCCCTCCATTTTGTACACTGCTGCTACTCGCCTGTACCCCCGCACACTGACTCGGTACCGGTGCCCCCTGTATATAACCTCGTTACTTTTTATTATAACCTTTTATTTTAGTCTACTTGGTACATGTTTTCTTAGCTCTTCTTGAACTGCACTGTTGGTTAAGGGCTTGTAAGTAAGCATTTCACGGTAAGGTCTACACTTGTATTCGGCGCATGTGACAAATACATTTTGCTCTGATCTAAGTAGCTGTCTATGGGAAAGCAGATGAAACACTTCAGCATCTGAATCCCGAGTCGACACGCCACCCGCTTGACATACGCCACCCGCTTGACATACGCCACCCGCTTGACATACGCCACCCGCTTGACATACGCCACCCGCTTGACATACGCCACCCGCTTGACATACGCCACCCGCTTGACATACGCCACCCGCTTGACATACGCCACCCGCTTGACATACGCCACCCGCTTGACATACGCCACTCTGTTTGAGTCGACTTCGCCATCGGCTTTCAACAGAGCATCCAGCTTACACCCAGGAGGCAGCCTGGAGCAAACTTCACAGCCAGCTGAAACTAACATTAAACCCTAATACTGACCATATAACAGGGAAGAGGATGAGGTCAACCAGCAACAACACCTCCTCCTAACAGTATACTGACCATATAACAGGGAAGAGGATGAGGTCAACCAGCAACAACACCTCCTCCTAACAGTATACTGACCATATAACAGGGAAGAGGATGAGGTCAACCAGCAACAACACCTCCTCCTAACAGTATACTGACCATATAACAGGGAAGAGGATGAGGTCAACCAGCAACAACACCTCCTCCTAACAGTACACTGACCATATAACAGGGAAGAGGATGAGGTCAACCAGGAACAACACCTCCTCCTAACAGTATACTGACCATATAACAGGGAAGAGGATGAGGTCAACCAGCAACAACACCTCCTCCTAACAGTACACTGACCATATAACAGGGAAGAGGATGAGGTCAACCAGCAACAACACCTCCTCCTAACAGTACACTGACCATATAACAGGGAAGAGGATGAGGTCAACCAGGAACAACACCACCTCCTAACAGTATACTGACCATATAACAGGGAAGAGGATGAGGTCAACCAGGAACAACACCTCCTCCTAACAGTACACTGACCATATAACAGGGAAGAGGATGAGGTCAACCAGGAACAACACCACCTCCTAACAGTACACTGACCATATAACAGGGAAGAGGATGAGGTCAACCAGGAACAACACCTCCTCCTAACAGTATACTGACCATATAACAGGGAAGAGGATGAGGTCAACCAGCAACAACACCTCCTCCTAACAGTATACTGACCATATAACAGGGAAGAGGATGAGGTCAACCAGCAACAACACCTCCTCCTAACAGTATACTGACCATATAACAGGGAAGAGGATGAGGTCAACCAGCAACAACACCTCCTCCTAACAGTACACTGACCATATAACAGGGAAGAGGATGAGGTCAACCAGGAACAACACCACCTCCTAACAGTACACTGACCATATAACAGGGAAGAGGATGAGGTCAACCAGGAACAACACCTCCTCCTAACAGTATACTGACCATATAACAGGGAAGAGGATGAGGTCAACCAGCAACAACACCTCCTCCTAACAGTATACTGACCATATAACAGGGAAGAGGATGAGGTCAACCAGGAACAACACCTCCTCCTAACAGTATACTGACCATATAACAGGGAAGAGGATGAGGTCAACCAGCAACAACACCTCCTCCTAACAGTACACTGACCATATAACAGGGAAGAGGATGAGGTCAACCAGCAACAACACCTCCTCCTAACAGTATACTGACCATATAACAGGGAAGAGGATGAGGTCAACCAGCAACAACACCTCCTCCTAACAGTACACTGACCATATAACAGGGAAGAGGATGAGGTCAACCAGCAACAACACCTCCTCCTAACAGTATACTGACCATATAACAGGGAAGAGGATGAGGTCAACCAGCAACAACACCTCCTCCTAACAGTATACTGACCATATAACAGGGAAGAGGATGAGGTCAACCAGCAACAACACCTCCTCCTAACAGTATACTGACCATATAACAGGGAAGAGGATGAGGTCAACCAGCAACAACACCTCCTCCTAACAGTACACTGACCATATAACAGGGAAGAGGATGAGGTCAACCAGGAACAACACCTCCTCCTAACAGTATACTGACCATATAACAGGGAAGAGGATGAGGTCAACCAGCAACAACACCTCCTCCTAACAGTACACTGACCATATAACAGGGAAGAGGATAGCTCCACAGCAGATGAGGTCAACCAGGAACAGAACCTCCTTCCACAGGGCGTACTCACTAGAGCCCTCCTCTGTAGACTCTATTATGATGTAGGCTACGTTGGCCAGAACCTGGGAGAGGGGGTGGGGGGGAAGAGAGAGAGAGAGAGTCAAACTGGTGGAAGTTTGCCAGAGATTAAGAAGAATACATCACTAAATCTATCTCTGTCAGATCATTGGTTAACGAGACTGTCACTTCCGCACCCCCCCCCCCCAGTTGTACCTGTAGAGGGATGATGATATAACCCCCCCCAGGTGTACCTGTAGAGGGATGATGATATACCCCCCCCCCCCAGGTGTACCTGTAGAGGGATGATGATATACCCCCCCCCCCAGGTGTACCTGTAGAGGGATGATGATATAACCCCCCCCCCCCCAGGTGTACCTGTAGAGGGATGATGATATACCCCCCCCCCAGGTGTACTTGTAGAGGGATGATGATACACCCCCCCCCCCCCAGGTGTACCTGTAGAGGGATGATGATATAACCCCCCCCCCCAGGTGTACCTGTAGAGGGATAATGATATACCCCCCCCCAGGTGTACTTGTAGAGGGATGATGATATACCCCCCCCCCAGGTGTACTTGTAGAGGGATGATGATATACCCCCCCCCCCCCCCCCGGTGTACCTGTAGAGGGATGATGATAACCCCCTCCCCCCCCAGGTGTACCTGTAGAGGGATGATGATATACCCCCCCCCCCAGGTGTACTTGTAGAGGGATGATGATATACCCCCCCCCCCCCCAGGTGTACCTGTAGAGGGACGATGATATAACCCCCCCCCCCAGGTATACCTGTAGAGGGATGATGATATAACCCCCCCCCAGGTGTACCTGTAGAGGGATGATGATATAACCCCCCCCCCCAGGTGTACCTGTAGAGGGATGATGATATAACCCCCCCCCCCCCAGGTGTACCTGTAGAGGGATGATGATATAACCCCCCCCCCCCAGGTGTACCTGTAGAGGGATGATGATATAACCCCCCCCCCCAGGTGTACCTGTAGAGGGATGATGATAACAACCACCCCCCCCCCCCCCCCCAGGTGTACCTGTAGAGGGATGATGATATAACCCCCCCCAGGTGTACCTGTAGAGGGATGATGATATAACCCCCCCCCCCAGGTGTACCTGTAGAGGGATGATGATAACAACCACCCCCCCCCCCCCCCCCAGGTGTACCTGTAGAGGGATGATGATATAACCCCCCCCAGGTGTACCTGTAGAGGGATGATGATATAACCCCCCCCCAGGTGTACCTGTAGAGGGATGATGATATAACCCCCCCAGGTGTACCTGAAGAGGGATGATGATATAACCCCCCCCAGGTGTACCTGTAGAGGGATGATGATAACAACCACCCCCCCCCCCCCCCCCAGGTGTACCTGTAGAGGGATGATGATAACAACCACCCCCCCCCCCCCCCAGGTGTACCTGTAGAGGGATGATGATATAACCCCCCCCAGGTGTACCTGTAGAGGGATGATGATATAACCCCCCCCCCAGGTGTACCTGTAGAGGGATGATGATATAACCCCCCCAGGTGTACCTGAAGAGGGATGATGATATAACCCCCCCCAGGTGTACCTGTAGAGGGATGATGATATAACCCTCTCCCCCAGGTGTACCTGTAGAGGGATGATGATATAACCCCCCCCCCAGGTGTACCTGTAGAGGGATGATGATATAACCCCCCCCCAGGTGTACCTGTAGAGGGATGATGATATAACCCCCCCCCCAGGTGTACCTGTAGAGGGATGATGATATAACCCCCCCCCAGGTGTACCTGTAGAGGGATGATGATATAACCCCCCCCCCAGGTGTACCTGTAGAGGGATGACAATATAACCCCCCCCCCCAGGTGTACCTGTAGAGGGATGACGATCATGAAGATCTTCTTCTCCTTGTCTGACAGGATGTATTTAACGAAGGCCCAGCCAGTACCAATCAACGCCAGAGTGATGAACAGCAGAGCCCCCTTCAACCTGCACAGCACACACGTTATCACGCACAGCACACACGTTATCACGCACAGCACACACGTTATCACGCACAGCACACACGTTATCACGCACAGCACACACGTTATCACGCACAGCACACACGTTATCACGCACAGCACACACGTTATCACGCACAGCACACACGTTATCACGCACAGCACACACGTTATCACGCACAGCACACACGTTATCACGCACAGCACACACAAACGTAAGACACACATATCAAAACGCACACACTGATCAGAAACATACACATCAAAACTGCTTTAGTCATTTCATATGTATATACTGCATTTTAGCCAATGCCACTCCGACATCACTCGTCCTAATACTTATAAATTCCATTACTTTACTTTTAGATGTGTATATTGTTGTGTATTGTTAGATACTACTGCACTGTTGGAGCAAGGAACACAAGCATTTCGCTACACCTGCAATAACATCTGCTAACCACGTGTACGTGACCAGTAACATCTGCTAACCACGTGTACGTGACCAGTAACATCTGCTAACCACGTGTACGTGACCAGTAACATCTGCTAACCACGTGTACGTGACCAGTAACATCTGCTAACCACGTGTACGTGACCAGTAACATCTGCTAAACACGTGTACGTGACCAGTAACATCTGCTAAACACGTGTACGTGACCAGTAACATCTGCTAAACACGTGTACGTGACCAGTAACATCTGCTAAACACGTGTACGTGACCAGTAACATCTGCTAAACACGTGTACGTGACCAGTAACATCTGCTAAACACGTGTACGTGACCAGTAACATCTGCTAAACACGTGTACGTGACCAGTAACATCTGCTAAACACGTGTACGTGACCAGTAACATCTGCTAAACACGTGTACGTGACCAGTAACATCTGCTAAACACGTGTACGTGACCAGTAACATCTGCTAAACACGTGTACGTGACCAGTAACATCTGCTAAACACGTGTACGTGACCAGTAACATCTGCTAAACACGTGTACGTGACCAGTAACATCTGCTAAACACGTGTACGTGACCAGTAACATCTGCTAAACACGTGTACGTGACCAGTAACATCTGCTAAACACGTGTACGTGACCAGTAACATCTGCTAAACACGTGTACGTGACCAGTAACATCTGCTAAACACGTGTACGTGACCAGTAACATCTGCTAAACACGTGTACGTGACCAGTAACATCTGCTAACCATGTGTACGTGACCAGTAACATCTGCTAAACACGTGTATGTGACCAATAACATCTGCTAAACACGTGTATGTGACCAATAAATGTGATATTATACATACACTATGACACACACCCATTTTATATACACACAGATGTATCATTCCCCCCTCCAGAAATATCACCCAGAATGAAATAGAAGTCAGACTGACAGGTGAGTAATGTAGTACATGACAGCCCATCCTTCTATGGGGTGTCCCTCTGTGTTGATGAAGTGGTAGTTGATCTGAGAGAGAGGAGAGAAAGATCAACATTTTATAGGATATTCCATTTTACATCAGAAGGCAATTATAATTTATTGGGGTCGGTTAGGTGGAGGATGTATGTGGAGGTCCATGTGTGTGGGTTTCTCTGTGTGTGTGGAGGTCAGTATGGATGTGTGTGTCTACATGTGTGTCTACATGTGCGTCTGTTGTACTCACACTGTGGAAGACCAGGGAGATGGACTTGGTGAAGGCCAGAGCTGCCATCAGCCAGTGGATCTTAAACACACTGTACCTACAGGAGAGGAGAAAGGAGTGGAAGAGAGAACCAGAGAGAGAAGGGAGAGGATAGCAGAGGAGAAGAGGGAGAGAGGAAGAGAGAACCAGAGAGAACCAGAGAGAGGATAGCAGAGGAGAAGAGGGAGAGAGGAAGAGAGAACCAGAGAGAGAAGGGAGAGGATAGCAGAGGAAGAGAGAACCAGAGAGAGAAGGGAGAGGATAGCAGAGGAAGAGAGAACCAGAGAGAGAAGGGAGAGGATAGCAGAGGAGAAGAGGAAGAGAGAACCAGAGAGAACCAGAGAGAGGATAGCAGAGGAGAAGAGGGAGAGAGGAAGAGAGAACCAGAGAGAGAAGGGAGAGGATAGCAGAGGAAGAGAGAACCAGAGAGAGGAAGAGAGAACCAGAGAGAGAAGGGAGAGGATAGCAGAGGAGAAGAGGGAGAGAGGAAGAGAGAACCAGAGAGAGGATAGCAGAGGAGAAGAGGGAGAGAGGAAGAGAGAACCAGAGAGAACCAGAGAGAGAAGGGAGAGGATAGCAGAGGAAGAGAGAACCAGAGAGAGAAGGGAGAGGATAGCAGAGGAAGAGAGAACCAGAGAGAGGATAGCAGAGGAAGAGAGAACCAGAGAGAGGATAGCAGAGGAAGAGAGAACCAGAGAGAGAAGGGAGAGGATAGCAGAGGAAGAGAGATCAAGAGAGAGGAGAGAATAGCCGAGGATCAGATGGGTTATAAACTGTTTACTGGGAGCGTTCCTATGTGTACCGGTGCTTCATCAGTGTGTAGACCCAGAACAATGTCTGCTACAGGGTTTCCGGCTGATAAATGTATTAATTAACATCCGATCAAAATAAAATTGTAGCCGGCTAAATTGTCCAGGGCTGCCCATCATACACCCTGCAGCACCATAGCCTTCTCTCACTGCCTTATGAGCTGCTGAGAGACAGAGACAGACAGAGAGAGCGCCTAGACTACTGTTGATTGTGAAGATAGAGGCCTCTTTCATTGCAGTAAAACGAACAGTAGACACTAAGCCTAGAGTGAACAGCCTACATGAAGAGTAGGCCTATAGAGAACAGCCTACAAGAAGGGTAGGCCTATAGAGAACAGCCTACAAGAAGAGTAGGCCTATAGAGAACAGTCTACAAGAAGGGTAGGCCTATAGAGAACAGCCTACAAGAAGAGTAGAGAGTAGGTCTATAGAGAACAGCCTACAAGAAGAGTAGAGAGTAGGTCTATAGAGAACAGCCTAGGAGAAGAGTAGATACTAGGCCTAGAGTGAACAGACTAGGAGAAGAGTAGATACTAGGCCTAGAGTGAACAGACTAGGAGAAGAGTAGATACTAGGCCTATAGTGAACAGCCTACAAGAAGAGTAGGCCTATAGAGAACAGCCTACAAGAAGAGTAGAGAGTAGGTCTATAGAGAACAGCCTACAAGAAGAGTAGAGAGTAGGTCTATAGAGAACAGCCTACAAGAAGAGTAGAGTAGGTCTATAGAGAACAGCCTACAAGAAGAGTAGAGTAGGTCTATAGAGAACAGCCTACAAGAAGAGTAGAGAGTAGGTCTATAGAGAACAGCCTACAAGAAGAGTAGAGAGTAGGTCTATAGAGAACAGCCTACAAGAAGAGTAGAGTAGGTCTATAGAGAACAGCCTACAAGAAGAGTAGAGTAGGTCTATAGAGAACAGCCTACAAGAAGAGTAGAGTAGGTCTATAGAGAACAGCCTACAAGAAGAGTAGAGAGTAGGCCTATAGAGAACAGCCTACAAGAAGAGTAGAGTAGGTCTATAGAGAACAGCCTACAAGAAGAGTAGAGAGTAGGTCTATAGAGAACAGCCTACAAGAAGAGTAGAGTAGGTCTATAGAGAACAGCCTACAAGAAGAGTAGAGAGTAGGTCTATAGAGAACAGCCTACAAGAAGAGTAGAGTAGGTCTATTGAGAACAGCCTACAAGAAGAGTAGAGAGTAGGTCTATAGAGAACAGCCTACAAGAAGAGTAGAGAGTAGGTCTATAGAGAACAGCCTACAAGAAGAGTAGAGTAGGTCTATAGAGAACAGCCTACAAGAAGAGTAGAGAGTAGGTCTATAGAGAACAGCCTACAAGAAGAGTAGAGAGTAGGTCTATAGAGAACAGCCTACAAGGGTAATGTCCTCCATATAAATAAGTTTACTGTGCAACTCGCTATTCAGGTCGGATGTAATCTTGAAACTTTAATGTATGTATTTTTTTCATATTTATAACAATTTGTTTCATCATTAGTGTTACTACTGTAGGCCTATTATATATTTATGTTGTAAAATAAATATCATTAGCCTATTGCTCCTATGTGTTGGATACAGTAGGCACTAGCCTTTCTTGGTAATTGCTGCAATATAGCCTGTTACAAACTTTTGTGAAGGTTTAAACCATATTCGCAAGAGTTTTGTTTCATTCTGTTGAGCCATTTTCTTTGGCCAAATTAAGTTCCAACTAATGTTGTGTTTGCCACAATATAATAATCCTGCTCGTATTTTCCCTATTAAACAATGGCTTGACTTTTGATATTACCCTAATAAAGTTTACAACTTTTGAACAAGGTTTGTTGTGGCTACTAGCCTCCTATACTGCAGGCCTATGATATGAAGGCGGCGTGCGAGGCCTATGATATGAAGGCGGCGTGCGAGGCCTATGATATGAAGGCGGCGTGCGAGGCCTATGATATGAAGGCGGCGTGCGAGGTCTATGATATGAAGGCGGCGTGCGAGGCCTATGATATGAAGGCGGCGTGCGAGGCCTATGATATGAAGGCGGCGTGCGAGGCCTATGATATGAAGGCGGCGTGCACCAGCGCTCCAGACTGACAGTTGAACTTGAGGTGAGGAAGAATGTTTTAGTAACCAAAGTTACTCCTATAATTTAACAATGTGGTTGTATTTACTTGTGGGCGTTTCTTCTACAAGAGTGTAATGGCAATGTGTTTCTTCATATCCCGACTCCCCCCCCCCGACACACCCGCAGGGAGTGGGGTCACGGCCAGGGAGACCATTGTCCAGCACCCCTGGAGCAAATGGGCCAAAAGCAACCTTTCGGTAAGTGGCCAAAACGCTCTAACCTTGAAGCTACCTGCCGCCCCCGTTTAGCAGACACAGTAGCCTATCTGACAAGGATAAAGAAATGCATGTCGGTGTCGTAGCATGCCGCCGTGTGTGTGTGTGTACCTGTGCTTCAGCAGTGTGTAAACCCAGACCATGGCTATAATGAAGAAGACTCCAGCCATGAAGATGTAGAGACGAGGGAGAGGGATCTCTGCTGCTGACAGGTAACCTCCTGGGTTCTTCTCCGTCACCTCCACCTGGACGGACACACACACACACACACACACACACACACACACACACACACACACACACACACACACACACACACACACACACACACACACACACACACGTAATCAGAAAACGCTAAGAAATGTAAACACTAACAAGGTAATCCAGAACACCACTCACATTGAGAGTGTAGGGGCGGTTGGTGCCCGGCAGAATGTTCTCACAGTAGTGGAAGTTGAGGTTGTACAGGCCCTCATCCAACTGGCCAATCACCATGTGGAACTGTGGAGAGGGAGGGGCCACAGTCAGCTGTCACTCAAATAAACACCCAGCAGTGTGAAGGTTGAACAATGTGTGGAAGACTAAAAGCTGTGGTAATGGTTGGAGAATTATTTGACATTGTCTGTAAAAAGGTTGTTCTAAGGTTTTGCGGAAGATGTTTGAAGGTATTTAAACATTGTGTAAAGGTTGTGTAAAGGTTAGTGGACTCACGCTGAAGCTGTAGGAGCCGTTGATTTTCTGCACATCCAGAGTCAGCCCGTTGATCCGCCCCACCTGGAGAAACATACAGTCAGAAGTTACACACACAGACACACACAGAGAGAGAGAGAGAGAGAGAGACACACACACACACACACACACACACACACACACACAGAGAGAAAGAGAGAGAGCGAGAGAAAGAGAGAGACACACACACACAGAGAGAGACACACCTGCTTGGTAGGTTTTTTAGTCTCCATTTTGTCCAACTCCGCCTTCACTTCCTTCTCTTCCTCCTTCGTCCCCTCTTCCAGCACTGCATCTTTCTGCCCTGCAGCTTTCTTCTCTTCCTCCACATTACTCTTCTGTACTGTCACATTGAAGTCCTCAGAGTCATTGGGAACCGCTCTTCTACTCCTGGAACCTGAACACACAGCCAATCAGAAGACCGCACATAATGATGATGATGATGATGGCTGCAACGTGAATAAACTAACCTTTATACTCTGTAGTCAGGTCACATAAAGACAACACTACTCTGTAGTCAGGTTACATAAAGACAACACTACTCTGTATTCAGGTCACATATAGAGACAACACTACTCTGTAGTCAGGTTATATATAGAGACAACACTACTCTGTAGTCAGGTCACATATAGAGACAACACTACTCTGTAGTCAGGTTACATAAAGACAACACTACTCTGTAGTCAGGTCACATATAGAGACAACACTACTCTGTAGTCAGGTTACATAAAGACAACACTACTCTGTAGTCAGGTTATATATAGAGACAACACTACTCTGTATTCAGGTTATATATAGAGACAACACTACTCTGTAGTCAGGTTATATATAGAGACAACACTACTCTGTATTCAGGTTATATATAGAGACAACACTACTCTGTAGTCAGGTCACATATAGAGACAACACTACTCTGTAGTCAGGTTATATATAGAGACAACACTACTCTGTATTCAGGTTATATATAGAGACAACACTACTCTGTAGTCAGGTTATATATAGAGACAACACTACTCTGTAGTCAGGTTACATAAAGACAACACTACTCTGTATTCAGGTTACATAGAGACAACACTACTCTGTAGTCAGGTCACACATAAAGACAACACTACTCTGTATTCAGGTTACATAGAGACAAAACTACT
Organism: Salmo salar; assembly: GCF_965601325.2. NCBI lineage: Eukaryota > Metazoa > Chordata > Actinopteri > Salmoniformes > Salmonidae > Salmo > Salmo salar. The sequence continues at coordinate 13,526,955 of NC_138302.1, forward strand.
CTGTAGTCAGGTCACATAAAGACAACACTACTCTGTAGTCAGGTCACACATAAAGACAACACTACTCTGTATTCAGGTTACATAGAGACAACACTACTCTGTAGTCAGGTCATATAAAGACAACACTACTCTGTAGTCAGGTCACATAAAGACAACACTACTCTGTAGTCAGGTTACATAAAGACAACACTACTCTGTAGTCAGGTTATATATAGAGACAACACTACTCTGTAGTCAGGTTACATAAAGACAACACTACTCTGTATTCAGGTTACATAGAGACAACACTACTCTGTAGTCAGGTCACACATAAAGACAACACTACTCTGTATTCAGGTTACATAGAGACAAAACTACTCTGTAGTCAGGTCACATAAAGACAACACTACTCTGTAGTCAGGTCACACATAAAGACAACACTACTCTGTATTCAGGTTACATAGAGACAACACTACTCTGTAGTCAGGTCATATAAAGACAACACTACTCTGTAGTCAGGTCACATAAAGACAACACTACTCTGTAGTCAGGTCACATAAAGACAACACTACTCTGTAGTCAGGTCACATAAAGACAACACTACTCTGTAGTCAGGTCACATAAAGACAACACTACTCTGTAGTCAGGTCACATAAAGACAACACTACTCTGTAGTCAGGTCACATAAAGACAACACTACTCTGTAGTCAGGTCACATAAAGACAACACTACTCTGTAGTCAGGTCACATAAAGAGACAACACTACTATGTAGTCAGGTCACATATAGAGACAACACTACTCTGTAGTCAGGTCACATATAGAGACAACACTACTCTGTAGTCAGGTCACATAAAGACAACACTACTCTGTATTCAGGTTATATATAGAGACAACACTACTCTGTATTCAGGTTATATATAGAGACAACACTACTCTGTAGTCAGGTTACATAAAGACAACACTACTCTGTAGTCAGGTTACATAAAGACAACACTACTCTGTAGTCAGGTTACATAAAGACAACACTACTCTGTAGTCAGGTTACATAAAGACAACACTACTCTGTAGTCAGGTTACATAAAGACAACACTACTCTGTAGTCAGGTCACATATAGACAACACTACTCTGTAGTCAGGTCACATATAGACAACACTACTCTGTAGTCAGGTCACATATAGACAACACTACTCTGTAGTCAGGTTACATATAGAGACAACACTACTCTGTAGTCAGGTCACATATAGAGACAACACTACTCTGTAGTCAGGTTATATATAGAGACAACACTACTCTGTATTCAGGTTATATATAGAGACAACACTACTCTGTAGTCAGGTCACATATAGAGACAACACTACTCTGTAGTCAGGTCACATAAAGACAACACTACTCTGTAGTCAGGTTATATATAGAGACAACACTACTCTGTATTCAGGTTATATATAGAGACAACACTACTCTGTAGTCAGGTCACATATAGAGACAACACTACTCTGTAGTCAGGTCACATATAGAGACAACACTACTCTGTAGTCAGGTCACATATAGAGACAACACTACTCTGTAGTCAGGTCACATATAGAGACAACACTACTCTGTAGTCAGGTCACATATAGAGACAACACTACTCTGTAGTCAGGTCACATATAGAGACAACACTACTCTGTATTCAGGTCACATATAGAGACAACACTACTCTGTAGTCAGGTCACATATAGAGACAACACTACTCTGTAGTCAGGTCACATATAGAGACAACACTACTCTGTAGTCAGGTTATATATAGAGACAACACTACTCTGTATTCAGGTTATATATAGAGACAACACTACTCTGTAGTCAGGTCACATATAGAGACAACACTACTCTGTAGTCAGGTCACATATAGAGACAACACTACTCTGTAGTCAGGTCACATATAGAGACAACACTACTCTGTAGTCAGGTCACATAAAGACAACACTACTCTGTAGTCAGGTCACATAAAGACAACACTACTCTGTAGTCAGGTCACATATAAAGACAACACTACTCTGTAGTCAGGTCACATATAAAGACAACACTACTCTGTAGTCAGGTCACATATAAAGACAACACTACTCTGTAGTCAGGTCACATATAGAGACAACACTACTCTGTAGTCAGGTCACATATAGAGACAACACTACTCTGTATTCAGGTTATATAACGACAACACTACTCTGAAGTACTTTTTGGGTTGAGGTCCCCCTAGAGTTCAGGCCCCCCAGACAGCATACAAACACATAAGTCTTTCCTTCAATCATTATTTATGGCAAAATGTGTAGAACAGCATGAAATCAACTCATGGATTCTTGAAAGTCGAGACAAACTGAATTTTTATAGTTGTAAAAAAATTTGATTGAGAAATTTTATAAGGGAAAACATTTGCTTTGGGAATTTTCCTAATACTTTCAATATTATTCATTTCCATTTTGGTTCTATTCCTGGGAATGCTCTTTTTTGGCGCAAAGGATCCCAACTTCAAACGCTCCCAATAAAATGTTTAAAATTCCAAAAACTTGCAATAATGAATATTAACTGACAAAATATTGTATGTAGTTTCTTGCAATAACCCTAAAGGATATTTCTCTCAAAATTGATTGCTAAAAGATTTGTCCAGAGATTTAGTCAACTCCGTCAGATTAGTCTAAAATCTTAAATGAATCAGGAATGAGCAGGGCAGCTACAGTGAGAGAAAAAAGTATTTGATCCCCTGCTGATTTTGTATGTTTGCACAATTACAAAGAAATGATCAGTCTATAATTTTAATGGTAGGTTTATTTGAACAGTGAGAGACAGAATAACCAAAAAAATCCAGAAAAACGCATGTCAAAAATGTTATAAATTGATTTGCATTTTAATGAGAGAAATAAGTATTTGACCCCCTCTCAATCAGAAATATTTCTGGCTCCCAGGTGTCTTTTATACAGGTAACGAGCTGAGATTAGGAGCACACTCTAATCTCAGTTTGTTACCTGTATAAAAGACACCTGTCCACAGAAGCAATCAATCAGATTCCAAACTCTCCACCATGGCCAAGACCAAAAAGCTCTCCAAGGACGTCAGGGACAAGATTGTAGACCTACACAAGGCTGGAATGGGCTACAAGACCATCGCCAAGCAGCTTGGTGAGAAGGTGACAACATTTGGTGCGATTATTCGCAAATGGAAGAAACAAAAGAACTGTCAATATCCCTCGGCCTGGGGCTCCATGCAAGATCTCACCTCGTGGAGTTGCAATGATCATGAGAACGGTGAGGAATCAGCCCAGAACTACAATGATTTCAAGGCAGCTGGGACCATAGTCACCAAGAAAACAATTGGTAACACACTACGCCATGAAGGACTGAAATCCTGCAGCGCCCGCAAGGTCCCCCCGCTCAAGAATACATATACATGCCCGTCTGAAGTTTGAACCATTCAGATGTTCATTGGCAGAGGACAACTGGGTGAAAGTGTTGTGGTCAGATGAGACCAAAATTGAGCTCTTTGGCATCAACTCAACTCGCCGTGTTTGGAGGAGGAGGAATGCTGCCTATGACCCCAAGAATACCATCCCCACCATCAAACATGGAGGTGGAAACATTATGCTTTAGGGGTGTTTTTCTGCTAAGGGGACAGGACAACATCACCGCATCAAAGGGACAATGGACGGGGCCATGTACCGTCAAATCTTGGGTGAGAACCTCCTTCCCTCAACAAGGGCATTGAAAATGGGTCGTGGATGGGTATTCCAGCATGACAACGACCCAAAACACACGGCCAAGGCAACAAAGGAGTGGCTCAAGAAGAAGCACATTAAGGTCCTGGAGTGGCCTAGCCAGTCTCCAGACCTTAATCCCATAGAAAATCTGTGGAGGGAGCTGAAGGTTCGAGTTGCCAAACGTCAGCCTCGAAACCTTAATGACTTGGAGAAGATCTGCAAAGAGGACTGGGACAAAATCCCTCCTGAGATGTGTGCAAACCTGGTGGCCAACTACAAGAAACGTCTGACCTCTGTGATTGCCAACAAGGGTTTTGCCACCAAGTACTAAGTCATGTTTTGCAGAGGGGTCAAATACTTATTTCCCCTCATTAAACTGCAAATACATATAAATAAATATATTTATTTCATTTTTGACATGCGCAAAATAGCCATGAGACTAGCTTTAAAACGATAGTTCTCTGCACCATGGCAACAACCCCCCCCCCCCGGGGGGACTGCACTACGCCACTGCTAACGTACTGCGTTTTATTGAAGGGAGGTATATAGTGCTGACCTGAGTCTTTAGTGAGTGTCTTGTCTGTCTTCAGCTGGGTCAAAACACTGTCCTGGTCTCCATAAGACTTCACATTGACTCTACAGAAGAGAGGAGAACACACACAGTTTTTGACACACACACACACACACGTATTCACTAGGCACAAAAAACCCAGCTGATTTGATCTCTCTCACCCACAGACAGAAAACCGTACCTGAGGTTGTTGGTGTCAATGAGGAAGAGGAAGAGGGGCTCGACACTGCTTTGTTTGCTGAGCGGACACACCTCCGTTTCCTCCGCCAGGAGAACAAACATTACTACACAACCTTTTAGAAACATTACATTAGGCCTATATGAATCCTACCTATCTCAAGAACAGCAGACCCTTTTCCTTTCTTCCTGTGCCAATCAAATTTGCCTAGACCTAACGTTAAGTTACCAGGTTGCTAGGTAACATGACTGAACAACGTTGTTTGTTTTCAAAACAATAAGCGACCCGGGGAAATAGTTTAAAACGCCCCGCGACATGGTTTGGGAAATGATATCAAAATCAGACTGGCGTGGCCTGTGTGCTCTTGGTTGTACCAGGGATTAAATGATAACCAACTTTGCTCACTCTCCTCCAATGTATCGAATGTACAAGTGTAAGAGCAGAAGACTGATCAGGGTCTGCATCCCCCACTCGCCGTCATGGCTACAAACTGATGGAGGAATAGATGAGCAGGAAGAGCTGACGGAGAGAAGCAGGTGAGCGAGGTCAGGTAGGGGATGAGACTGGCGGATTACAGCTGCCAACTGTGATATGCGCATGAAAGTGAAGTGGACATTGTTGGACTGGCGCATATAAGAGACTAGTTGCTGTTGCTTAAAACTTTTCACCAAATTTATAAAACACAACTTTATAATAATTTTATAACAGGACCAAGCACCTTTTTTAGATCATAGGGCATAATCTTTTTTGGTAGTATCATATGAAACGGTACTAAAACAATGTATTACCTAGTATATGTACTGACAGTAAAACAATGGGAGTTTCTCAATATGCATACTACCTTGCTCCACACTCACGCTCCAAGTGCATTCTCCGAGGACGTTCTTGTGAAAACGAGTGTGGAGAACACAAAAAACAAGTACATTTGAGCAGCACTTTCACTCCCCCTAGTGTATTACCTCACGCTTCACCTCACTGTTCACTGAACCTTCTTCCAGCCAGGACAATGGCAACAATGGAGACCAAACAAGATATACACAAAGCAAACGTTTTACTTCATAATTATCAGCTAGCTATATGTGAATCGTAATAATGTAGTTAAACAGATAGTTTAACTTCTTTGGGGTAGGGGGCAGTATTTTGATGTCCGGATGAAAGCGTGCCCAGAGTAAACTTCTTGCTACTCAGGCTCAGAAGGTAGGATATGCACAATAGTAGTAGATTTGGATAGAAAACACTCTGAAGTTTCTAAAACTGTTTGAATGTTGTCTGTGAGTATAACAGAACTCATATGGCAGGCAAAAACCTGAGGAAAATCCAACCAGGAAGTGGGAAATCTGAGGCTTGTAGTTTTTTCAAGTGGTTCCCTATCTAACATACAGTAACTTAGGGTTCATTTTGCACTTCCTACAGCTTCCACTAATGTCAACAGTCTTTAGAACGTTGCTTCACGATTCTACTGTTTATAGAGGGAGAATAACATGACCTGGAAGTTGATTACTGAAAAAAAGACATGAGTTAACTGGCGCGCGTTCACGTGAGAGGTAGCTGCGTTCCGTTTGTTTTTTGAAGTCATTGTTATCGTCCGGTTGGAATATTATGGAAGATTTATGTTAAAAACACCCTAAAGATTGACGCTATACATCGTTTGACATGTTTCTACGAATGTAAATATAACTTTTTTTGACTTTTCGTCATGCCATTTTCCCACGCTCTTCCATCATTTGGAGTACTCGACCGAACGCGCAAACAAAAAGGAGGTATTTGGACATAAATTATGGACTTTATCGAACAAAACAACATTTATTGTGGACCTGGGATTCCTGTGAGTGCCTTCTGATGAAGATCATCAAAGGTAATGGAATATTTATACTGTTATTTCTGAGATTTGTTGACGCCACAAAATGGCGGGTTTGGTTTCGTGTCTGAATGCTGTACTCAGATTATTGTAAAGTGTGTTTTCGCTGTAAAGTTTTTTGAAATCTAACACAGCGGTTGCATTAAGGAGAAGTTTATCTGTAATGCTTTAAATAAGAGTTGTTTATTTTATCAACGTTTATGATGAGTATTTCTGTAAATTGATGTGCTCATTCACCGGAAGTTTTGGGAAGCAATACATTTCTGAACATTACACGCCAATGTAAAATGGGGTTTTTGGATATAAATATGAACTTGATCGAACAAAACATACATGTATTGTGTAACATGATGTCCGATGAGTGTCATCTGATGAAGATCGTCAAAGATTAGTGCTTAATTTTAGCTGTATTTCTGGTTTTTGTGACACCTCCCCTTGCTTGGAAAATGGCATTTTTTTTTGTGTAGGTGCTATCCTAACATAATCTAATGTTTTGCTTTCGCCATAAAGCCTTTTTGAAATCAGACAATGTGGTTGGATTAACGAGAAGTGTATCTTTAAAATGGGATATAATAGTTCTATGTTTGAGAAATTTGAATGAGATTTATGCTGTTTTGAATTTGCCGCCCTGCTATTTCACTGGCTGTTGGGAGTGTGTCCCGCAGGTGGGACGCTACCCTAGAGAGGTTTTAACAGGCAAAAATGACCTAAAACTAATGTTAAGCAAGGTAGATTCAATTCTTTGTGGGTAGCTTGCTAGCTAACAGTAGTAGCTAGCCAGTTAATGTTAGCCCTATTGAATTACTATGGGCTTGCGTTCTATGCTCACTACAGTGGGTATTGTGGGCCGGTAAACATGGCAAAATGAACACATTTATTAACTTATCAAGACAAAATATTGTATTCAGGGAACATATGAGATGTGAATAGGCAACATTTGCTTCAGATCAAATCATTTTTATACTTTTTTTACTGTAGTTTTTTTCTTGGGTTGTTTCATATGTCTGTTCATACTTTCCATTGACGCGTGATATTTTGATATTTGAAAATATGAACAAAAATATGGAACAAACGGAGTACACACCTGAAAAGTGCCCTTCACGCTCCGTTTCACTTTGATTTGGACTCATGTTCCGACCCTCCAGTGCTCGGGCACGGTAGATTGCATTTAGAGAAACACCTAATGTCTCACAATGGAAACCTATACCTCACCTCCTTATCTACTGATAGTAATACCTATACCATGGTATTGTTGAATAGTCGATTTTGATTGGCTGGCGGGGCGTTCCAGAGTGTGCATTCATTTCAGATAACGGAACAGTTGCAAAAGTGATTTGGTTTGATGAGATCTACTCACTGTGTAGGACAGCACTCCATTAACACGAGACTTGGAGAGACTGAATCCCACCTATATGGAGAGAGAAAACAATGACACAATTCACTAACTGGAGACAATACAGCCAGAGAGCAAGCTGTACACACGCCAGTTGTTCTTACAGGGTGCTTGCTGTTGTCCTCAGGCAGTCTCAGGGAGAGAACGTTGACGTCCAGAGTTCCGTTGGCAAAGAAACCAAAGGTGTTGAGATGAACCACAAATCTAGTGTCATTCTGAAAGAGAGGTGGAGGGAGAGAGAGAGATGGAGGGAGGGGAGAGTGGGAGGGATGGGGGAGAGACGGGTTGGAGGAAGAGAGTTTTGGGGGGGGCGAAGAGAGTTTTGGGGGGGTTGACGAGGTGAGAAAGGAGGAGGGAGAGAGGTGGCATTTGTTATCCAAGTATGACAAATATCAATGTGAAAAATGGATCATGAAAACACTGAAGTTGTAGATAGTGTATCTCGCTAACTTAGTTATCTGAATGCTTTAACATCTCAGCTGATGTAACGTTAGACAGCTAGCTAACTAACCTTTTTCTAGTTGTTTAGCTGCAACGTTTCTATGACAGTCAAGTGTAAAAATCACAGACACATTAAAAGGTTGCCTAGTTAACAAACTATTTAGTTGGCTGACTAAGTTAAGTGATTAGTAGTAGTTAGCAAACAAAGTTGCAGAAATCCCCTGACGTAGGTGCTATAAAAGCGCTACACGTTAGCTAGCTAGCTTAGCTATGGCTGAAAAAGGCAAAACAAAGTTAGCTAGCGCGATGCATTTTGAAGAAGTTACATTTGTGGAACTTTGCTACCGCTATCTCAATTTCGCATGTTATTGGCTATAAGTCCACACTACCTGAGAACACAGTGTATGAAGTAACGTTAAAGCAAGATTGGTGTTATTTTACCTTTAGAGCGAGTTTGTGTCTTCTTGCTTCGCAAAAGACCAGCACGAGTACAAACACCGCTAAACCAACGCGCCCATGTCGTCCCATGGCTAGCTAGACGGCTGGTAATATGTTACACAACTAGAGTATACACCTATTCACTACAGAATAAATTATATTCCTTGATAACGAGTGAAAATAATCAATTTACCAAAACTATTTTGCTTCCCTAGTTCACACTTCCTGGTATCATTGCTACTTACACGTCACCAGAGTGACCCGTGATCACTCTGCTACGGTGCTCCCAGGCGGAGGGAGGGTGTAGGACAAGAGAAAACACTAGCTAAGGTTTAAACAGTCTTCTCCAAAGACTGAATGTCGTTTCTCGAGAAATAACTACTGTTGTAAATGTTTGTTCTCAATGCATCAGTCAGGGTTAGACTAAAATAAGTCAGTCCAACCACTCACTGGATCCATACGATCACTTGGCTAATATGCCTTGTTCATTACTGTCCTGGTTAGTGATTACTGTCTTATTTCACTGTAGAGCCTCTAGCCCTGCTCAGTATGCCTTAACCAACCATGTTGTTCCACCTCCCACATATGCAATGACATCACCTGGTTTAAACTTCTCTAGAGACTATATCTCTCTCATCATTACTCAATGCCTAGGTTTACCTCCAATGTACTCTCTTCCTACCATACCTTTGTCTGTACATTAAGCCTTGAATCTATGCTATCGTGCCCCAGGTCTGTACCAAAACAATTCGAGCTTCTACTTCTAAAAATGCACCTTTCCAGAAACAAGTCTCTCACCGTTGCCGCTTGCTATAGACCACCCTCTGCCCCCAGCTGTGCCCTGGACACCATATGTGAATTGTTTGCCCCCATCTATCTTCTGAGCTCGTGCTGCTAGGTGACCTAAACTGGGCCATGCTTAACACCCCGGCCATCCTACAATCTAAGCTTGATGCCCTCAATCTCACACAAATGGTCGATGAACCTACCAGGTACAACCCCAAATCCGTAAACACGGGCACCCTCATAGATATCATCCTAACTAACTCGCCCTCCAAATACACCTCTGCTGTATTCAACCAAGATCTCAGCGATCACTGCCTCATGCCTGCATCCGTAATGGGTCTGCGGTCAAACAACCACCCCTCATCACTGTCAAACGCTCCCTAAAACACTTCAGCGAGCAGGCCTTTCTAATCGACCTGGCCAAGGTATCCTGGAATGACATTGACCTCATCCCGTCAGCAGAGGATACCTGGTTATTCTTAAAAGTGCCTTCCTCACCATCTTAAATAAGCATGCTCCATTCAAAAAATGGAGAACCAGGAACAGATATAGCCCTTGGTTCACTCCAGACCTGACTGCCCTTGACCAGCACAAAAACATCCTGTGGCGTACTGCATTAGCATCGAATAGCCCCCGTGATATGCAACTTTTCAGGGAAGTTAGGAACCAATATACACAGGCAGTTAGGAAAGCTAAGGCTAGCTTTTTCAAACAGAAATTTGCATCCTGTAGTACAAACTCAAAAAAGTTCTGGGACACTGTAAAGTCCATGGAGAATAAGAGCACCTCCTCCCAGCTACCCACTGCACTGAGGCTAGGAAACACTGTCACTACCGATAAATCCACAATAATTGAGAATTTCAATAAGCATTTTTCTACGGCTGGTCATGCTTTCCACCTGGTTACCCCTACCCCGGTCAACAGCCCTGCACTCCCCACAGCAACTCCAAGTCCCCCACTTCTCCTTCACCCAAATCCAGATAGCTGATGTTCTGAAAGAGCTGCAAAATCTGGACCCCTACAAATCAGCTGGGCTAGACAATCTGGACCCTCTCTTTATAAAATTATCTGCCGAAATTGTTGCAACCCCTATTACTAGCCTGTTCAACCTCTCTTTTGTATCGTCTGAGATTGCCATAGTTTGGGTCTAGGAGAATCTAGACCCAATCTGCTACAGACCTATATCTATTCATGGTTAGCAGATGTTAATGCGAGTGTAGCAAAATGCTTGTCCTTCTAGTTCTGACCATGCAGTAATATCTAACAAGTAATCTAACCTAACATTTCAAAACAACTACCTTATACACACAAGTGTAAAGGAATGAATAAGAATATGTAAATAAAAATATATGAATGAGTGATGGCCGAACGGCATAGGCAAGATGCAGTAGATGGTATAGAGTACAGTATATACATATGAGATGAGTAATGTAGGGTATGTAAACATTATATAAAGTGGCATTGTTTAAAGTGGCTAGTGATACGTTTATTACATCAATCTTTCCATTATTAAAGTGGCTAGAGTTGAGTCAGTATGTTTGCAGCAGCCACTCAATGTTAGTGATGGCTGTTTAACAGTCTGATGGCCTTGAGATAGAAGCTGTTTTTCAATCTCTCGGTCCCAGCTTTGATGCACCTGTACTGACCTCGCCTTCTGGATGATAACGGGGTGAACAGGCAGTGGCTCGGGTGGTTGTTGTCCTTGATGATCTTTTTGGCCTTCCTGTGACATCGGGTGGTGTAGGTGTCCTGGAGGGCAGGTAGTTTGCCCTGGTGATGCGTTGTGCAGACCTCACTACCCTCTGGAGAGCCTTACGGTTATGGGCGGAGCAGTTGCCGTACCAGGCGGTGATACAGCCCGACAGGATGCTCTCGATTGTGCATCTGTAAAAGTTTGCAAGTGTTTTTGGTGACAAGCCGAATTTCTTCAGCCTTCTGAGGTTGAAGAGGCGCTGCTGTGCCTTCTTCTGTAGTGTCGTCTGCAAACTTGATGATTGAGGTGGAGGCGTGCATGGCCACGCAGTCGTGGGTGAACAGGGAATACAGGAGAGGGCTGAGAATGCACCCTTGTGGGGCCCCAGTGTTGAGGATCAGCGGGGTGGAGATGTTGTTACCTACCCTCACCACCTGGGGGCGGCCCGTCAGGAAGTCCAGGACCCAGTTGCACAGGGGGGGTCGAGACCCAGGGTGAACAGCATTCTTACATAGGTATTCCTCTTGTCCAGATGGGTTAGGGCAGTGTGCAGTGTGATTGCGATTGCGTCATCTGTGGACCTATTGGGGCGGTAAGCAAATTGGAGTGAGTCTAGGGTGTCAGGTAGGGTGGAGGTGATATGATCCTTGACTAGTCTCTCAAAGCACTTCATGATAACGGAAGTGAGTGCTACGGGGCGGTAGTCATTTAGCTCAGTTACCTAAGCTTTCTTGGGAACAGGAACAATGGTGGCCCTCTTGAAGCATGTGGGAACAGCAGACTGGGGTAAGGATTGATTGAATTTGTCCGTAAACACACCAGCCAGCTGGTCTGCGCATGCTCTGAGGACGCGGCCGGGGATGCCGTCTGGGCCTGCAGCCTGGGCCTGCAGCCCTGGTTTCAGAGCTGGTCATGGGTGCACCTCAGCCACGCTCAAGGTCCTTAACGATATCATAACCGCCATCGATAAGAGACATTACTGTGCAGCCGTATTCATCGACCTGGCTAAGGCTTTCGACTCTGTCAAACACAACATACTTATTGGCAGACTCAACAGCCTTGGTTTCTCAAATGATTGCCTCACTTGTTTCACCAACTACTTCTCCGATAGAGTTCAGTATGTCAAATTGGAGGGCCTGTTGTCCGGACCTCTGGCAGTCTCTATGGGGGTGCCACAGAGTTCAATTCTCGGGCCGACTCTCTTCCGTGGCCTCCAACTGCTCTTAAATGCAAGTAAAACTAAATGCATGCTCTTCAACCGATCGCTGCCCGCACCTGCCCGCCCGTCCAGCATCAGTACTCTGGACGGTTCTGACTTAGAATATGTGGACAACTACAAATACCTAGGTGTCTGGTTAGACTGTAAACTCTCCTTCCAGACTCACATTAAGCATCTCCAATCCAAAATTAAATCTAGAATCGGCTTCCTATTTCGCAACAGAGCATCCTTCACTCATGCTGCCAAACATACCCTCGTAAAACTGACCATCCTACCAATCCTCGACTTCGGCGATGTCATCTACAAAATAGCCTCCAACACTCTACTCAACAAATTGGATACAGTCTATCACAGTGCCATCCGTTTTGTCACCAAAGCCCCATATACTACCCACCACTACGACCTGTATGCTCTCGTTGGCTGGCCCTCCCTTCATACTCGTCGCCAAACCCACTGGCTCCAGGTCATCTACAAGTTTTTGCTAGGTAAAGCCCCGCCTTATCTCAGCTCACTGGTCACCATTGCAGCACCCACCCGTAGCACGCACTCCAGCAGGTATATCTCACTGGTCACCCCCAAAGCCAATTCTTCCTTTGGCTGCCTCTCCTTCCAGTTCTCTGCTGCCAATGACTGGAACGAACTACAAAAATCTCTGAAGCTGGAGACTCTTACCTCCCTCACTAGCTTTAAGCACCAGCTGTCAGAGCAGCTCACAGATCACTGCACCTGATCATAGCTCGTCTGTAAATAGCCCATCTAATCTACCTCAACTTGCACATTCTAGCCCATCTAATCTATTTCAACTTGCACATTCATCCTCTGCACATCCTCCCATTCCAGTGTTTAATTGCTATATTGTAATTATTTTTCCACCATGGCCTATTTGTTGCCTAACCTCTCTTATCCAACCTCATTTGCACATGCTGTATATAGATTTTCCTACTGTATTATTGATTGTATGTTTGTTTATTCCATGTGTAACTCTGTGTTGTTGTATGTGTCAAACTGCTTTGCTTTATCTTGGCCAGGTCGCAGTTGCAAATGAGAACTTGTTCTCAACTAGCCTACCCGGTTAAATAAAGGTGAAATAAAATAAATAAAAATGATGATGGTGGTGATTGTGTTGATGATGATGACTGCACTTTGGGACCTGTGACCACAATAATCTCATGATAACAATTTTTCTTAATTCAATGAAATGAAGGATTTCATGAATGGATCAGATTAATGTGTTTGTGTAGGGATAATGACGTAGAAATATTAAAAGCTTAAAAATATATAAAAATACCTTTATATACTTATGCAGTGTAGTCTACTATAAATCAAATCAAACGTTTATTCATCACGTGCACAGAATACAGCGGGTTTAAATGGCACAGTGAAATGCTTACTTGCAAGCTCCTATAGGCAAAGATATAAAACATATTTCCCTTAAAGCTTTGATGAAGGCCGTGAGGCCGATACGTAAAGCTTATTAAAGAGCAGTGATACTATCAAGAGCAGTGTGCGGGTTCCTTCTTTTTTTCTCTCTTATTCGACCATTAAAAAGCAAAGTCTCTGAGCTTTCCCTGAGCAGTGACTTCACCTGAGACATGAGGCTCATTCAAGACAGTTGAAGGGATTCTCTGGTACTTTTGTATACTTTTTAGCCAGTCGTTCTGAAAGTAGACCCCAGGGCCAAAAGTGGTCCTCAAAAATGTCATAATACCTCATGTGCAGATATGTGCACCACGTCATTGCTCTCTCTCTCTCTTTCTCTGCTGTGTGTGATCCTTGCTAGTTGTCAGTCAAATGGTGAGGCTGAACCTCATTGTCTGGAGGTCAAATTGCTAGAGGCCTGCCCCTGTGGGGGGGAAATGTAGGGAAAATGGTGCAGCACAGCTTCCAGAAAACAGTGGCTTTCAAAGTAAGCATTTCACACATTGACACATCCAGCCCAAAGCGGGAGGTTTAAGAAATACTAACTAGTTGCCAAAGTACCGGAGCATTTCTTTAAACATTCATAATGTTGCAGCTAGACAGCCTATCTTGTTTATGATAATACATCCTTCATTTACATTTTAGTTGTTTAGCAGACGCTATTATCCAGAGTGAAATCCAGTTCTTTTTAACTAAGGTAACATTATTCCAGTCACTGATGTCTTTTGTAAACGCTACACGATGTGCATTTGAAAAGCTCTTCATTTTTTTTAGTCTTAGGCACAAAACCCCAAAGGGAACTGTTCACTCAACATGGGATGTTGAGGCTGCGCATTCAGTCCTTTAGAGGTAGATCAGCTTTCATATTGCAGATAGATTGTCGCTTCTATCAATGTGGAATCATTGCATCATTTCCAATCCCCCATATATCTATATATATAAATCTATATATTTTAAACATATATTTTCCTTTATTATTTTCCCGAACCCTCCCATCCTTCAGCTACCCTTAACCCCTTCCCATCTATCTCTATCTCTGATTTTTCAACAGTGCTGTTTCACAAAAGTTCTGAACCTATATACATTTTACAGACACAGTATATTATACATTAGTTATCTCGTTATTTTTAGTCCCATCCTTCAGCTCGACTCAACCCCTCCTATCAATCTCTGAACACCATCCAGTATCCCATTTGCCATATATTTTTCAACTGTGCTGTAATGTTTCACAAAAGTTCTGAGCCTTTCTATTCTCACAGTTTCTACAGATTTTAAATTACAGATAAAAAAATTCTAAGACTATTATTGATCGATTGACTATGACTTTTTAAATCACCCAGCAGTGCTATTTGCAGAGTTATCTCCAGGTAAATGTTGCAATTCTTCAGCCATTCCTGAACCTGCGACCAAAAACAAGCAACATATGGACAGTACCAAAACAAATGATCTAATGATTCTGTCTCTTCATAGCAAAAATATGCAGAGCTTGGATGGTTATACCCCCCATATAGATAACATCTATTGATTGCAAGGATTTTGTATAATATTTTCAATTGAAAAACTCAGTTTGGAATCCAGCGTTGTTTTGTGTATCAGTTAATTATTTTATTTAACCAGGCAAGTCAGTTAAGAACAAATTCTTATTTACAATGACGGCCTACCCCAGCCAAACACTAACGCAGATGACACTGGACCAATTGTGCGCCACCCTATGGCACTCCCAATCACGGCCAGTTGTGATACAGCCTGGAATCAAACCAGGGTCTGTAGTGATGCCTCTAGCACTGAGATGCAGTGCTGCGCCACTCATGAGCCATATATTCATAAACCATGTGCCATGGAATCGGCACATTAATAATCTCTTCCCAACTATTTTTCAATCTATATGGCACAGCTGTCAATTTTTTAATCTTTAAATGAAACTGGTATACGCTTTTATTTATCACAATTTTCTTTAACCAGTTTTGGTCTTTAATGCAGGACTGACAGACAAGTTCCTAACTTTCTCACCCTTCTCCTTGCCTCTTCCATTTTTGGGGTAATGCTGAAATTAGTTGGTTGTAATGTTGAGTAGAGTAGATATTTCCATATATTTTTGTTAGCTGCATGTGTGACATAACTCCACCAGTCCTATTTTTGATATCCTTGACAAAGATTATACCGTTTAATTTTTTTCCCCCCAAATGTTTATTTTAGAAAAATCAATTAGTATATTTGAGTTTAACAATAATATTTGTTGTAAAATTTTTCTTTTCTAGTGGATTAAACTGAAATTGCAACCAACTTTCTATGGCTTGTTTTAAAAATAGCAATATTTTGGAAATGATTTCATTTTCAAATAACTGAAAGTGAGAGGTTGTAATCTGAATAAAGGGAAAAAGGCCATTCCTGAATATGGGGTGAGACATTCTTACTAATCTGCTAGAGAAGCAGTTCAGATTTAAGTATAACTTTTGTGGTCTTCCCAGTGGCTCAGTTGGTAGAGCATGGTGTTTGTAACGCAAGCATGGTGTGTGCAACGCCAGGGTTGTGGGTTCGATTCCCACGGGGGGCCAGTGCAATGAAATGTGTTCATTCACTACTGTAAGTTGCTCTGGATAAGAGTGTCTGCTAAAATGTAAATGTATGACTGAAGCCTTTAGTGAGAGATCTAATGCTTTAATAATTTCTGCCCTACCGAATTCATATTCATTATATAAATAGGCCCAGGTAGCCTAGTGGGGGCGACAGGTAGGTTAGAGCGTTGGGCCAGTTACCGAAAGGTTGCTAGATCAAATCCCTGAGCTGGCAAGGTAAAAATCTGTCTTTCTGCCCCTGAACAAGGCAGTTAACCCACTGTTCCTAGGCCGTCATTGTAAATAAGAACGTGTTCTTAACTGACTTGTCTAGTTAAATAAAGGTAAAATAAATTTTGTCTGGCTTACCATTCCAAATAAAATATGGAAATATGGCACTGGAACAGACCTGCACTGGGGCACTGGAACCTGAAGAACAAACAATGGTGAAGAATGACATTTTAATTAGATTTCCTGAATTAGATTTTAAAACAATGTGGCACTGTCCTAAATATCAATGAGAAAACAAGTAAGAGAAGACCAAGTTACCGATATGCTCCCTTGCCATCATGATCATAGACATCTGGTTCAAAGTTCTCAGGAGATCTCTAAAATGCAAAAACAATATAATAGTTTGAAGAGTAGTTGAATATAAACATATAAAATGGTCCTTCCCTTCCCTCCCTCCCTCCCTCCCTCCCTCCCTCCCTCCCTCCCTCCCTCCCTCCCTCTTTTTGTTTCTTTCTTTCTTTCTTTCTTTCTTTCTTTCTTTCTTTCTTTCTTTCTTTCTTTCTTTCTTTCTTTCTTTCTTTCTTTCTTTCTTTCTTTCCAGTGAAGGTCTTACCATGGGAGGGTCAGTAGTACTCAGGCTCTGGTCCACTATTCTACATTCTGTGATGCTTAACACGTCCATGGCCTCAGGTGAGCTGTCAGACACTCTGACACGTTCCTCACTCTTCACTCCAGATGAACCTTGGCTAGATAATGGACAAGTTAGAGAGCCTATCAAAGGTCTGGGTGGTCTTAGGTTCCTTGGCAAGGTGAAGGCCTGTCCAACAGTGGGATCATTGGGGTCCAGGAGGAGAGGAGAATCTGCACACAGAGAAAGTGAACATATCTAATTTAACTAGTTTACAGTGGTCTTAGGAATTGAAAAGGACTATCTTCTTCACTCTTACTCTAGAAAGACTATGAGAGCCTGTAAGCTTTAATTTAATCTATATTTTTTCTACAGTTGTCCACGGTGTTGCAACATTTGCAAACATTATATTTTCTAATTTGTCAGCAAGTTGTTGTTCTCATAGTGTGAAGGAAGAGGATGATTCACTCAATGTATAAACAAGGAACTGAACATTTAAAGAAAATATTAATTGGTCTTGTTGTTTTACCGCTGTGATCTCTCTGTAACTTAGTGAGATCATGCTGATTCATCTACCTCAGGATAATCAGTGTGATCTCCACAGCTTCCTCGGGGTCATGTCTCTCCACCATCTGATCCACTGTGTCCTGTCTGTCAGTGTTCTCCAGCTGACTCTCTGGGATGGAAGGACAGTCAGGCAGCTGGAACGTACTCAGGTAAGACTGAAATGTCTTCAGCTGTTCCAGAGCTCCTCCAGAGTGGTCATTAGCAGAGCTGGAACATCCAACATGGAGGGTCTCTAAAATAACAAAGATGATAAGATATAAGAGAATAGAAATACTGACTACTGATATGAAACAAATAACATTAATATATTAATATTGGTAGGAAAAACTAGAATATTTCTACTGGTCTCTCAATATCACATCATCATGAAGTTACATTAGGAACTGTAGCGCAGACAGACAGACAGACAGACAGACAGACAGACAGACAGACAGACAGACAGACAGACAGACAGACAGACAGACAGACAGACAGACAGACAGACAGACAGACAGACAGACAGACAGACAGACAGACAGACAGACAGACAGACAGACAGACAGACAGACACACACACACACACACACACACACACACAGTATACTACCAATTGCACACTCCCTCAAGACTTAAAACATCTGTGGCATTGTGTTGTGTGTCAAAACTGCACATTTTAGAGTGGCCTTTTATTGTCCACAAGGTGCACCTGTGTAATGATCAAGCTGTTTAATTAACTTCTTGATATGCCACACAACAACATAGCTCAGGCAGTAGGAAGCTCTCTCATCCATTTATATGCAGTCCTATACTCAGTTGGCCCCTCCATGGATTTTGTGTTAAATGCTCTACAACAAAGCTTTATTAGTGTCCAACAAGCTTTCTCTAACCTTATTCTGAACACCTCCAAAACAAAGGTCATGTGGTTTGGTAAGAAGAATGCCCATCCCACTGGTTGATGCTTATTTATAAAACCCTCTTAAGCCTCACTCCCCCCTGTCTGAGATATCTACTGCAGCCCTCATCCTCCACATACAACACCCACTCTGCCAGTCACATTCTGTTAAAGGTCCCGAAAGCACACACATCCCTGGGTCGCCAGTCTTTTCAGTTCGCTGCAGCTAGCGACTGGAACAATTTGCAACAAACACTCAAACTGGACAGTTTTATCTCAATCTCTTCATTCAGAGACTCAATCATGGAGACTCTTACTGACAGTTGTGGCTGCTTTGCGTGATGTATTGTTGTCTCTACCTTCTTGCCCTTTGTGCTGTTGTCTGTGCCCAATAATGTTTGTACCATGTTTTGTTCTCCTACCATGTTTTGTGCTCCTACAGTACCATGTTGTTGTCATGTTGTGTTGCTACCTTGCTGTGTTGTCATGTGTTGCTGCCTTGCTATGTTGTTGTCTTAGGTCTCTCTTTATTTAGTGTTGTGTTGTCTCTATTGTCGTGATGTGTGTTTTGTCCTATATTTATATTTAAATTATTTATTTATTTTTAATCCCAGCCCCCGTCCCCACAGGAGGCCTTTTGCCTTTTGGTAGGCCGTCATTGTAAATAAGAAGTTGTTCTTAACTGACTTGCCTAGTTAAATAAAGGTTAAATAAAATAAAAATATTTAAACCTGTCAGGTGGATGGAATATCATGGCAAAGGAGAAATGCTCACTAACCGGGATTTAAAAAAATTTGGGCACAAAAGTTGAGAGAAATAATATTTTTGTGCATATGGAAAATTGCTGGGATCTTTTATTTCAGCTCATGACACTGTGACGTCCCTCCCCCTCTGTCTGCCAAATTCTTTCTCTTTGCTCTTGTGACGCACACAAAATGTATGATCACATTTGTGTTTATGTATTGTTTCTTTGTATTGGGGAAGAATGCTTTTACTGAAATGTAGTCCTCCAAGGTCTCGCCATTGCGATGCATTTATACTACTGTTGGCCAGTAGGGGGCAGTGAGACGTGTTCGCGTCGTACTGGGACTATATGCGATCCTGCACCTGTGTGTTCTCATAATTGAGAGAACCTTCGAAAGAGAAGGCAAGTTCTCCTGTCATCATTTATCCTGTGTTACAGGTCAGTAAAGTGCAAAAATACACTGAATACCACAATATAGTTTTGTAACTTGCCTGTTGAAGTGAATGTAATGGTTTTGAACAACAGAGTAATTGTATAACTTCGTACTAGACAGAACGCATGCCGAGTGTAAAATCAAATGATGGCGGTGATCCTTTGGCTTTGATCTAGAAAAAAACGAATTGTTAACTCCAGAACATTTTTATTTTTGAAAAAGACACCTGACAATATCCTAAGGGTTTTTATCATTTCATGTGGTAATTGTTGTACTGTAATTGTTAGAAAAGCTGCTAGCTTTTGACTAGTTCCGGTTAGCTGTTTACTAACTCCAGTCAGTTGGTTCTTGGCTTCGGTACGCTGGACATATGACATTTTTAACAATGCTTTTTTTCTAATAAAAACGAGTATATTACATCGGCGGTGAAGCCCAAAAAACAGCCCTTATTTTAGGGCATTTTTCAACCTGCCATCTCCTATTAGTTATATTGAACACTGTGGCACCAACTCGCCTTCTGAACGTTCTAATCCCAGTTTATTGTACTATGTCACAATGGCAGCTTCGCTACTGTTGGCAATGGAGACCTGCTCACTTGTTTATAGTTAACATGTAAACAACGAAAAATGACTCATTACTCTGAGGTCGTCCCATTGTTTACTACAGGGAAATATAGGTATGTCTGTCTATTTTGCCAAATATCTCGCAATGTGTATATTTAGTTTATTTTAAAATTGGACTCAATTTTAATCATGAGAATCTCCTCTTTCGAATTATCTAAGGTAGCTTGTTCAGTCATTTTCCAATAATTAGTATTAATGTCATTTGCAATATTCTTGTCTTTCTATTAGCCCTTCTTACACTGGGTGAATGCATTGTGAGCATGGGTATAAAGTAACTTATGAGTTAAACCAGTCTAAAGGCTTTCATGTTTTAGAGTCTCCTATGGGGCTTTAGTGGGCAACAGACAACTACATAATGATAACCTAAACAGGTGAATTAAAGTTAAGAGTGTGTGTGGGGTATAAAAGTAAAGAATTTGAGGATGTGAATTGGGTTGGAATTGAATATTTTTGATGGGTAAATGTATGTTTGATATGTGTATGAAGTAATATGTCAGGTATTTGAGACGGATTATTAAATGGATGAAAAATGAAAAAGACTATTTGCTCTTGAGAGAATGTTCAATGAAGATAATTGAGAGAACCTTTGAAAGAGAAGCCAGGTTCTCCTGTTTCATCATTTATCTTGTGTTACAGGAACTATTATCTGCTGCACCAGTCCCAAAACTGGGACGTGTTAATAGGATGTTGGTGGGCGGAGCCAGGAGAGTCGTCAGCGAAGTGGGATACACCTGGGCTCTGGTGTGTCCTGGGATAAATACACCTCTTCCCCCTTTCATGGAGGAGACTCTCTCCATGTCTAGACATTTTGGAGTATAGTATTTTGTTGCATTATGATGGGTTAATGCTAATTGGAGATGCGCTTTGGTTGGTATTCACTACATAGTCTAATAAGTGTTCTGTATAGTGCCTTAGACAGAGTTGTGGTTGTCTGGTGACGTCATCAAATTGTGCGTTGCATGGAGAAGTAGGCCACTAGGCCTAATACTAGTGTTAGGCTAACTGGTATGAGTATTGTGTTTGATAAACTCTAGGTGCTTTGTTTATCTTTTGTTACAGATTTGAGTTGTGCTGTTTGCCTTCATTTGTTTGGTAAACTTGCCACTGTGGTGAATAGTTGGTTGTGTGCTGTGTTGGAGAGTAATATTGGTTAGTTTCCAGGCCCCTGCCCAAGCTGGACACTCTTGTTTTACTCGCTGTTGGGACATTGGTCTGAGGAGGTGAGTACATTCAGCTATGCACCTCAGTGGGAGACTTGGGTAGGGTAGTGCTATTTGCTACCCGGAGCTATAGTCTTACTTTCCCCTGTTAGGTTTAGCAATGTGTTCCATTTTGGAATACGTCGAGCATGGTTATTTTGTTTGTTATTTTTGTGTGGTGTCCGTGGACGGAGCAGTTGTCTCGGGGGCACATCCGTGGCTTAGGGGGAATCCGCCAGCATGCTGGGGGGTTTCCATGCCAGCGGGCTACAGTGCGTAATTACCCACCGCGAATCCACATGAAGACTAGGGTTGAGTTATTGTAGAATTTGGGGAAGCTCCTTATATCTCATCTCTCTCCTGTGGTGCCCAGTGTGATTGGCGCTTCTCTTGTGGTCTGGTGTGCTCAGCAGAGGAGAAGATGCTTTTTAGCACTTACTTGTGACTATGGTGTCTAATGTAGATGAGTTCATTCACGTTCCATCAGAGGAATGTTAGAATGGTGTACTAAAGAACAGCTGTTGAAGATCGCTGAACACTACCAGGTTGAAATTAGTGACAAACATCTACAATTCTGTTAGGTTGATATTGAAGGCCAATCTGATGTAGAGGGGTATACTACAAGTTACCACTGGGGCAGCCTCTGCCGAGGACTCACCACCTCCCCAGCCGTCTCCCCATTTCGTTACAATGGCCGCTCCGTCTGTTAGCCCTAGTAGTCTTCCTTTAGAAAGAACTGCTTCTGTTACAGCTAGAGCAGGAACAAGCTAAACTGGAGCATGATCGGGTTAAGTATGAAAAGGAATTTAAACAGTATTTGGAGCGTGCTGAAATCAAGCTGCAACAAGAGCGGCTAGAATTGGTTAGGGAAGGAAAGCTCTCGGGACAGTTTGTTTTGGGAAGGTGACCCTGATTTACCTAGGGGTCGCTCCTCCCTCAGTCGTGCCCAAGACACATTTGATATTGTTGTAAACTTACGGCTGTTGCCAACATGTTATGAGAAGGACCCTGAGACGTTGTTTGAGTGCGTTGCTGACGCCAGGAGTTGGCCTGATTCACTTTAATGTTGCAGTGTGTGTTGACGAGTAAAGCACAGGAAGCATATTCAGATCTTGGTGTAGCCGACAGTGTCAGCTATGATGAGGTTAAAATGGCCGTTACAGTTTTACGAATTGGTTCCTGAGGCTTACCGCCAACGATTTAGAACTTAAAAAAAGGCTGATTAACTCATGTTGAGTTTGCACGAGAGTTTACTTCAGTTTAAACGCTGGTGTTCCCCCTCTGCGTTTACAACTTTCCAGGGGCTGTGTGATCTGATTATGCTAGAGCAATTTAAGGACACAATCCCTGATCGAATAGCCATGTACATTAACAAACGAAAAGTGAAGACTGTCTCTGACTCTGCGGTTTTGGTGGACGAGTAGCTTTTGACTCACAGAAATGGCTTTGCAGATCCCCGGAGTGAGTGGGGGCGTTCGGAGAGATTTGGGCCTCGCCCCCCGAGATGCTCTGGTTCACATGCAGAGCTTCATTCATCTAGGGTAGAGCCTGGCTCCTGTGGTAAACCTGACTTCAGTCAAGACTCACTACTGTCATGGTTCAGGTCATTGGAAAAACAGATGTCCTGTTCTTAGGGCCAAGGGTAAATTCAGTACTCGCGCTGCGTTAAACCTAAGCCTACGGTGTTAGCAGTGCCTGTCCCACATCCATTCACTCCATCTCATGCCCAGGTACATGTGAAAGTCCTAATTTACCGATTGTTAACCTTTCGTTACAGAGGGTTGTGTCTCTGTTATTAAGAAGTAATGACCCAGTGAAGATCCTGAGTGTGACAGGTGCCTCTGAGTCATTTGTGTTAGTCTGTTACCCTTCTCTACTGAGACTGATTCAGGGAACAACTTGGCTGGTGAGCGTGTATGGCCTTGTCGTGTCTCTACCTCTAACGGTTTCCACTAAGCCGTCGTTTGAAGCGATCCCCGACGAGAGCGCAGTTTCCCAGAGATGTTCTCTGTGTGCGTGGTGGTGCCGTGTTCCATGAGCCGTGGCGATCTGGTCACTGCACCAGCTAACGATAATGTTACAAATAAATCTGTCAATACTTTCCCTGTTATCTGTTTCCTGCTCTGATCTAATCATGAACCAGAGGGCT
This sequence comes from Salmo salar, assembly GCF_965601325.2. NCBI lineage: Eukaryota > Metazoa > Chordata > Actinopteri > Salmoniformes > Salmonidae > Salmo > Salmo salar. The sequence goes on from NC_138302.1 coordinate 13,550,657, forward strand.
GACACCACCTTAGAAGAGTCACCTGACTGGCCACTGGTTATTTTGTGTTTTCCTGTTGACCTGTCGTTCCTGTCATCTGTTCTCGTTTTCGTCCCTCTTAAGAGTTGCTTCCTGTGCGCAAAGGTTGCGGAGGTCTGGGGAGGACGAGGTTGGCTGGGACAGTGTTAATCAGGGCAGTATTTTGTTTGTGTTGGGGGTGGTGTTCCGCGGTCCTTGGTGGTCCCTGGTTTTATGGGGGGTGACGACCCTACCACTACACACACACACCATTGTTAATTGTATATAGTTTACTTTAGTTAATAAAGATATTTTTGTTATTCCTTGATCTCGGCATTGTCACGGGCTACGAGCCGGTTCGTGACAAAATGGGACCAACACTTTACATATTGCGTTTCTTTTTGTGTAGTATAGTCATGAGAATTGTAATACATATGGTATGAGCACCTAAGTATTGTGATATTGTATTATGAGGTCCCTGGTAATTCCCAGCCCTACTAATGCAGTGCAGCCTACTATAAATACAATTAAATTAAATGTTTGTCACATGCATAGGATACATCGGGTGTAAAGGATACAGAGAACGCTTACTTGCAAGCTCTTTCCTATATACAAATATTTCCCTTATCTGACCATTAATGAATTTGACATGTCAAGGGTCAATCTGTGGTTCAGAAAATAACAAACCACTTTAACTAATTCATAGAGGACTGACTATGCATGATATCAACATGATAGTCGTTTTGAGGCTTAGTGTTTATTTAAACAATTCTATTGTTTACAAAAAATTGAGTAAAACAAGTTTATTTTGGCCTCTAATGGGGAATGGCAGTTGAACTAAGCTTATGAGGCATTTATTTTCCACATTATCATTCATTTAAATCACAGATTGCTCCTTTAAGATAAACACTTCATTACATTTGTATTTGGAAGCCACTGATTTGATCATCTCAAGTCTGGTTGATCTTCACAGACAGATGGACGAACATCAGCAGTAGGAGCTGCAGGCTCATGACGCTGGGCCTGGACAGAAGCTGCTGGTACTGGTGCCACAGGCCCGTGGGGTTGGACCTGGACAGGAGCTGCTGGTACTGGTGCCACAGGCCCGTGGGGTTGCACCTGGGCAGTAGCTGCTGGTACTGGTGCCACAGGCCCGTGGGGTTGCACCTGGACAGAAGCTGCTGGTACTGGTGCCACAGGCCCTTGGGGTTGGACCTGCACTGGAGCTGCTGGTACTGGTGCCACAGGCCCTTGGGGTTGGACGTGGACAGGAGCTGCTGGTACTGGTGCCACAGGCCCTTGGGGTTGGACGTGGACAGGAGCTGCTGGTACTGGTGCCACAAGCCCGTGGGGTTGGACCTGGACAGAAGCTGCAGGTACTGGTGCCACAGGCCCTTGGGGTTGGACCTGGACAGAAGCTGGTAGTGGTGCCACAGGCACTTGGGGTTGGACCTGGACTGGAGCTGCTGGTACTGGTGCCACAAGCCCGTGGGGTTGGACCTGGACAGAAGCTGCAGGTGTACACAATTCATTTTACAACAGAACCATTTAGGAGAATTTTAGTTTTTTCTAATTTGATTTCTTCATATTATTATTTGATGAGGTGGCCATCAGGGAGGAGACTTATAGGTTCTCATCAAGTCTTCTAGTTCTATTAATCATTTTTGTTTAGCTCAACATTTGTTACCTGGAAGCTAGACAAGTCCGTTCCATTCATTTACAGTACTACCATTTTCTTTCAGAAGATCAAACTCTTTAACGACAGTTAGGAAGAACAAGTGAAATGTGAGGAAGTAGTTTTCATAGGACTGGAACCCCATAAATGCTGCTGTCTGGAACACAAAAAGCCATTAACATCCCGTCTTCCACTCTCACTGAGCTCTGTCAGCGTGTGGGTCAGAGTGCTCAGTGAGTTTCTGAATTCCATGGCACTCTGTTGTTGCTCTTCACTCAGACATTTGCATTCATGGTGAATTAGAGTTTGGAGATGTTGTTGAGTCCGACGAATATCAAGGATGTCACCTTGAAGTTGTAAGACTACAACCTCTGGAGATAAACCAGACAATGGAGGAAGGTTGGGCGTCAGAGGGTAGGGCTAGCTCAGTACTTCCACACAGATCCATGTCAATAAGGGAGTAACTGGTTAGACCTCCTGTGGCCTGTGGTCCAGACAGAGCATTCAGATTCCCAGGGCTCTGGCCCAAATCAACTCCATTGACATTATGATTTGTAGATGTCGGCTCGGTGGTCAGACTGGCCCTGTGTATTCCCATTGACAGGTATGATATGGATGAGCACATTTTCTTGGGGTGAATCCATTGTTTTAATTCCACACAAAAGATTTGCTTTGGTTATTTCTCAATGTTGAGGTCCCATCTGGGGTGCCGTTTTTTATGTAACGGTTTTGACTTGAGGTTATCATTGATAGGGGTGCCAGGTAGGTTGTGCCTACCAGAGAAAATATTGGTTTCTCCTTTTGGTTTGGGAGGGAACGAGTCCCATCTGGTCCGTCAAGTCTACCCCAATACAAAGGACTCATGTAAAAGTCAGGATGGAAATACACTTTTCATAAACCCTTAAAACATTGGAAAGAACTTCAAAAACAACTGTATTATTTTGCGTGGTTGTATTACTAACAAATGATCACACACACACACATAACAATATACAATAATGAGCTTTAAACAGCTCTAGTTCCTCCAGAAATGTCCTGTACCTCGGGCCTAAAAAGACTCCAGCCCGGTAAACAAGTTCAGGGAACTCAAGTGACCTTAGTCACGCAATGTTTGTCCGTTCATACAGTGTAGTGTAAACCCAGTGTCAATCATACAATCATAATAACAAATATTTTACCACACAACTATAAAGCGTATCACATCTTAATAAGTCCTCAACTACAACTAACTACATAAATCATCACGGTATACATCACACCAAAACAAATGAAATACCGTATTCAAAAAGGTTGTGGTCAGTCAGACAAGCCAATCCGCCGACAGATCTCCAGCGGGAGAAAGGCCACGAAAAACAACGGAGAGGTGTAGTCCACGGACGCAAGAGTGGATCCGATCCTGGGTAGATTTGCTATTAGGCTACACAAAGCACACTTTTAAAGCAACACAACAAACGGAAGAGAGACGCTTCAGAACTGAGGGTTGAACACATCCTCATTCACGTTTCCATCACAACCCCACTTTTGCGCAGCTGTTGCTGACTATTTAATTGGGAATTAAAGGGGAAGCGCCCTTTTGGAAGGAGAAGCACGATTTAATTAAGAATTAAAGGGAAAGCGCCCTATTGGAAGGAGAAGCACTGAGACGGTTCAGGAAAATTCAGGGCCGTCACAATGCATTCTTGTGGCACAGAGAAAATGTTATTTTTCTATGTTGGGTTTGATACTGCCAGCTTGATGGAATTCCATCCAGATAGAAGTGGGATTTGAAAATCTTAGTCATGCTTGCTTCCCAGAAATGTTGTGATCAGGGTGGTAACAACACATTCAGGATGGACCTCTCTTCAGAGAAACAGTTGGTAGAATAACAGAAGCCCGTGGATAGCGGAGATGGGAGCATCATCATCCGTGACATCACCATAAGCAGAGGATCCAGTGATGTTTTTATGATGTGTGTATTGTCTCATGGGGAGGGAGAAACTCCAGTTTGTCATCAGTCACATGGGCTACAGACAGGAAGTCACATCCATCATCTAGGAAAGAAACAAACTCAGATTTCATTTACATTACATTTACATTTAAGTCATTTAGCAGACGCTCTTATCCAGAGCGACTTACAATTTCCTCAATTACTCGCATACTCTCCTTTAGAAAAAGGTCCAATGTAATTGAAGAGGGAATGTGGAAACAAATGCGCTTGTATGAAATGCGACTCCTCCCCTAGCGTGTCATCAGGCAAATTACATTTACAGGGGTGGAATCCCAAATTACATGTAGTTAGTTGTGCTAGATGTTTCATAGATAAATGGAGAAGTAACATATCGTTTTCAAAGGTATGAATTATTTTCTCTTATGAGAGAACAGCTGTTTCAAAGGGCTGATTTCAGAACTCTTCCGCAGGAGGATAGACCTGAGCATCCTCCACTGCAGGAGGATAGACCTGAGCATCCTCCGCTGCAAGAGGATAGACCTGAGCATCCTCCGCTGCAAGAGGATAGACCTGAGCATCCTCCGCTGCAAGAGGATAGACCTGAGCATCCTCCGCTGCAGGAGGCAATCTCCGTTCTCTGTACTATTATCATTATTAGTAATTACTATTATTTTTCGGCAGAGTTTTGTCCAATTTGAGAATCTCCCAAAAGAGGACATTGAGCTTTCTCTGATATACTACAATAGCAATGACAAATGAGGTAATGAACAAATTAATTTACAATCTTGTTCAGGGCAGTTGAACATCTTTCATTCATGAAAATACTCAAACGTTTCAAAAAAAAAAGTGAAGAAGCTGGGACTCTTTGAAATACTCAACATCCTGACAAGGAACAACACCTGTAATTACTTCATGTGACCTCTCTCTAACTTCTCAGCAAGATCACCCAGGTCATCCTCCTCATTGTGATCTTCACAGCTCTCTCAGGGCCGTATCTCTTCACCATCTGATCCACTGTGACCTGTCTGTCAGTGTTCTCCAGGTGGCTCCCTGGGATGAGAGGAAAGACTAACATCCAGCCACTAGTCAGGTGAGACTGAAATGTCTTCAGGTGTTCTTCAGTGAGCTCCTCCAGTGGCCAGCAGCAGAGCTGGAAAATCCACACACACATTTGTCACTATAACTGATTGATATCACAGGAGGCTAGGGTCTGGGAAAGTGTAGCCTGGCAAAAAATAAATCCAGCACAGGACAAACTAATTTGGGGTTGTTTTTTTCAGTCAAAGCTTACATTTAAAATAAGATAATGTAGAAGGGAAATCACCACACGATAAAGTCACCATGAAGTCAAGATCAGTCTAAATCACAATCAAGTGAAATAAATCTGTCAGTAAAGTGCATAAAAACAGAGAAAAGTAAGTACAAAGTGAAATGCATAAACGGTAGTGGTTCTGCTTCCTATAGAAAAACCAGAAAATACAGAGACCACAATGTTCGGTTAGAATAGACTTTATAACGTTTCAAATATCTGGGTACAAGATGTCTATAAATAAAATGACATTGTGCATGAAAAACAAATGTTGTCAAACCAATATGAATACTTACAAACACACTGTCCACGTGATACCCTAACCCCACATGGAACAGGAGATCCTCATCTCACCCATACTGCACTGGGGGAAATAATATATCAACAGATAAATTAGTTTAAAAAATGAAACACAACACCCTGAAGCTTTACACGAAATAGAATGTAATTCTGATAATTACTCACGGCGCTTCAAATAATGTTCTCATCAACTCCACAACGTAGTTCTGAGAGCACAGATATCCAGCTGGCAAGAAGCTAACTTCCTCATGTCAATCTGAAAGTATCAACAGGCTAACATGACCATCTGGCATAAATATTACAAACAAACTCTTATACACTGCAGATGATGCAAACTATGTTATATTACAGTACAAGAGTGAAGTATTATTTACCAATCTAAAGTACCGTTGGACCCACGCTGGATTTCAACAGCTCTCCAGTGTTAATTGCTTGCTCTCACTGTTACACACTGCGCATGCGCAATCCCTTAACCATGCATATATATATATATATATATATATATATATATATATATATATATATATATATATATGCATATATATATATATATGCATATATATATATATGCATATTCTAGTCACTGGGCAGGAGTAGTAACCAGATTAAATCGGGTACGTTTTTTATCCGGCTGTGTCAATACTGCCCCCTAGCCCTAACAGGCTAGCTAGCCTACTTTACCAGCCAGCAGTACTGTATCATTTTAGTCATTTTAGTCAATAAGTTGTCTTTGTCATAGTCTGTCATAGTTTGATAATTGTGTAGTTTAGAGTAATTATCGAGGTTAGCTGGCCAGCTATTTTCGTCCCCCGCGACGCAATTTTCCAAACCTAGCCAACTATTACCGACGAGCAGCATTGTAGAAACGAAATACATTACAAAGGAACGTCTTGATTAGTGTTATGGTAGCTAGCTACATAGTTGCCTTTGTATCATGATAAGGTGTAGCAATGAAACTATCGAGGTTACCTAGCCAGCTACACTTTCAAACAAAGTCAACAACGCAGCCACTGCTAGCTAGCCTACTTCACCAGACAGCAGCACTGTATCATTTTAATCATTTTAGTCAATAAGATTTTTGCAACGTAAGCTTAACTTTCTGAACATTCGAGACGTGTAGTCCACTTGTCATTCCAATCTCCTTTGCATTAACGTAGCCTCTTCTGTAGCCTGTCAACTATGTGTCTGTCTATCCCTGTTCTCTCCCCTCTGCACAGGCCATACAAACGCTTCACACCGCGTGGCCGCTGCCACTCTAACCTGGTGGTCCCAGCGCGCACGACCCACGTGGAGTTCCAGGTCTCCGGCAGGTCTGCGGCCAACAAGGCAGAGTTCATCTCAGCCTATGCTACCCTCCAGTCCCTCGACTTCTTGGTGCTGACGGAAACATGGATTACCACAGATAACACTGCTACTCCTACTGCTCTCTCCTCGTCTGCCCACGTGTTCTCGCACACCCCGAGAGCTTCTGGTCAGCGGGGTGGTGGCACTGGGATCCTCATCTCTGCCAAGTGGACATTATCTCTTTCTCTCCTGACCCATCTGTCTATCGCCTCCTTTGAATTCCATGCTGTCACAGTTACCAGCCCTTTCAAGCTTAACATCCTTATCATTTATCGCCCTCCAGGTTCCCTTGGAGAGTTCATCAATGAGCTTGACGCCTTGATAAGTTCCTTTCCCGAGGATGGCTCACCTCTCACAGTTCTGGGTGACTTTAACCTCCCCACGTCTACCTTTGACTCATTCCTCTCTGCCTCCTTCTTTCCACTCCTCTCCTCTTTTGACCTCACCCTCTCACCTTCCCCCCCTACTCACAAGGCAGGCAATACGCTTGACCTCATCTTTACTAGATGCTGTTCTTCTACTAATCTCATTGCAACTCCCCTCCAAGTCTCCGACCACTACCTTGTATCCTTTTCCCTCTCGCTCTCATCCAACACTTCTCACTCTGCCCCTACTTGGATGGTATTGCGCCGAACCAAACTTCGCTCTCTCTCCCCCGCTACCCCCTTCCTCTTCCATCCGATCATCTCTTCCCTCTGCTCCAACCTATCTCCTGATTCTGCCTCCTCAACCCTCCTCTCCTCCCTTTCTGCATCCTTTGACTCTCTATGTCACCTATCCTCCAGGCCGGCTCGGTCCTCCCCTCCTGCTCCGTGGCTCGACGACTCATTGCGAGCTCACAGAACAGGGCTCCGGGCAGCCGAGCGGAAATGGAGGAAAACTCGCCTCCCTGCGGACCTGGCATCCTTTCACTCCCTCCTCTCTACATTTTCCTCTTCTGTCTCTGCTGCTAAAGCCACTTTCTACCACTCTAAATTCCAAGCATCTGCCTCTAACCCTAGGAAGCTCTTTGCCACCTTCTCCTCCCTCCTGAATCCTCCTCCCCCTCCCCCCCCTCTCCTCCCTCTCTGCGGATGACTTCGTCAACCATTTTGAAAAGAAGGTCGACGACATCTGATCCTCGTTTGCTAAGTCAAACGACACCGCTGGTCCTGCTCACACTGCCCTACCCTGTGCTTTGACCTCTTTCTCCCCTCTCTCTCCAGATGAAATCTTGTGTCTTGTGACGGCCGGCCGCCCAACAACCTGCCCGCTTGACCCTATCCCCTCCTCTCTTCACCAAGACCATTTCCGGAGACCTTCTCCCTTACCTCACCTCGCTCATCAACTCATCCTTGACCGCTGGCTACGTCACATCCGTCTTCAAGAGAGCGAGAGTTGCACCAGTCTTGACGTCAACAGTGAAGAGGCAACTCCAGGATGCTGGCCTTCTAGGCAAAGTTGCAAAGAAAAAGCCATATCTCAGACTGGCCAATAAAAAGAGAAGCTTAAGATGGGCAAACGAACACAGACAGTGGACAGAGGAACTCTGCCTAGAAGGCCAACATCCCAGAGTTGCCTCTTCACTGTTGATGTTGAGACCGGTGCTTTTCGGGTACTATTTAATGAAGCTGCTAATTGAGGACTTGTGAGGCGTCTGTTTCTCAAACTAGACACTCTAATGTACTTGTCCTCTTGCTCAGTTGTGCACCGGGCCCTCCTACTCCTCTTTCTATTCTGGTTAGAGCCAGTTTGCACTGTTCTGTGAAGGGACTAGTACACAGCGTTGTACGAGATCTTCAGTTTCTTGGCAATTTCTCGCATGGAATAGCCTTCATTTCTCAGAACAAGAATAGACTGACGAGTTTCAGAAGAAAGGTCTTTGTTTCTAGCCATTTTGATCCTGTAATCGAACCCACAAATGCTGATGCTCCAGATACTCAACTGGTCTTAAGAAGGCCAGTTTTATTGCAGCTTTAATCAGGACAACAGTTTTAGCTGTGCTAACATAATTACAAAAGGGTTTTCTAATGATCAGTTAGCCTTTTAAAATGATAAACTTGGATTAGCTAACACAACGTAGATATTTCCAGCTACCATAGTAATTTACAACATTAACAATGTCTACACTGTATTTCTGATCAATTTTATGTTATTTTAATGGACAAAAAAATGTGCTTTTCTTTCAGAAACATGGACATTTCTAAGTGACCCCAAACTTTTGAACGGTAATGTATTTTCAAAGAAGTGTGGATCATCATTATTTCGACCATATAGATTAATGAGCCAAATCTGTTTATGGTCCAATAACATATTTAAAGGAATCCATCTACCTTGTGGATCTGTTTGAACAATTAGTCCATTCGGATCAAAATTGTTAATTAATATCACCCTTTTTGAGTTTCTTTGCCAATGGGAGAAATATAGCTGTACCATGGTATTTACACTGCTACTGAGTAAACCTACAAATGTTCTCCACTCATCCACCCGCTAAAACCTCCCCCCATCCCAGGTTGGATTGTGGTCCCAGTGACTGACAGACCACCCTTGTCCCCCTGGACAATCAATTCAGACATTGTTTGTGAACTTCTTCTCTAACTCATGAGCCAGTTTGTTCTGGCCCATCTTCCCCAGGATCTCCAGTGTGATCTTCACAGCGCCGTCCTCATGGTATTGCTGCACCATCCTATTCACTGTGACCAGTCTGTTAGCGTTCTCCAGCTGGCCCCGTGGGATTGAAGTAAAGCCCTCCACACCATGATTCAGGTTCCACTGAAAGATCTCCAGCTCTTCTGAAACCAGCTCTGCCAGAGCGCCCAGCAGCAGATAAGAAACATTTGTTGTTGTCCCTGGATACAGAAAAATAAAACAATGAGAAATAACGTGACATAGTAATAACTAAAATAAACAGTCCTGAAGGATCAGAATTCTCCTTGTATGTTGATGTAGGTAAACAACAAGTTCCCTGCTGTGTGTCTTGATGCCATCTTGCTGAGTCTACCTTTTAAGAATTGTAATTAAGTGGAAGGTGCTCAACCAACAGGAGTCGAGGTGCAACCGAACAAGTAAATCTTAATTGAAAAGGTGCAACACTCGCTCACCATTAAGTAGCTAATTAGTAACTGTTTTCTTTCTCTTATCTTTAGGATTCTTAAAAGCTACATTATTGTGTTTGCTGCAAAAATCTGATATTATGGAACTCTCTCCACCTCCACCACAATTAAATCTCTTAGGAGAAGACAGGAAATTATATTTACCTGTGGTAGCGCCACCTGGTAGTGCATCCGTGGATAAAAAGAGACCTTGATTACACATGCTCCTCAATAAATTATTTCATTTGACAACCATGAACATAAAAAAAGTGGTTATATACACAGTACATTCGGGAAGTATTCAAACCCCTTGACTTTTTCCCCAAAAATGTACGTTACATCCTTATTCTAAAATGGATTAAACTTTTTTTTTACCTCAATCTACAAACTATACCCCGTAGTGACAAAGCAAAAACAGGTTTTTAAAAATGTTTGCATAAGTTTTCAGACCCTTTACTCAGTACTTTCTTGAAGCACATTTGGCAGCGATTACAGCCTCATGTCTTCTTGGGTATGACGCTACAATCTTGGAACATCTGTATTTTTTTTAGTTTTTCCCCATTCTCTGCAGACCCTTTCAAGATCTGTCAGGTTGGATGGGGAGTGTCGCTGGACAGCTATTTTTAGAGATGTTCGATCGGGTTCAAGTCCGGGCTCTGACTGGGCCACTCAAGGATATTCAGAGACTTGTCCTGAAGCCTCTCGTGCATTGTCTTGGCTGTGTGCTTATTGTCGTTGTCCTGTTGGAGGGTGAACCTTCTTCCCAGTCTGAGGTCCTGAGCTCTCTGGAGCAGGTTTTCATCAAGGATCTCTCTGTACTTTGCTCCGTTCATCTTTCCCTCGATCCTAACTAGTCTCCCATTCCCTGCCGCTGAAAAACATCCCCACAGCATTATACTGCCACCACCATGCTTCACCGTAGGGATGGTTCCAGGTTTCCTCCAGACGTGATGGTTGGCATTCAGGCCAAAGAGCCAAATCTTGGCTTCATCAGACCAGAGAATCTTGTTTCTTATGTTCTGAGATTCCCTTAGGTGCCTTTTGGCAAACTCTAAGAGGGCTGTCATGTGCCTTTTACTGTGGAGTGGCTTCCGTCTAGCCACTCTGCCATATAGTCCTGACTGGTGGTTACTACTAATCTCTCACAATCTAAATAAAACAAACATATCCTTGACTCAAAAGTTCCAAGAAATATTATATTTTAGTGCCAACTGATATTATTTTCTTGTTACATCATCGTGATTTATCGATGGAACTTTTATTTGAGGAATTAGAATGTAAATCAGAGACATGATTTGGGGAAATCTATGACAATGTAGACCAGCATAAAAGTACAAAAACGAACTGACAAGAACAAGGTTAAATTAATGAAATATTGAATGACTATACTGCAGTGAACTTGCTTCCCTTCCTTGAGTACAACAACAAATCGGTTACATAGGGAAGTTCTATAATTCTGACATATTGTGGCCCAGTTATTTGAACTCAGTAAGGACAGGCATGGAAACAACAAGATAATCTTATTTTCTTTGCCATTCTATCGTGGAAGTTGTTAATTGTTTCTGCATTACTGAGCATGTTTCAATGTCATTTCTGTTTCATCTTTATGGTATTGCTGCTGATTTTGGCAACTAGATCTCAGTCTCACTTCAGAAGTATATGTTTCTCATTGAAAGATGTGTGAATAGAGGCAACGTTCTTACCAGTCGAATTTGCCATTTTCCTTCTTTCTTCTTTGTGGATGTTCTTAGGAAAGCTGTGTTCTGTAGTTCTGGTTTACCGAAACTCTGGTTAGTTGGAGGTGAAGACAAAGAATGATCTCAGATCTTTTAACTATTCAGTCAGCTTAACATTGCATCAAACTGCAGGTAGTGACACCCTCAACCGCTGTTCTAAACATGTGTGTGTGTGGACGTGTTTAACTATACTTGTGGGGACTAGAAGACTAGAAGTGTTGTAGATATGTAGTGGTAGAGTAGTGTGTTAATGTGTTGTATTGTAGATATGTTGTGGTAGAGTAGTGTGTAATAATGTGTTGTATTGTAGATATGTTGTGGTAGAGTAGTGTGTAATAATGTATTGTAGATATGTAGTGGTAGAGTAGTGTGTAATAATGTATTGTATATATGTAGTGGTAGAGTAGTGTGTAATAATGTGTTGTATTGTAGATATGTTGTGGTAGAGTAGTGTGTAATAATGTATTGTATATATGTTGTGGTAGACTAGTGTGTATTAATGTGTTGTGTTGTAGATATGTTGTGGTAGAGTAGTGTGTAATAATGTGTTGTATTGTAGATATGTAGTGGTAGAGTAGTGTGTAATAATGTGTTGTATTGTAGATATGTAGTGGTAGAGTAGCGTGTAATAATGTATTGTAGATATGTAGTGGTAGAGTAGTGAGTAATAATGTGTTGTGTTGTAGATATGTTGTGGTAGAGTAGTGTGTAATAATGTGTTGTATTGTAGATATGTTGTGGTAGAGTAGTGTGTAATAATGTGTTGTATTGTAGATATGTTGTGGTAGAGTAGTGTGTAATAATGTGTTGTATTGTAGATATGTTGTGGTAGACTAGTGTGTATTAATGTGTTGTATTGTAGATATGTAGTGGTAGAGTAGTGTGTAATAATGTGTTGTATTGTAGATATGTAGTGGTAGAGTAGTGTGTAATAATGTGTTGTATTGTAGATATGTTGTGGAAGAGTAGTGTGTAATAATGTGTTGTATTGTAGATATGTAGTGGTAGAGTAGTGTGTAATAATGTGTTGTATTGTAGATATGTTGTGGTAGAGTAGTGTGTAATAATGTGTTGTATTGTAGATATGTTGTGGTAGAGTAGTGTGTAATAATGTATTGTAGATATGTAGTGGTAGAGTAGTGTGTAATAATGTGTTGTATTGTAGATATGTTGTGGTAGACTAGTGTGTAATAATGTGTTGTGTGAAGTACTGTTTTATTGTATGTAGTTGTGTAATCATGATTGGACCCCAGGAAGAGTAGCTGCTGCCTTGACAGGAACTAATGGGGATCCAGAATAAATACAAATACTTCCAGTTGTATCTAACAGATATTTCTGGGGAGTGCATTAGTTCTGAATTCTTTTCAACATTCTAATAAAAATAATGTACATTTAAAAAATAACTTTTTGTAGAATAAAATAATAACGCAATGTTTCAATTATATAGCAGTCTAGACATTCTATTATAGCTCATAACTTATCTTTAGTGAGGTGCATAGAGTTTTATAAAATAAAGATTCTTACCTTGCTGGTAACAGAAGTTAACCTTGCTGTTCTCAGAGTCTATGTTGGACTGGTGAACTTCAACTCTGCTTTACTGTCAATGAGAACAGAGTGACTGTATCAGCAATTTATTTGACGAATCAGGAAACACAGGTGTGTACGTCTCAAATGGCATCCTATTTCCTTTCCTGTTTTCCTGATGTGCTGTGGTTAAAAATAGTGTCCTACAATGGGAACAGGGTGCCATTTGTAAGGGAACGGGGTGCCATTTGTAAGGGAACGGGGTGCCATTTGTAAGGGAACGGGGTGCCATTTGTAAGGGAACGGGGTGCCATTTGTAAGGGAACGGGGTGCCATTTGTAAGGGAACGGGGTGCCATTTGTAAGGGAACAGGGTATGTTGGAGAATTTCCACGACATATGAGGATTTTCCAGTATCTATACTGTTTTCTCAGACGTAGTGAGCATAATCAATATGGGGTTAATCATTAGACATATGTCAGTAGAATGAAGGCTAGGTACATGGGAGTGTACAGATATGGTTCAATATAGAGTCAACCTCGGACATATAGAAACAGAAGATAAGCAGAATCTGTGCACTTTGGCCAGGCTAAGCCAACATGGATATGACCGTTCTGGGCCATATCTGATCTTGTGGGGGCTGCTGTTGGAAACGCACATGGGTTAATCATTCATAGGCAACATAGGCCTGAACTTATTAAGGGACTTGAACATGTACTCTGGCTAATCAATATAGGCACCACAAGACATGTACATGTACTGAGAAGACATGTTTGTATTAATCAAGTATTATTGGAAATGCACTTATATTGGGAACTTAAATATGTAATGAATGTATTATTGTTTATATTAGTACTGTGGTGACGCCACCAATATAATCTAAGATGAGCATTAAAAGTCAGAAGTGGGGGTTAACAAGCCAGATATGAGACAAAAAGATAATGGTGGCGTGAGGCCAAGGGGTGTTCATAATTTACATAGAGAGGAGTGACCATGTATGTTATGTAAGAGTGAAAATGTATAAAAGCTGAGGTCTGAAACTGGAGAGTTCAATTGTTCCATGGAATTGCTCGGCTTCTGTTACTTATGGAATAAAGTCTACTTGAATTTACAAGCTCCGGTACGTGAGAAATATTTGATCCAATATTTCCACGACAGGTGCCATTTATAAGGGAATAGGTTGCCATTTATAAGGGAATAGGTTGCCATTTATAAGGAAATAGGATGCATTTATAAGGGAATAGGTTGCCATTTATAAGGGAATAGGTTGCCATTTATAAGGGAATAGGTTGCCATTTATAAGGGAATAGGTTGCCATTTATAAGGAAATAGGATGCATTTAGAAGGGAATATGGTGCCATTTATAAGGGAATGGGGTGCTATTTATAAGGAAATTGGGTGCCATTTATAAGGAAATAGGATGCATTTAGAAGGGAATATGGTGCCATTTAGAAGGGAATGGGGTGCTATTCATAAGTTAATATGGTGACATTCATAATTTAATACGGTGCCATTTATAAGGGAAAAAGGTGCCATTTATAAGAGAATATGGCGCCATTTAGAAGGGAATGGGGCACCATTTATAAGGGAATGGGGTGCCATTTATAAGGGAATGGGGCGCCATTTATAAGGGAATGGGGCGCCATTTATAAGGGAATGGGGCGCCATTTATAAGGGAATGGGGCGCCATTTATAAGGGAATGGGGTGCCATTTATAAGGGAATGGGGCGCCATTTATAAGGGAATGGGGCGCCATTTATAAGGGAATGGGGCGCCATTTATAAGGGAATGGGGCGCCATTTATAAGGGAATGGGGCGCCATTTAGAAGGGAATGGGGCGCCATTTAGAAGGGAATGGGGCGCCATTTATAAGGGAATGGGGCGCCATTTATAAGGGAATGGGGCGCCATTTATAAGGGAATGGGGCGCCATTTATAAGGGAATGGGGTGCCATTTATAAGGGAATGGGGCGCCATTTATAAGGGAATGGGGCGCCATTTATAAGGGAATGGGGTGCCATTTATAAGGGAATGGGGTGCCATTTATGAGGGAATAGGGTTCCATTTATAAGATAGTAAGGTGCCATTTAAAGGGAATGGGGTGCCATTTATAAGGGAATCGGGTGCCATGTAGTTAAAAGGTTAAATAAAATGTAAATTAAATAAGTTATAAGGGAATGGGTTGCAATTAAAAAGAGAATAGGGTTCCATTTGGAAGGGAATAGGGTGCCATTTGGAAGGGAATAGGGTGCCACTTGGAATGCAAACAAGAACTCCTCTCACTTACTCAAACTCACAAACAAACACACACACACACACACACACACACACACACTGTCTTGTACAGCTAACCTTGTGGGGACACACACAAATAGAATTTTGTTTTTCTGCATAATTGATTTTGTGTTGTAGATATGTTGTGGTAGAGTAGTGTGTAATAATGTGTTGTAGATATGTAGTGGTAGACTAGTATGTAATAATGTGTTGTATTGTAGATATGGTAGAGTAGTGTGTAATAATGTGTTGTATTGTAGATATGTTGTGGTAGAGTAGTGTGTAATAATGTATTGTATATATGTTGTGGTAGAGTAGTGTGTAATAATGTGTTGTATTGTAGATATGTAGTGGTAGAGTAGTGTGTAATAATGTGTTGTATTGTATATATGTAGTGGTAGAGTAGTGTGTAATAATGTGTTGTGTTGTAGATATGTAGTGGTAGAGGAGTGTGTAATAATGTGTTATGTTGTATATATGTTGTGGTAGAGTAGTGTGTAATAATGTATTGTATTGTAGATATGTAGTGGTAGAGTAGTGTGTAATAATGTGTTGTATTGTAGATATGTAGTGGTAGAGTAGTGTGTAATAATGTATTGTATATATGTAGTGGTAGAGTAGTGTGTAATAATGTGTTGTATTGTAGATATGTAGTGGTAGTGTAGTGTGTAATAATGTGTTGTATTGTAGATATGTTGTGGTAGAGTAGTGTGTAATAATGTGTTGTATTGTAGATATGTAGTGGTAGAGTAGTGTGTAATAATGTGTTGTATTGTAGATATGTAGTGGTAGAGTAGTGTGTAATAATGTGTTGTATTGTAGATATGTTGTGGTAGAGTAGTGTGTAATAATGTATTGTATTTTAGATATGTAGTGGTAGAGTAGTGTGTAATAATGTATTGTATATATGTTGTGGTAGAGTAGTGTGTAATAATGTGTTGTATTGTATATATGTAGTGGTAGAGTAGTGTGTAATAATGTGTTGTATTGTAGATATGTAGTGGTAGAGTAGTGTGTAATAATGTATTGTAGATATGTTGTGGTAGAGTAGTGTGTAATAATGTGTTGTATTGTAGATATGTAGTGGTAGAGTAGTGTGTAATAATGTGTTGTATTGTAGATATGGTAGAGTAGTGTGTAATAATGTGTTGTATTGTAGATATGTAGTGGTAGAGTAGTGTGTAATAATGTGTTGTATTGTAGATATGTAGTGGTAGAGTAGTGTGTAATAATGTGTTGTATATATGTAGTGGTAGAGTAGTGTGTAATAATGTGTTGTATTGTAGATATGTAGTGGTAGAGTAGTGTGTAATAATGTGTTGTATTGTAGATATGTTGTGGTAGAGTAGTGTGTAATAATGTATTGTATTGTAGATATGTAGTGGTAGGGTAGTGTGTAATAATGTATTGTATATATGTTGTGGTAGAGTAGTGTGTAATAATGTGTTGTATTGTATATATGTAGTGGTAGAGTAGTGTGTAATAATGTGTTGTATTGTAGATATGTAGTGGTAGAGTAGTGTGTAATAATGTGTTGTATTGTATATATGTAGTGGTAGAGTAGTGTGTAATAATGTGTTGTATTGTATATATGTAGTGGTAGAGTAGTGTGTAATAATATGTTGTATTGTAGATATGTTGTGGTAGAGTAGTGTGTAATAATGTGTTGTATTGTAGATATGTAGTGGTAGAGTAGTGTGTAATAATGTGTTGTATTGTAGATATGTTGTGGTAGAGTAGTGTGTAATAATGTATTGTATTGTAGATATGTAGTGGTAGAGTAGTGTGTAATAATGTGTTGTATTGTAGATATGTAGTGGTAGAGTAGTGTGTAATAATGTATTGTATATATGTTGTGGTAGAGTAGTGTGTAATAATGTGTTGTATTGTATATATGTAGTGGTAGAGTAGTGTGTAATAATGTGTTGTATTGTAGATATGTAGTGGTAGAGTAGTGTGTAATAATGTGTTGTATTGTAGATATGTAGTGGTAGAGTAGTGTGTAATAATGTGTTGTATTGTAGATATGTAGTGGTAGAGTAGTGTGTAATAATGTGTTGTATTGTAGATATGTTGTGGTAGAGTAGTGTGTAATAATGTATTGTATTGTAGATATGTAGTGGTAGAGTAGTGTGTAATAATGTATTGTATATATGTTGTGGTAGACTAGTGTGTATTAATGTGTTGTATTGTAGATATGTTGTGGTAGAGTAGTGTGTAATAATGTGTTGTATTGTAGATATGTTGTGGTAGAGTAGTGTGTAATAATGTATTGTAGATATGTAGTGGTAGAGTAGTGTGTAATAATGTATTGTAGATATGTAGTGGTAGAGTAGTGTGTAATAATGTGTTGTATTGTAGATATGTTGTGGTAGAGTAGTGTGTAATAATGTATTGTATTGTAGATATGTAGTGGTAGAGTAGTGTGTAATAATGTGTTGTATTGTAGATATGTAGTGGTAGAGTAGTGTGTAATAATGTGTTGTATTGTAGATATGTTGTGGTAGAGTAGTGTGTAATAATGTATTGTAGATATGTAGTGGTAGAGTAGTGTGTAATAATGTATTGTAGATATGTAGTGGTAGAGTAGTGTGTAATAATGTGTTGTATTGTAGATATGTTGTGGTAGAGTAGTGTGTAATAATGTGTTGTATTGTAGATATGTTGTGGTAGAGTAGTGTGTAATGTGTTGTATTGTAGATTTATAAAAATAAATACAAAATTGAAGTCGGAAGTTTACATACACCTTAGCCAAATACATTTAAACTCAGTTTTTCACAATTCCTGACGTTTAATCATAGTAAAAATTCCCTGTCTTAGGTCAGTTAGGATCAGCACTTTATTTTAAGAATGTGAAATGTCAGAATAATAGTAGAGAGAATTAATTATTTCAGCTTTTATTTATTTCATCACATTCCCAGATTACATACACTCAATTAGTATTTGGCAGCATTGCCTTTAAATTGTTTAACTTGTGTCAAACGTTTCGGGAAGCCTTCCACAAGCTTCCCACAATAAGTTGGGTGAATTTTGGCCCATTCCTCCTGACAGAGCTGCTGTAACTGAGTCAGGTTTGTAGGCCTCTTTGCTCGCACACGCTTTTTCAGTTCTGCCCACAGATTTTCTATAGGATTGAGGTCAGGGCTTTGTGATGGCCACTCCAATACCTAGACTTTGTTGTCCTTAAGCCATTTTGCCACAACTTTGGAAGTATGCTTGGGGTCATTGTCCATTTGGAAGACCCATTTGCGACCAAGCTTTAACTTCCTGACTGATGTCTTGAGATGTTGCTTCAATATATCCACATAAGTTTCCATCCTCATGATGCCATCTATTTTGTGAAGTGCACCAGTCCCTCCTTGTCACGTCCTGACCAGTAGAGGGTGTAGTTGGGTCAGGACGTGGCAGAAGGGAGTGTGTGTTTTTTATTGTTTCATTGATTTTGGCCGTGTGACTTCCAATCAAGCACAGCTGTAGAGGGTTGTGGTTGATTGGGAGTCACACATAAGTTGCCTACGTTTCCTTTGTGTTTCGTGGGTAATTGTTCTTGTCATTGTGGTTGCACCTGACAGGACTGTGTTGGCTGTCAGATTTGTTGTTTTTGTAAATTGCGTAGTGTTCGTGTAATTAAATATGACGAACCCTAACTCCGCCGCATTTTGGTCCACTTCTTCCTCAGACAGCCGTTACAGAATTACCCACCAAACCAGGACCAAGCGGCGGAAGAGGAAGGAGCAGCAGGAGTACAGCGTGATGGACCAATGGACTTGGGAACAGATCCTGGACGGAGAGGGACCATGGACTCAGGCTGGGGATTATCGCCTCCCGCAGTGGGAGATTGAAGCGGCGAGAGCGGAGAGGCGCTATTACGAGGAGAGAGAGCGCAACGAGCGCGAGTGGCAGCCCCAATAATTTTTTGGGGGGGGGGCACAGTCGGTGGAGCTGAGGTCGGAACCAGAGCCAGTCGGGATGACATTGGAGGTGAGCGAGGGATATGAGGCAGAGACTGTGACGGGGTTAATGGGGAAATTAGGAGAGAGAGAGATGAGAGAGCTGCTAGTGTGGTGCATAAAGTACGGCATTCGCCCTAATGAGCGTGTCGTGGGAATGATGTCACCTGAGGCAGCTCTCCATACTCGTCCTGAGGTGCGTGCTGGTTGTCTGGTAAAGACTGTGCCTACGCCCAGAACCAGGCCTCCTGCATGTCTTCCCATCCTGGTCAAGCCCGTGCCTCCTCCACGGACCAGTCCTCCAGTGGGTCTCCCTATCCTGGTCAAGCCCGTGTCTCCTCCACGGACCAGTCCTCCAGTGGGTCTCCCTATCCTGGTCAAGCCCGTGTCTCCTCCACAGACCAGTCCTCCAGTGGGTCTCTCCACCCTGGTCTCTCCTGTGCCACCTCCTCAAACCAGGCCTCCAGCGGGTCTTCCCAGACTGGTGAGTCCAGGGCCTGCGCCCAGAGCCGGGTCTCCGTTATGTCTCCCCAGCCTGGTGAATCCTGAGCCGGAACTGTCTGAGTGGCCAGACTGCCCGGAACTGCCAGAGTGGCCAGACTGCCCGGAACTGCCAGAGTGGCCAGACTGCCCGGAACTGCCAGAGTGGCCAGACTGCCCGGAACTGCCAGAGTGGCCAGACTGCCCGGAACTGCCAGAGTGGCCAGACTGCCCGGAACTGCCAGAGTGGCCAGACTGCCCGGAACTGCCAGAGTGGCCGGAGCTGCCAGAGCGGCCAGACTGCCCGGAGCTGCCAGAGCGGCCAGACTGCCCCTCCTGTCCTCCGGCCCAGCCCGAGGGGCCCTCCTGTCCTCCGGCCCAGCCCGAGGGGCCCTCCTGTCCTCCGGCCCAGCCCGAGGGGCCCTCCAGTCCTCCGGCCCAGCCCGAGTGGTCTGTCTGCCAGGGTCAGCCCGAGTGGCCCGTCTGCCCGGCGCAGCTATCGGTGCCACCAAAGTGGACGACGGCGAAGGTGGAGCGAGGTCCACGTCCTGCACCTGAGCCACCTCCAGGATAGGTGGGTTGGGGAGGGACGGTGTAGCACAGTGCCGTCGGTGACGGCAGCCACCCTCCCTTCCCTCCCTTATTGTTTAGGGGTTATTTTTTGTTGGGGTATTGGGGATTTTCTTGTGTGTTCTTTTTTTAGGTGCATCCCGGGGTCTGCACCTTGAGGGGGGGGTACTGTCACGTCCTGACCAGTAGAGGGTGTAGTTGGGTCAGGACGTGGCAGAAGGGAGTGTGTGTTTTTTATTGTTTCATTGATTTTGGCCGTGTGACTTCCAATCAAGCACAGCTGTAGAGGGTTGTGGTTGATTGGGAGTCACACTTAAGTTGCCTACGTTTCCTTTGTGTTTCGTGGGTAATTGTGCTTGTCATTGTGGTTGCACCTGACAGGACTGTGTTGGCTGTCAGTTTTGTTGTTTTTGTAAATTGCATAGTGTTCGTGTAATTAAATATGACGAACCCTAACTCCGCCGCATTTTGGGGTCCACTTCTTCCTCAGACAGCCGTTACACTCCTACAGCAAAGCACCCCCACAACATGATGCTGCCACGGTTGGGATGGTGTTCTTTGGCTTGCAAGCCTCCCCCTTTTTCCGCCAAACAGAACGATGGTCATTATGACCAAACAGTTCTATTTTTGTTTAATCAGACCAGAAGGCATTTCTCCAAAAAGTACGATCTTTGTCCCCATGTGCAGTTGCAAACCGTAGTCTGGCTTTTTTTATGGCGGTTTTGGAGCAGTGTCTTCTCCTTGCTGAGCGGCCTTTCAGGTTATGTCAATATAGGACTTGTTTTACTGTGGATATAGATACTTTTGTACCTGTTTCCTCCAGCATCTTCACAAGGTGGGGTGGGAGGTAGCCTAGTTGTTAGAGCGTTGGACTAGTAACCAAAAGGTTGCAAGATCAAATCCCTGAGCTGACAAGGTAAAAAAATCAGTTGTTCTGCCCCTGAACAAGGCAGTTATCCCACTGTTCCTAGGCTGTCATTGAAAATAAGAATTTGTTCTTAACTGACTTGCCAAGTTAAATAATAAAAAATGGTCCTTTACTGTTGTTCTGAGATTGATTGATTTGTATGTTCTTCTCTAGGAGACAGAACACGTCTCCTTCCAGAGCGGTATGACGGCTGCGTGGTCCCATGGTGTTTATACTTGCGTACTATTGTTTGTACAGATGAACGTGGTACCTTCAGGCGTTTGGAAATTGCTCCCAAGGATGAACCAGACTTGTTGAAGTCTACATTTTTTTTCTGAGGTCTTGGCTGATTTCTTTTGATTTTCCCATGATGTCAAACAAAGTGGCATTGAGTTTGAAGGTAGGCCTTGAAATGCATCCACTGGTACACCTCCAATTGACTCAAATTATGTCAAATAGCCTATCAGAAGATTCTAAAGCCATGACATCATTTTCTGGAATTTTCTAAGCTGTTAAAAGGCACAGTCAACTTAGTGTATGTAAACTTCTGACCCACTGGAATTGTGATACAGTGAATTATAAGTCAAATAATCTGTCTAAACAATTGTTGGAAAAATGTGTGTCATGCACAAAGTAGATGTCCTAACTGACTTGCCAAAACTATAGTTTGTTAACAAGAAATTTGTGGAGTGGTTGAAAAACGAGTTTTAAACTAATTGTATGTAAACTTCCGACTTCAACTGTATATGTGTTGGTTGGAACATGTCTTTGTCTTGTGCAGCTGTCTGACCCATTGGGCGAATAAGCTTGGTGGAGCTTATATAGTCCATTCCTTCCTGTTATTCAGAACCTAACAGTTTATATCAGAACATTTGTATTCATCAATTGTATTGCTCTTACAATTTTTTTAATACAAAAAAAAATACAAAAAAATTCACCTTTATTTAATTAGATCTTAAATAAGTGATACTGGCAAGAGCGGTGTGTGGGTTTTTCTTTTAAAATGACAAATGGCATGACCTGTTCTGTAAGACTTCACATTCTTAAAGTTAAATAAGTTACATTTACATGTATCTATTATCCTTTCATAAATGGAAAACTATAAATGTAAAAACAAGTAAGAGAAGACCAAGTTACAGGTATGTTTCATTGTCGTCCTGATCATAGTCCTCAGGAACCCACTACAATGTAAAAACAATATATAGTGAACAAATATTTTGAATTACAAAGGGGTGGTTCGAGCCCTGAATGCTGATTGCCTGACAGCCGTGGTACAGTATATCACAGGTATGTCAAAAACATACATTTTTAGTTTTCTAATTATGCTGGTAACCAGTTTATAATAGCAGCAAGGCACCTCTGGGGTTTGTGGTATAAGGCCAATATACCACGGCTAAGGGTTGTATGCAGGCTGTTTACTCTGTATCGTGCCTAAGAACAGCCCTTAGCCATGGTATATTGGCCATATACCACATCCCCTCTGGCCTTTTTATGTAATTATGTTCAACTGGCCGGTTTGTCTGTCTGTCTTTCTTCCTGTGTGTAGGGATGCAGCCTGACCTCTACCACTCATAGTTACATGAGAGATTCGTTAATGATCTAGACTGTATGTGTGTACTGTATCATTTCATACTGTAGAACTGACTATGACAGTGAGTACAGGTGTTGTAACATATGAGGGTGGAACTGACTATGACAGTGAGTACAGGTGTTGTAACATATGAGGGTAGAACTGACTATGACAGTGAGTACAGGTGAAGTAACATATGAGGGTAGAACTGACTATGACAGTGAGTACAGGTGATGTAACATATGAGGGTAGAAGTGTAGAACTGACTATGACAGTGAGTACAGGTGTTGTAACATATGAGGGTAGAACTGACTATGACAGTGAGTACAGGTGATGTAACATATGAGGGTAGAATTGTAGAATTGACTATGACAGTGAGTACAGGTGTTTTAACATATGAAGGTAGAACTGACTATGACAGTGAGTACAGGTGATGTAACATATGAGGGTAGAACTGACTATAACAGTGAGTACAGGTGATGTAACATATGAGGGTAGAACTGACTATGACAGTGAGTACAGGTGATGTAACATATGAGGGTAGAACTGACTATGACAGTGAGTACAGGTGTTGTAACATATGAGGGTAGAAGTGTAGAACTGACTATGACAGTGAGTACAGGTGTTGTAACATATGAGGGTAGAACTGACTATGACAGTGAGTACAGGTGTTGTAACATATGAGGGTAGAACTGACTATGACAGTGAGTACAGGTGAAGTAACATATGAGGGTAGAACTGACTATGACAGTGAGTACAGGTGATGTAACATATGAGGGTAGAAGTGTAGAACTGACTATGACAGTGAGTACAGGTGTTGTAACATATGAGGGTAGAACTGACTATGACAGTGAGTACAGGTGTTGTAACATATGAGGGTAGAACTGACTATGACAGTGAGTACAGGTGATGTAACATATGAGGGTAGAACTGACTATGACAGTGAGTACAGGTGATGTAACATATGAGGGTAGAACTGTAGAACTGACAATGACAGTGAGTACAGGTGTTTTAACATATGAGGGTAGAACTGACTATGACAGTGAGTACAGGTGATGTAACATATGAGGGTAGAACTGTAGAACTGACTATGACAGTGAGTACAGGTGTTGTAACATATGAGGGTAGAACTGACTATGACAGTGAGTACAGGTGTTGTAACATATGAGGGTAGAACTGACTATGACAGTGAGTACAGGTGATGTGACAGTGAGTACAGGTGATGTAACATGAGGGTAGAACTGACTATGACAGTGAGTACAGGTGATGTAACATATGAGGGTAGAACTGACTACAGGTGTTGTAACATATGAGGGTAGAACTGACTATGACAGTGAGTACAGGTGATGTAACATATGAGGGTAGAACTGACTATGACAGTGAGTACAGGTGATGTAACATATGAGGGTAGAAGTGTAGAACTGACTATGACAGTGAGTACAGGTGTTGTAACATATGAGGGTAGAACTGACAATGACAGTGAGTACAGGTGTTTTAACATTGAGGGTAGAACTGACTATGACAGTGAGTACAGGTGATGTAACATATGAGGGTAGAACTGACTATGACAGTGAGTACAGGTGTTGTAACATATGAGGGTGGAACTGACTATGACAGTGAGTACAGGTGTTGTAACATATGAGGGTAGAACTGACTATGACAGTGAGTACAGGTGAAGTAACATATGAGGGTAGAACTGACTATGACAGTGAGTACAGGTGATGTAACATATGAGGGTAGAAGTGTAGAACTGACTATGACAGTGAGTACAGGTGTTGTAACATATGAGGGTAGAACTGACTATGACAGTGAGTACAGGTGATGTAACATATGAGGGTAGAATTGTAGAATTGACTATGACAGTGAGTACAGGTGTTTTAACATATGAAGGTAGAACTGACTATGACAGTGAGTACAGGTGATGTAACATATGAGGGTAGAACTGACTATAACAGTGAGTACAGGTGATGTAACATATGAGGGTAGAACTGACTATGACAGTGAGTACAGGTGATGTAACATATGAGGGTAGAACTGACTATGACAGTGAGTACAGGTGTTGTAACATATGAGGGTAGAACTGACTATGACAGTGAGTACAGGTGTTGTAACATATGAGGGTAGAACTGACTATGACAGTGAGTACAGGTGAAGTAACATATGAGGGTAGAACTGACTATGACAGTGAGTACAGGTGATGTAACATATGAGGGTAGAAGTGTAGAACTGACTATGACAGTGAGTACAGGTGTTGTAACATATGAGGGTAGAACTGACTATGACAGTGAGTACAGGTGTTGTAACATATGAGGGTAGAACTGACTATGACAGTGAGTACAGGTGATGTAACATATGAGGGTAGAACTGACTATGACAGTGAGTACAGGTGATGTAACATATGAGGGTAGAACTGTAGAACTGACAATGACAGTGAGTACAGGTGTTTTAACATATGAGGGTAGAACTGACTATGACAGTGAGTACAGGTGATGTAACATATGAGGGTAGAACTGACTATGACAGTGAGTACAGGTGATGTAACATATGAGGGTAGAACTGTAGAACTGACTATGACAGTGAGTACAGGTGTTGTAACATATGAGGGTAGAACTGACTATGACAGTGAGTACAGGTGATGTGACAGTGAGTACAGGTGATGTAACATGAGGGTAGAACTGACTATGACAGTGAGTACAGGTGATGTAACATATGAGGGTAGAACTGACTACAGGTGTTGTAACATATGAGGGTAGAACTGACTATGACAGTGAGTACAGGTGATGTAACATATGAGGGTAGAACTGACTATGACAGTGAGTACAGGTGATGTAACATATGAGGGTAGAAGTGTAGAACTGACTATGACAGTGAGTACAGGTGTTGTAACATATGAGGGTAGAACTGACAATGACAGTGAGTACAGGTGTTTTAACATTGAGGGTAGAACTGACTATGACAGTGAGTACAGGTGATGTAACATATGAGGGTAGAACTGACTATGACAGTGAGTACAGGTGATGTAACATATGAGGGTAGAACTGTAGAACTGACTATGACAGTGAGTACAGGTGTTTAACATATGAGGGTAGAACTGTAGAACTGACTATGACAGTGAGTACAGGTGTTTAACATATGAGGGTAGAACTGTAGAACTGACTATGACAGTGAGTACAGGTGTTTTAACATATGAGGGTAGAAGTGATCCTACACTTCTCTAACCGTCCTCTTACCTGTGAGCTGAGCTGTCCTGAGTTACCAGCAGAAGTTAACAACAACAACATCTGAGACGGGGATGTTGAATGAAGGAGGGGCAGCTGGAGAGAAGGGGGGACATGGAGGGTAACCGCACTGGGGAGAAGATAGTTTGGGTCCTGGGTGGGAATAAGGACAGGTATGAGGAAGTGGCAGTACCTGAGAAAGAGGGAAGAAACTGGGGAAATAGAGGGGAAGATAGGAGGGGGGGATAGAGAGTCAGTTAGGGTTCTTGTCTACAATCCTACTTCTCTGATCTCTCTCTAACTTCTCTGCCAGATTATTCTGGTTCATCTTCCAGATTCGGAAGCTCAGGAAGAGATACACAGTCATGATCTGTTTGTGATATCTTCCCTACTGTATTGGTGATTGTATGTACGGAATGTAATGAATGATTGTTGTTTAATCATAATGGGGTCACCTGGATACATCATGAATAGACATAAAAGAGGGGCTGCTGAATGTTATTATGAAGTCAGTTGAATGTTCTTTATGGTTAGACCTACACTGAACTGTGATTGTGATGTATAGACTGATGGACATTATTGTTATGTTACCTCCACTGTAATCTCCCTGCCAGATTATCCAGCTTCGTCCTCCTCAGGATCTCCACTGTGATCCCCACAGCTCCCCCAGGGCTGTATCTCTTCACCTTCTGATCCACTGTGTCCTGTCTGCCAGTGTTCTCCAGCTCTATCCATGGGATAGGAGGAATGCCAAGCAGCTGGCCACTAGTCAGGTAAGACTGAAATGTCTTCAACTCATCTGGGTTCAGCTCCATCAGAGTGGTCAGCAGCAGAGCTGGAACATCCAACAATCTCTAAAAGGAATCGGAATAGAAAAACTGACTAGTGATATAAAATAAAGAACATGAATATATTCATATTAAGACATACTAGAATATTTCCACTGATCTCTCAATATCTCATTTTCATATCATCATGAAATAAATTACATTAGGAACTTTTACACACACACACACACACACACTAGATTGCAGTGTCTTCAGAGAATACTGTGATCTACTGTATGTGGTTTGCTCACATTGACTTTAGACATGGCCACTAGTCCTACCTTCTGCAGATCCAGCTTCACCTTCATCATAGAGATTTCAGTCTCCAGACGACGATGGTTCTTCTCAGACCGGGTCAACCTGGACACAGGAAACAGTCACACACTGTTCTCTTCCCCTACACCACATGCTGTGGTCACTTCACTGTTCTGTTCCCCTACACCACCACCACATGCTGTGGTCACTTCACTGTTCTACACTCATTTCACTCAGTTAGTGAGAATGATGTTATACATTCTGATAGAGATGTTAAAGGGTCACTCCTCTGATTTTAAAGTTGATTATCTCTCCAGCACCAGGCCAGTAGACTCATATATTAAATCTCACCAGTGACTACATTGATTATATTAATCTGATATTAAAACTATGTCCACTTCCATTCCAGAAGAGGTGCTGGAGAGTTTGGTCCTCTCTGCCCCCGCTGGCTTCTGTTCCCTCTCAGAAGCAGCTACTGGCTCCTACACAAGCACATACACACAGTCTGTGTCCTGTCTGTCTTTTCCATTAAGGACCACATTAGAAAGTGCTGATTCATACTTTTCCTAAAACAATAACAAGTATTAACAAGAAAATGTATACACCGACACACACTTGGCTGCTTGATATCAAAGAAGGTAGAGGCCTGTAATACAACAAATGCGTCTTCCCCCTCCATCATATAACTGTAGTTCTTTAAGGGTTGTAATGCGGTCTTCCCCCTCCATCATATAACTGTAGTTCTTTAAGGGTTGTAATGCGGTCTTCCCCCTCCATCATACAACTGTAGTTCTTTAAGGGTTGTAATGCGGTCTTCCCCCTCCATCATACAACCGTAGTTCTTTAAGGGTTGTAATGCGGTCTTCCCCCTCCATCATACAACTGTAGTTCTTTAAGGGTTGTAATGCGCTCTTCCCCCTCCATCATACAACCGTAGTTCTTTAAGGGTTGTAATGCGCTCTTCCCCCTCCATCATACAACCGTAGTTCTTTAAGGGTTGTAATGCGCTCTTCCCCCTCCATCATACAACCGTAGTTCTTTAAGGGTTGTAATGCGGTCTTCCCCCTCCATCATACAACCGTAGTTCTTTAAGGGTTGTAATGCGCTCTTCCCCCTCCATCATACAACCGTAGTTCTTTAAGGGTTGTAATGCGTCTTCCCCGTCCATCAAAAATTACACTAGGGAGGGAAACAGTGCCTTTAAATGTTTGGTGTTCGCACCACCTTGCTGCCTTTAGGGTGTCCCTAGAGGCTTCCTTGAAGAATAAATATTAAGAGTAGTTACTCATTGGGTGATCAAGACAAATTACACCCCACATTCACAATACCACCATGCAAACAAAAGTCACAATTACTAAAGGGGTTTTCAGTAATATCTATAACTACTCAACAAGTCATCAAAACTATTATATCTTGCCACGCATCAATCCTCCAGCATTACACACAGTACAGTCGTGGCTAAAGGTTTGAGAATGACACAAATATACATTTTCACAAAGTCTGCTGCTTCAGTTTGTATGATGGCAATTTGCATATACTTCAGAATGTTATGAAGAGTGATCAGATGAATTGCAATTAATTGCAAAGATCCTCTTTACCACGCAAATGAACTGAATCCCCCAAAAACATTTCCACTGCATTTCAGCCCTGCCACAATAGGACCAGCTGACATCATGTCAGTGATTCTCTCGTTAACACAGGTGTGAGTGTTGACCAGGACAAGGCTGGAGATCACTCTGTCATGCTGATTGAGTTCGAATAACAGACTGGAAGCTTCAAAAGGAGGGTGGTGCTTGGAATCATTGTTCTTCCTCTGTCAACCATGGTTACCTGCAAGGAAACACGTGCCGTCATCATTGCTTTGCACAAAAAGGGCCTCACAGGCAAGGATATTGCTGCCAGTAAGATTGCACCTAAATCAACCATTCATGGGATCATCAAGAACTTCAAGGAGAGCGGTTCAATTGTTGTGAAGAAAGCTTCAGGGTGCCCAAGAAAGTCCAGCAAGCGCCAGGACCGTCTCCTAAAGTTTATTCAGCTGCGGGATCGGGGCACCACCAGTATAGAGCTTGCTCAGGAATGGCAGCAGGCAGGTGTGAGTGCATCTGCACGCACAGTGAGGCAAAGACTTTTGGAGGATGGCCTGGTGACATGAAGGGCAGCAAAGAAGCCACTTCTCTCCAGGAAAAACATCAGGGACAGACTGATATTTTGCAAATGGTACAGGGATTGGACTGCTGAGGACTGGGGTAAAGTCATTTTCTCAGATGAATCCCCTTTCCGATTGTTTGGGGCATCTGGAAAAAAGCTTGTCCGGAGAAGACAAGGTGAGCGCTACCATCAGTCCTGTGTCATGCCAACAGTAGAGCATCCTGAGACCATTCATGTGTGGGGGTGCTTCTCAGCCAAGGGAGTGGGCTCACTCACAAATTTGCCTAAGAACACAGCCATGAATAAAGAATGGTACCAACACATCCTCCGAGAGCAACTTCTCCCAACCATCCAGGAACAGTTTGGTGACAAACAATGCCTTTTCCAGCATGATGGAGCACCTTGCCATAAGGCAAAAGTGATATAACTAAGTGGCTTGGGGAACAAAACATATTTTGGGTCCATGGCCAGGAAACTCCCCAGACCTTAATCCCATTGAGAACTTGTGGTCAATCAAGAGGCGGGTGGACAAACAAAATCCCACACATTCTGACAAACTCCAAGCATTGATTATGCAAGAATGGGCTGCCATCAGTCAGGATGTGGCCCAGAAGTTAATTGACAGCATGCCAGGGCGGATTGCAGAGTTCAACACTGCAAATATTGACTTTTGCATCAACTTCATGTAATTGTCAATAAAAGCCTTTGACACTTATGAAATGCTTGTAATTATACTTCAGTATTCCATAGTAACATCTGACAAAAATATCTAAAGACACTGAAGCAGCAAACTTTGCGAAAATGAATATTTGTGTCATTCTCAAAACTTTTGGCCATGACTATAGACTACATACCCAGTTCACAGCTCTCAGTTTGCCGTGCATTTTGTTTTCAGCATCGTCTAGAAAAAAAACTGATTGTGGTCATTAAGTAATGTAAGGGAACGTCTAGGGGTGTGTGTAGAAGAATGCACCTTACTTTAGCTAGTAGCCTATACAGTACCTGATCCTGCAGAGCTGGATGCTGATGTGACATGCTGTGACTTCATGGGGGGGGGGGGGGGGGGGGGTCTTTTACATCATCCTGAAATAAATTGGAGAGAGGGGGGTTAAGTCTTTAAACAGTGGTTTAAAACCATACCACTCATCATGACACCTACCTGTAATGCGTTTTGTTTCGATCTTTCAAACTCTCTTCTTCAGACCTTAGTGAGTGAATGACTTACATTACATACCATGTGAAAATATATCCAGGTTAGTCTGGCTACAGTGAAACAAGTGATTTTAAGGACGCAAATTAAAAGTTTTAATAATGTTCAAGACTTACGGCATGGGAAAGTTCTGCAGGAGAACTAGACTCCACCATCGCCTAATTTGCTGCATGTTTTCCTTTGAAAAAGAAAATCACACAATCGGATGGGTATCCCAAAAAACATTATCCACTAGTGATGAGAATATCATAATTTATACATACCTCAGTGAAATCACATTGTGCTTCCATTGCAATGTACAGGGCATACTGTAAGTTAAGAAAGAGTAGGTTGTTTAGTTTGATAGCTATGATAATAATAATAATAGTCAATAATAATAATAATAATTCCACCAGGAATATATTTCAGGATGTAGAAGTCACAGCATGTCACATCAGCATCCAGCTCTGCAGGAGTTTGATGTATGAATAGTATGTAGTGTAAAAACTGTAGGAAATAGATCCCAACAAGTGTCAAGAATAATAAACAACAAAAAGTATAACAGAAAATAGGACTAATATAATATAGTGAATAGCCAGCATCTTACCATCAATACAAACACCCAACAGTTGTTTGAGAAACCTTGCTTTGGTAGGCCCTGTGGTGTGAACAAGGTACACTTTTCAATAAAGGAATGACAATGAAATGGTACATTTCAGTGGAATAATGTAAAGGAATATCTGACCTCAACATCATCCAGACCAAAAGTCCTCCAAGGTCCAGGGGACACGATCTGAGCAATGTTTCTGTGAACACGGTGTATGTGAAAGTAAAGAAAACGTACAATTCAACAGCTTTTTATACTCCAGCATGCATAACAGTTTTAAACACAGTTGGAACTTAATTAGCCCAAGTTTTTTTTCACAACATGTATGGGTGATGCTGGACCAGAAAATGTATTTTCGACTGCAAACACACCATTTCTCACATCAATACACTCACATGCCAAAAATATTTCCTTGTTCACTGTTTCAAAGCAAGGTGTATGCTTTCTTCGTAAATGTGTTTTGAAGTTTTTCTTATTTAACTTCAGTTTGCAGGGTGGACAAGTGACTTTTCTTGACTTGCCATGTATGTTGGGACCAGGTGATTTCATTATTGTATATACTATGTGAAGGCTGTGTAGACTCGCTATGTGTAACTTAAGAGAATGGCCGTCGGCATAAATGATACACATTTAGAATCAGCCAAACACAACAAGGCATACATTGAAGAAACACAGAAAATCAACGATGAAATCGATTACATAACTGTACATGTACACTTAGCCGTACTGCTCAAGCAGGCACATTTTTCCAATTAAGATTCCCCCATTGTGAGCAATTAGCTAGCTCACGTGCAAATGGGTGCTAATTAATGCTATGCCAACATCGCCGCGGTAATTGGTCATTTAAAAATATACCACTGCACTGGTATAACATGAATATTACAAAGTGCATAATGACAGTCTCACTTCCATGGTTTATATTTTTATCCATGTAGGTTAGGTTCCATTAAGATTCACTTTCGTTGACGTTGATACCTTCGACATTTACCTCAACTTGGATGACCTAGAAGGAGACGGGAAGGGTTCGGGTTAAACGCGTTTGACTCCGCCCACAATGAGCCCGGCCCCGAACAGCACACTGCAGTCAGGGGCTTCTCTCCTTATTGGTCTCTAGTAGTGCGTCGC
The DNA here is from genome assembly GCF_965601325.2 of Salmo salar. Taxonomy (NCBI): domain Eukaryota; kingdom Metazoa; phylum Chordata; class Actinopteri; order Salmoniformes; family Salmonidae; genus Salmo; species Salmo salar. The sequence goes on from NC_138302.1 coordinate 13,582,661, forward strand.
CCTCTAGAGGACAAACTGACACCAAACCAAAATAGGTGAGAGAGAGAAGCTGTTCTTATCTAGCGATGAAGTCAATACAACATCTCTGATATGATCTTGTTCTTTTTGTTTCCAGTTGACTCACAGGTTGTATTTGTAACGATACAAAATTCAGACTCCTTTTGTGGCGTCATTGAATTAATTTAACATATGAAGAATACTTACAAATATATGTTATTAATTCATAACATAGTAACGAGTGAAAACTTCTAGGCTACAATCCAGTACATTATAATGTGACCTATCTGAGTAAATATCCAACAGCAGGGCTGGTTCTAGGATGACATTTCTGGGTTGGTTCTAGGGGAATATTTCTGGGCTGATTCTAGGATGACATTTCTGGGCTGGTTCTAAGATGACATTTCTGGGCTGGTTCAAGGATGATATTTCTGGGCTGGTTCTAGGATGTTATTTCTGGGCTGGTTCTAGGATGACATTTCTGGGCTGGTTCTATGGTGATTTTTCTGGGTTGGTTCTAGGATGATATTTCTGGGCTGGTTCTATGGTGATATTTATTGGCTGGCTCTAGGATGACATTTCTGAGATGGTTTTAGAATGATATTCATGGGCTGGTTCTAGAATTATATTTATGGTCTGGTTCTAGGATGACATTTTTAGGCTGGTTCTAGGATGATATTTCTGGGTTGTTTCTAGGATGATATTTCTGGGCTGGTTCTAGAGGGATATTTATGGGCTGCTTCTAGAGTGATATTTCTGTGCTGGTTCTAGGATGATGTTTCTGGGCTGGTTCTAGGATGATATTTATGGGCTGGTTCTAAGGTTACATTTCTGGGCTGGTTCTAGAGGGATATTTATGGGCTGGTTCTAGGATGATATTTATGGGCTGAATCTAGGATGATATTTCTGGGCTGGTTCTAGAATGATATTTCTGGGCTGAATCTAGGATGATATTTATGGGCTGGTTCTAAGGTTACATTTCTGGGCTGGTTCTAGAATTATATTTATGGGCTGAATCTAGGATGATATTTATGGGCTGGTTCTAGGATGATATTCATGAGCTGGTTCTAGGATGATATTTCTGGGCTGAATCTAGGATGATATTTATGGGCTGGTTCTAGGATGATATTTATGGGCTGGTTCTAAGGTGATATTTATGGGCTGGTTCTAGAATGATATTTATGGGCTTGTTCTAGGATGATATTTATTGGCTGACTCTAGGATGATATTTATGGGCTGTTTCTCGGATGATATTCATAGGCTGGCTTTAGAATGATTTTTATGGGCTGGTTATAGAATTATATTTCTTGGCTGGTTCTAGGATGATAGTCATGGGCTGGTTCTAGAATTATATTTCTGGGCTGGTTCTATGATGACACTTCTAGGCTGGTTCGAGGACTATATTTATGGGCTGGTTCTAGGATGATTTTTCTAGGCTGGTTCTATGGGGGTGGGGGGGCGGGCATTTCTTGTCTGTTTCTGAGCTAATATCCTGAAACTGTCTGTCTGCCTGTCCGCCTGCCTGTCTGCCTGCCTGCCTGCCTGCCTGCCTGCCTGCCTGCCTGCGTAAGCTAAACACACAAATAAGTAAGGAGGGAGAGAGGGGGAGGAGAGGAAGAGAGACTGGGAGACAACACACAGCAGGAGACTGAAGACCGGAGAGGGAGAGAGAGAGAGAGAGAGAGAGTGAGAGAGGGAGTGTTAGAGAGAGAGAGGCGGAGAGGGGGAGTGTTAGAGAGAGAGATGGGGGAGAGAGAGAGGGGTTGTAGGACAGGCGAGAGGGATAGTTTTGTGCAACATGGATTCCTCCACAACAGCACTGCTCTTTTGTTCTCTACTCTGGACAGGTAAACTACAAGCTGCTTCTCTCTACACTACAATGCAGAACATGTTATTAAGTCATTTACGGGGATAGTTCAGAGATTTTTTTTCAATTTTTGTTTCCTCATCTTGAAAGCAGTCTATAGACAAGGCCAGGAAATAAGTATATAAATATGTTAAATTGCGGCACTATCGCTTTTAAATGGATATATATTATTAGCTCTAAACTACTTTAAACTTTCTACTTTCTAAAAAAAGTATGGGGATTAGGAATAAAGTAATAAACTAGTGTTGCGATGGTTTACAATTCTTAATCTTAACATAAAATGTTTCTCATAACTTTAAATGCACGGTGATACATTTCCTTTTTTACTGTAGATGTGAATTTATAAAACAGTGTTAATATCATGTCCCATGGTCTAGACTAGCTGAGTCATGGTCCTATCCAGACCTGAGCTGCATGTTGTCTCTGATTGGATGTTTGCTCTGGGGTGGCATTTGTTTGCTGTTCTCCCCACAGACCACACTGAACACTCACAGTCTGCCCCTGTGTGTGTGTCTGTGTGTGTGTGTGTTTTATGTGAGTGTGTGTTTGGTGTGTGTGTTTGGATTTTTTATGTGAGTGTGTGTTTGGTGTGTGTGTGTGTGTTTGTTGTGTGAGTGTACGTGCGTGCCTGCATGCCTTTAGATGCATACCTGTCAATGTGGACATGGTCTATATTACTCTCTATATGTGAATCCTGTATATGCACGAGTAGCGTGTGTGTATGTGTGAGTGTGTGTACGTGCTTGTGTGTGAGTGTGTGTATGTGCTTGTGTGTGAGTGTGTGTGTGAGTGAGTGTGTGTACGTGCTTGTGTGAGTGTGTGTTAACTCATTGAACCCCCCTTTGGGTGGAACCCTGTGCTCTCTCTTGCATCGGAGGATGTCAATGACTGGTGTGTGTCTCTCTGTCTATTTCTCTCTGTGTGTGTGTGTGTGTGTGTCTGTGTGTGTGTGTGTGTGTGTGTGCTGTAACCTTGTCTCTTCTCTCCTACAGTGTGTGTTTGCGTGATATGTGTGTGTGTGTGTGTGTGTGTGTTACTTTGTATTGATTTTTAATTTTATTTCACCTTTATTTAACCAGGTAAGCTAGTTGAGAACAAGTTCTCATTTACAACGGCGACCTGGCCAAGATAAAGCAAAGCAGTGCGACACAAACAACAACACAGTTACACATGGAATAAACAAACGTACAGTCAATAACACAATAGAAAAAAATAGAAAGTCTATATACAGTGTATGCAAATGGTGTGAGGAGGTAAGGCAATAAATAGGCCATAGTAGCAAAGTAATTACAATTTAGCAGATTAACACTGGAGTGATAGATGAGCAGATGATGATGTGCAAGTAGTGATACTGGTGTGCAAAAAGCAGAAAAGTAAATAAAAACAATATTAAAAACAATATGGGGATGAGGTAGGTAGATTGGGTGGGCTATTTACAGATGGACTATGTACAACTGTAGCGATCGGTTAGCTGCTCAGATAGCTGATTTAAAGTTAGTGAGGGAAATATAAGTCTCCAGCTTCAGCGAGTTTTGCAATTCGTCCCAGTCACTGGCAGCAGAGAACTGGAAGGAAAGGCGCCCAAAGGAGGTGCTGGCTTTGGGGATGACCAGTGAGATATACCTGCTGGAGCGCGTGCTACGGGTGAGTGTTGTTATCGTGACCAGTGAGCTGATATAATTCGGAGCTTTACCTAGCAGAGACTTATAGATGACCTGGAGCCAGTGGGTCTGGCGACGAATATGTAGTGAGGGCCAGCCAACTAGAGCATACAGGTTGCAGTGGTGGGTGGTATAAAGGGCTTTGGTGACAAAACAAATGGCACTGTGATAGACTGCATCCAGTTTGCTGAGTAGAGTATTGGAAGCTATTTTGTAGATGACATCACCGAAGTCGAGGATCGGTAGGATAGTCAGTTTTACTAGGGTATGTTTGGCGGCATGAGTGAAGGAGGCTTTGTTGCGAAATAGAAAGCCAATTGTAGATTTGATTTTGAATTGGAGATGTTTGATATGAGTCTGGAAGGAGAGTTTACAGTCTAGCCAGACACCGAGGTATTTGTAGTGGTCCACATATTCTAGGTCAGAACCGTCCAGAGTAGTGATGCTAGTCGGGCGGGTGCGGGCAGCGAACAGTTGAAAAGCATGCATTTGGTTTTACTAGCGTTTAAGTGCAGTTGGAGGCCACGGAAGGAGTGTTGTATGGCAATGAAGCTTGTTTGGAGCTTAGTTAACACATTGTCCAAAGAAGGGCCAGATGTATACAGAATGGTGTCGTCTGCGTAGAGGTGGATCAGGGAATCACCCGCAGCAATATAGCGACATTGAGAAAAAAGTCGGCCTGAGAATTGAACCCTGTGGCACCCCCATAGAGACTACCAGAGGTCCGGACAACAGGCCCTCCGATTTGACACACTGAACTCTGTCTGCGAAGTGGTTGGTGAACCAGGCGAGGCAGTAATTTGAGAAACCAAGGCCATTGAGTCTGCCGATAAGAATACGTTGATTGACAGAGTCGAAAGCCTTCGCCAGGTCGATGAAGACAGCTGCACAGTGCTGTCTTTTATCGATGGCGGTTATGATATCGTTTAGGACCTTGAGCGTGGCTGAGGTGCACCCATGACCAGCTCAGAAACCGGGTTGCACAGCAGAGAAGGTAAGGTGGGATTTGAAATGGTCAGTGATCTGTTTATTAACTTGGCTTTCGAAGACTTTAGAAAGGCAGGGCGGGATGGAAATAGGTCTATAACAGTTGGGGTCTAGAGTGTCACCCCCTTTGAAGAGGGGGATGACCGCGGCAGCTTTCCAATCTTTACGGATCTTGGATGATACGAAAGAGAGGTTGAACAGACTGTAATAGGGGTTGCAACAATTACGGCGGATTACATCCAAAATTACATCTAGAATCGGCTTCCTATTTTGCAACAAAGTCTCCTTCACTCATGCTGCCAAACATGCCCTCGTAAAACTGACTATCCTACCAATCCTCGACTTCGGCGATGTCATTTACAAAATAGCCTCCAACACTACTCCGCAAATTGGATGTAGTCTATCACAGTGCCATCCATTTTATCACCAAAGCACCATATACTACCCACCACTGCGACCTGTATGCTCTCGTTGGCTGGCCCTCACTACATATTCGTCACCCAACCCACTGGCTCCAGGTCATCTATAAGTCTTTGCTAGGTAAAGCCCCACCTTTTCTCAGATCACTGGTCACCATAGCAACACCCACCCGTAGCACGCGCTCCAGCAGGTATATTTCACTGTTCATCCCCAAAGCCAACACTTCCTTTGGTCGCCTTTCCTTCCAGTTCTCTGCTGCCAGTGACTGGAACGAATTGCAAAAATCACTGAAGCTGGAGTCTTTTAATCTCCCTCTAACTTTAAGCATCAGCTCTCACTGTACCTGTACACAGCCAATCTGTAAATAGCACACCCAACTACCTACTATTACTTACCCTCTTGCTCTTTTGCACCCCAGTATCTCTACTTGCACATCATCATCTGCACATCTATCACTCCAGTGTTAATGCTAAATTGTAATTATTTTGCCTCTATGGTCTATTTATTGCCTACCTCCCTACTCTTCTACATTTGCACACACTGTACATAGATTTTTCTATTGTGTTATTGACTGTACATTTGTTTACGTGTAACTCTGTGTTGTTGTTTTTGTCGCACTGCTTTGCTTTATCTTGGCCAGGTCACAGTTGTAAATGAGAACTTGTTCTCAACTGGCTTACCTGGTTAAATAAAGGTGAAATAAAAAGAAAAAGGTGTGACAACCACATCCCAGTCGTAGTCATTACATTCTCCTCAATAAAGAAGCATTCAGAGCTAGTGGGGGGGTGTGTGAGTGTTAGTTCTCAGAAATCATTTTACTTTTGGGGGGGAGGTGATTATTTAAGATACTCTTCGAAGAGGCAGAGTTTCAGATGTTTTGGGAAGATGGGCAGGGACTCTGCTGTCCTAGCTTCAGGGGGAAGATGGTTCCACCATTGGGGTATCAGGAGAGAGAAGAGCTTGGACTGGGCTGAGCAGAAGACCAGAGGTGGCAGAATGGAGTGCTTGGGTGAGCATAGCCTGAAGGTAGGGAGGGACAGTTCCTCGTCATGCTCCGAAGGCAAGTACCATGGTCTTGTTTTGGATGTGACCTTAGACTAGAAGGTAGAGGAGTGTGCAGAGGAGCGGGGAGATGTGGGAGAACTTGGGAAGGTTGAACCAGGCAGGCTGCAGCTTTCTAGATAGGTTTCAGGGGTTTGATGGCACAAGCGGGGAGCCCAGTCAACAGTGAGTTGCAGTAGTCCAGACGGGAGATGACATGTGCCTGGATTAGGACCTGCGCCACTTCCTGTGTGAGGAGGTAGGGTCATTCTCTGTGGATGTTGTAGAGCATGAACCTGCAGGAGGAAGTCATTGCTTTGATGTTTGCAGAGAACGACAAGGTGTTGTCCAGGGTCACACCAAAATTCTTTACACTCTGGGCAGGGGACACCTTGGAGTTGTTAACCGTGATGGCAGGCCTTCCCCAGGAGGAAAAGCAGCTCCATCTTGTCGACGTTGAGCTTGAGATGGTGGGCCGACATCCAGGAATGCAGAGATGTGTGTCGCCACCTGGGTGTCAGAAGGAGGGAAGGAGAAAAGTAGTTGAGTGTCATCCGCATAGCAATGTTAGGAGAGACCATGAGAGGATATGACAGAGCCAAGTGACTTGGTGTAAAGAGAAAAGAGGAGAGGGCCTAGAACTGAGCCCTGGGGGACACCTATAGAGTGTACGGCAGGGTGTGCGTGTGTGTGTAATGTGTGTGTGTGTTACTGATCTATCTCTCCCTCCTATCCAGTATGTGCCCAGGCCCCAGTAGTATCAGTTGAGCCCAGGTCAGCAGGGGTCCGGCTGGGGGAGTCGGTCAGTTTCCGCTGCCGGGTGGTCAGTGGGTCACAGCCCGTCCGTCTGGAGTGGAAGAGAACCAACAACCATCCACTGGCAGGTGGGGCTCTGACCACACATATGCACACAGGCAGACAGACACACACAAGCACGCACGCATACACACACAGCCCTTGAATGGTACTCAACTACACATTAGCTGTGACACAATGTTAAATGGACGGTTTATAAAAATGTGATGGTTGAACTGGTTTTAACTGGTCCTAACTGGTCATAAGTGGTTCTAACTCGTTCTAACTGGTCCTAACGGCTCTTTCCTTAGATAATGTGAAAATCGGTCCGGATGGTTCCGTGCTCACTGTTGCTAACACCAGGAACGGTAACCAGGGGCAGTACCGTTGCGTGGCAACTAACTCTGTGGGCCGAAGCACCATGATGGCCTCACTGACCATCAAACGTGAGTGGCCATCCCTAACCCAGAGATAGAGCTCCAGGAGTGGGGATGGATGGGTGGTGATGGGGAGATCATAGGTAAGGGTAGGAGGTGGAAGGGTGTATAGTGAGAGGTACCAGGAGGGCTGTAGTTATAGTAGTAGACATGTAGTGTCAGGGTAGGATGGAGAAGGGTGTATAGTGAGAGGTACCAGGAGGGCTGTAGTTATAGTAGTAGACATGTAGTGTCAGGGTAGGATGGAGAAGGGTGTATAGTGAGAGGTACCAGGAGGGCTGTAGTTATAGTAGTAGACATGTAGTGTCAGGGTAGGATGGAGAAGGGTGTATAGTGAGAGGTACCAGGAGGGCTGTAGTTATAGTAGTAGACATGTAGTGTCAGGGTAGGATGGAGAAGGGTGTATAGTGAGAGGTACCAGGAGGGCTGTAGTTATAGTAGTTGACATGTAGTGTCAGGGTAGGATGGAGAAGGGTGTATAGTGAGAGGTACCAGGAGGGCTGTAGTTATAGTAGTTGACATGTAGTGTCAGGGTAGGATGGAGAAGGGTGTATAGTGAGAGGTACCAGGAGGGCTGTAGTTATAGTAGTTGACATGTAGTGTCAGGGTAGGATGGAGAAGGGTGTATAGTGAGAGGTATCAGGAGGGCTGTAGTTATAGTAGTAGACATGTAGTGTCAGGGTAGGATGGAGAAGGGTGTATAGTGAGAGGTACCAGGAGGGCTGTAGTTATAGTAGTAGACATGTAGTGTCAGGGTAGGATGGAGAAGGGTGTATAGTGAGAGGTACCAGGAGGGCTGTAGTTATAGTAGTAGACATGTAGTGTCAGGGTAGGATGGAGAAGGGTGTATAGTGAGAGGTACCAGGAGGGCTGTAGTTATAGTAGTAGACATGTAGTGTCAGGGTAGGATGGAGAAGGGTGTATAGTGAGAGGTACCAGGAGGGCTGTAGTTATAGTAGTAGACATGTAGTGTCAGGGTAGGATGGAGAAGGGTGTATAGTGAGAGGTACCAGGAGGGCTGTAGTTATAGTAGTAGACATGTAGTGTCAGGGTAGGATGGAGAAGGGTGTATAGTGAGAGGTACCAGGAGGGCTGTAGTTATAGTAGTAGACATGTAGTGTCAGGGTAGGATGGAGAAGGGTGTATAGTGAGAGGTATCAGGAGGGCTGTAGTTATAGTAGTAGACATGTAGTGTCAGGGTAGGATGGAGAAGGGTGTATAGTGAGAGGTATCAGGAGGGCTGTAGTTATAGTAGTAGACATGTAGTGTCAGGGTAGGATGGAGAAGGGTGTATAGTGAGAGGTACCAGGAGGGCTGTAGTTATAGTAGTAGACATGTAGTGTCAGGGTAGGATGGAGAAGGGTGTATAGTGAGAGGTACCAGGAGGGCTGTAGTTATAGTAGTAGACATGTAGTGTCAGGGTAGGATGGAGAAGGGTGTATAGTGAGAGGTATCAGGAGGGCTGTAGTTATAGTAGTAGACATGTAGAGTCAGGGTAGGATGGAGAAGGGTGTATAGTGAGAGGTATCAGGAGGGCTGTAGTTATAGTAGTAGACATGTAGTGTCAGGGTTGGATGGAGAAGGGTGTATAGTGAGAGGTATCAGGAGGGCTGTAGTTATAGTAGTTGACATGTAGTGCAAGAGTTGGATGATCATTCTTCATATGGTTGGAACTTGAAACGTCACTAAATTAAACTTTTGGTTTGCATACACGTATCTGTCTGTGTACCACCTGAAGAAGTGGAAAACCACACTCAACCCTCTCCTCTTCTGTGTGTGTTGTTTGTGTGTGTGTGTGTGTGTTGTGCATGTCCTCTCGCCTCAGATTCCCCTAAGGTGCGGGTGACCCCGGCAGGGCCCCTGCGAGTCCGGCTTGGTGAACCTGTAGCTCTGGAATGCCACGCCACAGGTAGGCCACGCCCCTCCATTACCTGGCAACGCCACGGAACACAGCTGGTAACCACAAAGACCGAGGACACCAGTACACTGAAGGTCAGACGATCTGCCCGTCACACACACACACACACACACACACACACACGCACACATTCACACACACATACACACACACACACTCATACACACGTACTTGTGAGGACTTTTTGGGGACCAAAAATTGATTACCATTCAAAATTAATATTTTCATAACCCTAAACCTAACCCCTAACCCAAATTCTAACCCTAACTCCTGAGCCTAAAATAACCTTTTTACAAGTGATGACTGGCAAAAAGTCCATACTTCTCCGAATTCTTGTGAAGACTTCTGGTACTCACAAGTTTAGTAAAATTTGTACACACACAAACACAGACATACAAACACAGACATACACATACAAGTACAGACATACACAGACAGACACAGCTGTCTCCCTCCATATCCCCTGTCTCCAGGTGGCAGCAGTGAGCTCTGAGGATGCTGGAGTGTACGTGTGTCAGGCCCAGAACACTGAGGGGGTCGCCGAGGTCAAGGTGGAGGTCATCGTTGAGGGAGGCCAGGGAGCTGCCAACGCACCCAAGGCACCCATGGCGACGGTATCCATGGCAGAGGTGACAGCTGTGGAGGGTCACACGGTCACCATGCAGTGTCAGGCCACAGGTAATAATCTGTCAATCAATCATTCAGTCAATCAGTCAGTGAGTCATTCAATCAATAAGTCAGGCAATCAGTCAATTAATCAATCATTTAATCAGTCAGTAAATCACTCAATCAATCATTTAATCAGTCAATTAGTCAATCAGTCAGTAAATCACTCAATCATTTAATCAGTCAATCAGTCAGTAAATCACTCAATCAATCATTTAATCAGTCAATTAGTCAATCAGTCAATCAGTCAGTAAATCACTCAATCATTTAATCAGTCAATCAGTCAGTAAATCACTCAATCAATCATTTAATCAGTCAATTAGTCAATCAGTCAATCAGTCAGTAAATCACTCAATCAATCAGTCAATCAGTCAATCAGTCAGTAAATCACTCAATCAATCAGTCAATCAGTCAGTAAATCACTCAATCAATCATTTAATCAGTCAATCAGTCAGTAAATCACTCAATCAATCAGTCAGTAAATCACTCAATCAATCATTTAATCAGTCAATCAGTCAGTAAATCACTCAATCAATCAGTCAATCAGTCAGTAAATCACTCAATCATTTAATCAGTCAATCAGTCAGTAAATCAATCAGTCAATCAGTCAGTAAATCACTCAATCAATCAGTCAGTAAATCACTCAATCATTTAATCAGTCAATCAGTCAATCAGTCAGTAAATCACTCAATCAATCAGTCAATCAGTCAGTAAATCACTCAATCAATCATTTAATCAATTAGTCAATCAGTCAATCAATAATTTAATCAGTCAATCAGTCAATCAGTCAGTTAATCAATCAAGGATAATAAGTTATCTTATATCAGACAGGCTGTTTCCCCGTTCTCTATATAATCATAGTCCCGTGTGGCTCAGTTGGTAGAGCATGGTGTTTGCAATGCCAGGGTTGTGGGTTCGATTCCCACGGGGGACCAGTACGGAAAAATTATTGAAATGGATGCATTCACTACTGTAAGTCGCTCTGGATAAGAGTGTCTGTTAAATGACTAAAATGTAAATCACTACTGTTGACCAGATCCCTGTGGGACTACTTTATAACCGTATCGCTCGCTCTCTCTCTCTCTCTCTCTCTCTTTCTTTCTTTCTTTCTTTCTTTCTTTCTTTCTTTCTTTCTTTCTTTCTTTCTCTCTCTCTCTCTCTCTCTCTCTCTCTCTCTCTCTCTCTCTCTCTCTCTCTCTTTCTCTTTCTCTCTCTCTCTCTCTTCCACCCCCCACCCCCCAGGTTCTCCCCTTCCTGTTGTCTCCTGGTCTAAACTGCGAGCCCCGTTACCATGGCAGCACACTGTGGTGGGTGGAGTTCTGACTCTGACCAGCGTGGGGCGCCAGGATTCAGGACAGTACATCTGTAATGCCACCAATACACACGGATACAGCCAGGCATACACACAGCTAGAGGTGGACTGTGAGTACACACCAACACTCACACACACACAAACACACATTGACATGTCATAACTCTCCCCCCTCTTCCTCCCCAGCCCCTCCCTACACCACCAGTCTACCAGACCAGGTGAGACTCCGCCCTGGTGACACCCTCCGTCTCCAGTGCCTCGCCCACGGCTCTCACCCAATCACATTCCATTGGACACGGGTGGGCCGGGCCGGCATGCCCGCAGGGGCGGAGACCATTAAGGATGGCCAGCTGCTGATTGGCCAGGTGAAGTTGAATGACAGCGGGACCTACAAATGCGTGGCGACCAACCACGTTGGTTCCAGCGAGGCTCTGGCGAAGGTCACAGTGAAAGGTGAGATGTAACGTATCAGGTCAGAGCTGATCTGAAAACCAATCGTATAGATGTAGACTTCTGTCTGAAGATTCTGTCTTCTGTAAAATAACAAGTGTGAAATGTTAAGTCTCTCTCTCCCTCTCCCTGTCCACAGCCTAAGCCAACTCATCTCCCCTGCGGCTCTCGTCCTACGTCTAATGTTGATGTCACGAACCACACAACCCCCCCCCCCCCCCCCAAGATATGCGTATATAGTGGGGGAAAAATGTTTATGAAATACATTTTGATAAAATCAATAATGGTAAATATTTCGAGATGTTCTCTGATTGTGAATCCCTGATTTCAAGCATGTTTAGCTCAGTTAGCTTATTTACAATTACAGCCTTTACATACATGTTTAGCTCAGTTAGCTTATTTACAATTACAACCTTTACATACATGTTTAGCTCAGTTAGCTTATTTACAATTACAGCCTTTACATACATGTTTAGATCAGTTAGCTTATTTACAATTACAGCCTTTACATACATGTTTAGCTCAGTTAGCTTATTTACAATTACAACCTTTACATACATGTTTAGCTCAGTTAGCTTATTTACAATTACAGCCTTTACATACATGTTTACTCCTACTTAGGGTTGCAGAATTCTGCAACTTTCAATTATGCCCGGTTTTCCAAAAATCCTGTTTGGAATATTCCAAATTTCCAACTTATTCCCTCCTGATTCTGGGAATCGTCCAACTGGGATTTGGGGAAAACCAGGGAATTTATTGAAAGTTCTCTGAATTTTGCAACCCGTCACTTTAAAGTTCTGCTTTCCGCCACATGATGGAGATATTGAGTTAGCTACATGCAAGTAAGCAGACATTGGCCTATAATACACTCAAACTATCAGGGCAAAGTTCTGTTGGATTTCATTCAACTACATGACACATATTTTTATGTGTATTTACTTATTTTATTTAACCTTTATTTAACTAGGCAAATATATCATGGTAGGCTGGACTAGAGTAGAACAGAACTCGAGCACCTGATCGGCCAACCAGTACCTATTCCTGGGTTTTACACACCTAATGGGCCAACCAGTACCTGTTACTGGGTTTTATACATCTAATAGGACCAACCAGTACCTATTCCTGGGATTTGTACACCTAATGGGCCAACCAGTACCTGTTCCTGGGTTTTATGCACCTAATGGGCCAAACTGTACCTATTCTGTGTTTTATACTTTACTGAAGAACGGGTTTTATACACACACTGTTTAAAGGTTTCTTTCTTTCACTACCTCTTTCACTACCTCTTTATTTCCTCATCCCCCTCTTTAAAGGGCCGTTTCAAGTCTTTAAAAGAGGAGAGGAAGAGAGGAACATCTGCCCTCTATCACCTCTCACACAGAGAGAGAGAGAGGGGGGAGGGAAGAGGGTGGGAGGAAAGGAGGAGGAAGGGAGGGAGGAAAGGAGGAGCGAGGGAGGTGGGCAGGGAGGAAGGAAAAGAGGAGGAAGGGCAGGAGGAAGGGCAGGAGGAAGGTGGGGAGGGAGGGAGGAAAAGAGAAGAAAGGGCAGGAGGAAGGTGGGGAGGGAAGGAGAGGAATAGGGGTAAAGGGTGTATGGGAGGAAGGTTCAGGAAGTGTGTGTGTGTGTGTGTGTGTGTTTCTCTGTCGTACTACTTCCCAGCAGGACGTCATAACATAAGAGGCTCCGATTACGTTCCAAATGGCACCCTATTCCCTACATAGTGCACTACTGCTCTAGGGGCCCAGATGACAAATGTAGTGCACTAAATAAGGAATAGGGTGCAATCTAGGAGGTATTTCAGTGTTTACCTCACAGTCCATTAGAGAGAGTACATCTGTCTCTACCAGCCAGTAGTTACTCAACAGACAGACAGACAGACAGACAGACAGACAGACAGACAGACAGACAGACAGACAGACAGACAGACACACAGACACACAGACACACACCCACGCACGCATGCATAAGCACATAAACAATCTCTCTCATCCAACACACCCAGGTAGAAGAATGGACTTTGAAACCAGTAACTTATACTCATAACAAGGCTCTGAAGGTTTTGTGTTCTTTCCGTAAGTAAATACCACAGATTACTAAAGTAAAGATCATTTATATAGCCCAAACACTCCCTCTCTGTACATGTTGATCTGAAATAAGTCCAAACACAAGTCGACATGAGGAAGAAGTTTGGGAACATCTTTGAGGGGCTTGGAAACCCCAGAACACATACAACAGTTTGGGAACCAGTGCATGCGTTTATATTAGGGGTCCAGTAAACAGTACATGCTTAGCTACCCTACTTTCAGAAACATGCCTGTTTATGGCATTCCATTACAAACATCTCTGTTTACTGTACCATTCCATTAGAAACATCCCTGTTTACTGTAGCATTCCATTAGAAACATCCCTGTTTACTGTAACATCTCTGTTTACTGTAGCATTCCATTAGAAACATCTGTTTACTGTACCATTCCATTAGAAAACATCTCTGTTTACTGTACCATTCCATTAGAAACATCTCTGTTTACTGTACCATTCCATTAGAAAACATCTCTGTTTACTGTACCATTCCATTAGAAACATCTGTTTACTGTACCATTCCATTAGAAAACATCTCTGTTTACTGTACCATTCCATTATAAACATCCCTGTTTAATGTACCATTCCATTAGAAACATCCCTGTTTACTGTACCATTCCATTAGAAACATCTGTTTACTGTAACATTCCATTATAAACATCCCTGTTTACTGTACCATTCCATTATAAACATCCCTGTTTAATGTACCATTCCATTAGAAACATCCCTGTTTACTGTAGCATTCCATTAGAAACATCTGTTTACTGTAACATTCCATTAGAAACATCCCTGTTTACTGTACCATTCCATTAGAAACATCTGTTTACTGTAACATTCCATTAGAAACATCCCTGTTTACTGTAGCATTCCATTAGAAACATCCCTGTTTACTGTACCATTCCATTAGAAACATCCCTGTTTACTGTACCATTCCATTAGAAACATCTCTGTTTACTGTAGCATTCCATTAGAAACATCCTGTTTACTGTACCATTCCATTAGAAACATCCCTGTTTACTGTACCATTCCATTAGAAACATCCTGTTTACTGTAGCATTCCATTAGAAACATCTGTTTACTGTAGCATTCCATTAGAAACATCTGTTTACTGTAGCATTCCATTAGAAACATCCTGTTTACTGTAGCATTCCATTAGAAACATCCCTGTTTACTGTAACATTCCATTAGAAACATCTCTGTTTACTGTACCATTCCATTAGAATCATCTCTGTTTACTGTAACATTCCATTAGAAACATCCCTGTTTACTGTACCATTCCATTAGAAACATCTGTTTACTGTAGCATTCCATTAGAAACATCTGTTTACTGTAACATTCCATTAGAAACATCTCTGTTTACTGTAGCATTCCATTAGAAACATCTGTTTACTGTACCATTCCATTAGAAACATCTGTTTACTGTAGCATTCCATTAGAAACATCTGTTTACTGTAGCATTCCATTAGAAACATCTGTTTACTGTAGCATTCCATTAGAAACATCCCTGTTTACTGTACCATTCCATTAGAAACATCTGTTTACTGTAACATTCCATTATAAACATCCCTGTTTACTGTAGCATTCCATTAGAAACATCCCTGTTTACTGTACCATTCCATTAGAAACATCCCTGTTTACTGTAACATTCCATTAGAAACATCCCTGTTTACTGTACCATTCCATTAGAAACATCCCTGTTTACTGTACCATTCCATTAGAAACATCTGTTTACTGTACCATTCCATTAGAAACATCTGTTTACTGTACCATTCCATTAGAAACATCTGTTTACTGTAGCATTCCATTAGAATCATCTCTGTTTACTGTACCATTCCATTAGAAACATCTCTGTTTACTGTACCATTGCATTAGAAACATCCCTGTTTACTGTACCATTCCATCAGAAACATCTGTTTACTGTACCATTCCATTAGAAACATCTGTTTACTGTACCATTCCATTAGAAACATCTGTTTACTGTACCATTCCATTAGAAACATCTGTTTACTGTAGCATTCCATTAGAAACATCTGTTTACTGTAGCATTCCATTAGAAACATCTGTTTACTGTAGCATTCCATTAGAAACATCTGTTTACTGTACCATTCCATCAGAAACATCTGTTTACTGTACCATTCCATTAGAAACATCTGTTTACTGTACCATTCCATTAGAAACATCTGTTTACTGTACCATTCCATTAGAAACATCCCTGTTTACTGTAGCATTCCATTAGAAACATCTGTTTACTGTAACATTCCATTAGAAACATCTGTTTACTGTACCATTCCATTAGAAACATCTGTTTACTGTAGCATTCCAATAGAAACACACCAAGGCTAACACAGCATCTCTCTCTCCAAAACTAGTCACAACTAAAAATGTCATCATTAGTGTGTGTGTGTGTGTGTGTGTGTGTGTGTGTGTGTGTGTGTGTGTGTGTGTGTGTGTGTGTGTGTGTGTGTGTGTGTGTGTGTGTGTGTGTGTGTGTGTGTGTGTGTGTGTGTGTGTGTGTGTGTGTGTGTGTGTGTGTGTATGTGTTTTATTAACTGGCCAGGAAGGAGGTAGAAAGGAATAATCATAGTTAAAGTAGAGCACTTGGCAACACAAGACATTCCCATGGCAACGACCCGATGACCCCAGCCTGTCAGTAAGGAAACAATAGGGTGTGAGGGTTTCCCCCTGGCAGGAAGTGAGAGGTGGAGGCGCCCGACAAAGTGTGTCACCATGGTTTCCACCTGTAGAATTCTGATAAGCTACAGGGCATTAGGTTGTGGAAACAGTGTAGCTGCTGCAGCCTGGAACAGAATGACTGGTCGATAGGAGAGGGAGTTCCCATTCTGTTGGCTAGACCAACAATCTCTCACAGTCTGATGGCAAAATTACACGTTCATCCATGTTTCTCAAAAGTCAAAGGTTAGACATTCCATCTGAATGGTTAAGGTTAGCCATTCCATCTGAATGGTTAAGGTTAGACATTACATCTGAATGGTTAAGGTTAGCCATTCCATCTGAATGGTTAAGGTTAGACATTCCATCTGAATGGTTAAGGTTAGACATTACATCTGAATGGTTAAGGTTAGCCATTCCATCTGAATGGTTAAGGTTAGACATTCCATCTGAATGGTTAAGGTTAGCCATTCCATCTGAATGGTTAAGGTTAGACATTACATCTGAATGGTTAAGGTTAGACATTACATCTGAATGGTTAAGGTTAGACATTCCATCTGAATGGTTAAGGTTAGACATTACATCTGAATGGTTAAGGTTAGCCATTCCATCTGAATGGTTAAGGTTAGACATTCCATCTGAATGGTTAAGGTTAGCCATTCCATCTGAATGGTTAAGGTTAGACATTCCATCTGAATGGTTAAGGTTAGACATTATTACATCTGAATGGTTAAGGTTAGCCATTCCATCTGAATGGTTAAGGTTAGACATTCCATCTGAATGGTTAAGGTTAGACATTACATCTGAATGGTTAAGGTTAGCCATTCCATCTGAATGGTTAAGGTTAGACATTCCATCTGAATGGTTAAGGTTAGCCATTCCATCTGAATGGTTAAGGTTAGACATTACATCTGAATGGTTAAGGTTAGACATTCCATCTGAATGGTTAAGGTTAGCCATTCCATCTGAATGGTTAAGGTTAGCCATTCCATCTGAATGGTTAAGGTTAGACATTCCATCTGAATGGTTAAGGTTAGCCATTCAATCTGAATGGTTAAGGTTAGACATTACATCTGAATGGTTAAGGTTAGGGTTAAGTTTTGGGATATGCTTAATAAAAAATGAAGAAAGAACTTTATATTGCTGGATTTGAACGTGTCTTTAGAACCAGAGTCACGCCCATCCACCATCCCCGTCAACAACACCCTAGCAAAACCTACATTTACGTTCAGGTAACAGCGCTCACTGTTGCCCCTAGTGGCCGGTTTCCACGTCTCATCTCCCGACGTCCTCAGACATGGCTGGACGTCGATTAGCGACTTGTATTACGGGTGACCAGACTGGGCTTGACTATCTGGGCATGTTGCAAAGTCATAAACCCTGTCTATTTCTAAAATGTTTCTTCTTATAATCTGAGGTTAAGCCTAACCTTAACCACACTGCTAACCTCATGCCTAACCCTAACCACACTGCTAACCTCATGCCTAACCCTAACCACACTGCTAACCTCATGCCTAACCCTAACCCTAACCACACTGCTAACCTTATGCCTAACCCTAACTTATTATCAACATTTTGTTTTTATACAATATAGACAATATTGACTTTGCAGCTGGACCGTCTATTGGGAATCACTAAATTTGTTTTTAACCTTTATTTAGCTAGGCAAGTCAGTTAAGAACAAATCCTAATTTACAATGACAGCCTTGTTCATGGGCAGAACGACAGATTTTTACCTTGTCAGCTCGGGGATTTGATCTAGCAACCTTTACGGCCCAATGCTCTAACCACTAGGCTACCTACTTAAACAACGTTTATTGGTTGGGAAATGCTTGTGTTTCTAGCTCTGACAGTGCAGTAATACCTAACAATAAAAAAAACTATAAGCACATAATCCAGAAAATAAAGAAATATCAGAGCGCGCAATATAAACCCCAGAATATAAATATTGTATAGTCAGTATATGGATAGAAAAGCTGTGTACAGCAGTAGTTATATAGGATGAGCCTTGACTAGAATACAGTATATACATCTGAAGTGGGTAAAACTGGACGTAAACATTATTAAAGTGACCGGAGTTCAATAACTGTGTACACGGTGAAGCAGTCTCTAAGGTGCAGGGTAGAGTACTGGCTGGTAGCCGGCTAGTATCAGTGGCTAAAGTTCAGGGCAGGGTACTGGGCGGAGGCTGGCTAGTCTGATGGCCTGGAACTGTTTCTCCACCACACACACACACACACACACACACACACACACACACACACACACACACACACACACACACACACACACACACAGTCAATGACCCATGTTGCCGCAAACCCTGCCATCTATGAGTCAGGACAGCTCATCACTAAAACAGGAAGTAGTATTCCCTAGACTGTGGGGTCAACGGTCCCAGCGCAGAGGGTGCGTTCCAATAATATCTCCTCTCTTGTCAAACCTGGACCATGAAGACAGTTCCACTGCTGTTGTCAGTCTTTGCCTCTAATCAGAGACTGATTTAGACCTGTGACACCAAGTGGGTTAATGATCAGAACAAACAACAAAAGGACAAATAAACCCCAAATACTAATATAGTCGCTCTCTTTCTCTCTCTCTCTCTCCAATTCAAAGGGTTTTATTGTCATGGGAAACATATGTTTACATTCCAAAGCAAGTGAATTAGATAATAAACAAAAGTGAAATAACAATAAAAAATGAACAGCAAACATTACACTCACAAAAGTTCCAAAAGAATAGAGACATTTCAAATGTCATATTATGTGTGTATATATATATATATATATATACATATATATATATATATACAGTGTTTTAACGATATGCAAAAAACAAACAAATATGGGTTGTATTTACAATGGTTTTTGTACACTGGTGTTTGTTTCACTGGTTTCCCTTTCTTGTAGCAACAGGTCATAAATCGTGCTGCTGTGATTGGACACTGTGGTATTTCATCCAACTGTCAATCTCTCACACACCCACTCCTCCTGGTCTACAGCATTTCTCTGCTGCTGCTCTGGTATAATGGTGTAAAGAGTACAGGCTCCTAGCAGAGAAATGTGACCTCTCAGCAACTACAACCACAAACCACACTAAAAGAGGTGCGTGTGCAAGTGCGTGTGTGTGTGTCTGTGTTTAGCTGGTGTGTTGAGTCACATTGAACCACCATAGTAAATTGAAGTAGATAGTGTTTCACGTTTGGTAAAAAAATATGAAATATAAAATCAAGAAGAGAGAAATATATGGAGGGAGAAAGAGAGGGAGGGAGAGAGGGAGAGAGAAGAGAGAGGCAAATGGAGATAGAGAGATGGAAGAGAGAAGAGAAGAGAGAGAGAGGCAAATGGAGAGAGCGAGAGATGGAAGAGAGAAGAGAAGAGAGAGAGAAGAGAAGAGAGAGAGAAGAGAGAGAGAGAAGAGAGAGAGAGAGGCAAATGGAGAGAGCGAGAGATGGAGAGTCGAGAGAGAAGAGAAAAGAGAGGCAAATGGAGAGAGAGAGATGGAAGGAGAGAAGAGAGAGAGAGAGAAGAGAAGAGAGAG
>NC_138302.1:13607500-13622500 GCF_965601325.2 Salmo salar
CTGGGTCTCGACCCCGCCCTGTGCAACTGGGTCCTGGACTTTCTGACGGGCCGCCCCCAGGTGGTGAGGGTAGTAAACAACATCTCCACCCCGCTGATCCTCAACACTGGGGCCCCACAAGGGTGCATTCTCAGCCCTCTCCTGTACTCCCTGTTCACCCATGACTTCATGGCCATGCATGCCTCCAACTCAATCATCAAGTTTGCAGACGACACTACAGTGGTAGGCTTGATTACCAACAATGACGAGACAGCCTACAGGGAGGAGGTGAGGGCCCTCGGAGTGTGGTGTCAGGAAAATAACCTCACACTCAATGTCAACAAAACAAAGGAGATGATCGTGGACTTCAGCAAACAGCAGAGGAAGCACCCCTCTATCCATTTCGACGGGACAGTAATGGAGAAGGTGGAAAGTTTTGAGTTCCTCGGCGTACACATCACGGACAAACTGAAATGGTCCACCCACACAGACAGCGTGTTGAAGAAGGCACAACAGCGCCTCTTCAACCTCAGGAGGCTGAAGAAATTTGGCTTGTCACCAAAAACACTCACAAACTTTTACAGATTCACAATCGAGAGCATCCTGTTGGGCTGTATCACCGCCTGGTACGACAGCTGCTCTGCCCACAACCGCAGGGCTCTCCAGAGGGTAGTGAGGTCTGCACAACGCATCACCGGAGGCAAACTACCTGCCCTCCAGGACACCTACACCACCCGATGTCACAGGAAGGCCAAAAAGATCATCAAGGACAACAACCACCCGAGCCACTGCCTGTTCACCCCGCTATCATACAGAAGGCGAGGTCAGTACAGGTGCATCAAAGCTGGGACTGAGAGACTGAAAAACAGCTTCCATCTCAAGGCCATCAGACTATTAAACAGCCATCACTAACATTGAGTGGCTGCTGCCAACATATTGACTCAACTCTAGCCACTTTAATAATAAAAAAATGGATGTAATAAATGTATCACTACTCACTTTAAACATTGCCACTTTATATAATGTTTACATACCCTACATTACTCATCTCATGTATATACTGTACTCTATACCATCTATGCCGTTTGGCCATCGCGCATCCATATATTTATATGTACATATTCTTATTCATTCCTTTACACTTGTGTGTATAAGGTAGTTGTTATGAAATTGTTGGATTACTTACAAACTCAATGAAACCCACCTAAATTATTTTCAGTGATTTCAAATAGTCTTTGAACCCTTTATTACTGGTTCTATACTTCTGTTGAGTCAGATGATCAAATCCACCTGGAGGAAATCACAGAGATCTGTCATCACACCGTGTCTGTTCTTCAGCTGGCCGTGCACTATACGATTTAGCTTCCGTTTTTTAGAGATCGGAGATAAAATCCCCATGTCGTTGCTTACTGGTGTGAACGGGTCAGAGATGCAATCTGAGGTCTCCTGATCCCGTCTTTGAGCCTTCCCAGACGTGCCGATATTTTCAAGCATATCTGATTTTATCGTCATTAAATCTGTAGTGTTCTTGTAGTGTGAGATGTGCAGCGACAAGTTTTGAGAACGGTGATCAGCTATAGCCAATGAGAGCTCAGCAGAGAAGAAGCCAGTGGGTTGACGACGTTGCATCGCATCACCCAGAATGTGTAAACTCCCCAAGTGTCAAATCGTTACAGCTCTGTTCACTAGCAACGTTATTCAATTGAAAATGTATGTGAATATCTGACTGAAAACGTTTATGAGTCTGTTTTAAGCCACAGCTCGTAGCTACGTTAACAATCGAATCCCATCATTGTTTTTAGAGAGAACAGAGTGGTATGGAGAATCCTCTGGACCAAGTGAAGAGTCTTGTGGTGGGTGACCCCTGTCTGTGCCACATGTTTTATTGTGCTCACCACTATGTCGGCAAGACAAACAAAACGACATTACGCTGCCAACATCAATTCACTACCTTAGTACTTTGTTTGTGAAACCATAAACCATTTTCACCAGAAACTTCATTCACAACTAATCTATCTCCCTCAGATCATACTCAGACCGGCCTCGCCTCTCTTGCCTCATGAATGATGTCATCACTGATTAAAGAGACAGCACACGCATTTATCAAAGCAGCTACTTCTGTGCAAATGTTGTTGATCAGTATAGTGAAATAAGTGCCACATGGAAACAAATTGTTTTTCATGAAAATCAGTCAAAACAAGCTCAATGACTCAATGTCACACACACTCCTATTGAATAATATGCATTCACCTTTACTGTGAACAGGCCAAGGCTACATCTTGATTTACCCAGTTCATCAATAGAAATGTAATGTTCAAATAAATGATTACTATTATGTTGTTATGTAGTTATATTGGTAAAAACAAAGTCAAATTGATTTTATAATTGGTTAAAAATACTCTGAAAAATGTTGATGTAAAAAAATAATTCTAATGTAATGATGCCCAACGAATGAACAGAGCAGAAGGTGAGCTTGTCTGTCTGGATCAAGTGTCATTCTGTGACTTTGGCTGATATGCCTTATTTTTTTTTGCCGTGGTATCTTTTTGGTATTCCTTCTCCAGAACACAAAATGTCGCTTGGCTCTCCAATTCTATGAGTTGGAAGAATTTCCTGTGTCTCTCTATGGGCCATGTGGCCAGAGACTCTCCTGGAATTTTAGAGTTTTTACGACCCTTTACACACAGGGTGGATTGGGGGGAAGGTAGGGGGTGGTGGTGCAAAAGGGAGCAGGGGTCAACTGTCCTCCCTGTACCAAAAGAGTAAGATTCATACCTACCTTCTCGAAGTCAAAATTCAGAGGGAGGGAGAGAGAGAGAGGGAGAGAGAGACTTAGATTACCTACTGGCAAAGACTCCAGAACAGCAGCTGTTTAGATTCTCTCTCTCTCTCTCTCTCTCTCTCTCTCTCTCTCTCTCTCTCTCTCTCTCTCTCTCTCTCTCTCTCTCTCTCTCTCTCTCTCTCTCAGCTCCATGTTCCACTTGGCTTGGTTTCAGAAGCTATTCAGAGAAGTCAACACCCTAGAGAGAGAGAGAGAGAGAGAGAAGTGAAGGAGAACCAAAGGGGCGGGCATTAACAGGCTGAGACTGAACTTCAGATAGAGAAAGAGGGAGCGGACAGAGGAGAGCAAAATAGTTGTTTTTCTAAGCCCACGTGGCTCACACAAAGACGTGTCTCACGAAAAGAGAGGGAAGATTTTTTTTTTTGTTTTCTTCTATTCATTTTCTCACTACGGATCATACGGAATAAAAACCTTGTTAAACTGGGATTGTCTTCAATCTGAATTAAACTGTAAAACAGATTTAATCTGAGACTGACTCGTCTTGTGGGACTAATTTTATTAGGATCCTACTAGTTGTCTGGTGTGGATATAATACCAGCCAGTCTTTGAGATGGGGTCCAGAACTCTTCTACTTATTCTGGGTGAGTCTAACGTTGTATATCTTTGGAACTTGACTAGCTGTGTGTTTGTGCGTACGTGTGTGTGGGGTGTGTGTGAGTGTGTGTGTGTGTGTGTGTCCGTGAGAGAAAGTGACAAAATGAGAGAGGAGGTATTTCATCATTCATTGTCAGTTATTGTTGAATGGCTACAGAATATTCCAACCATGTACCAACCATGTACCAACCATTTACCAACCATGTACCAACCCTGTATACAGTGGGAATGTTCCAACCCTATCTAATACATGTATAAACTACGAGACTATATGCAAGACAGTTTCTAGACAGTTTTAGTGTGTATAGACAGTTTTAGTGTTTATAGACAATTTTATGTGTGTATAGACTATATTAGTGTGTATAGACAGGATTAGTGTGTATTTAGAAAGTTGTAGTGTGTATTTAGAAAGTTTTAGTGTGTATATAGACAGTTTAAGTGTGTGTATAGACAGTTTTAGTGTGTTTATAGACAGTTTAAGTGTGTTTATAGACAGCTTTAGTGTGTATAGACAGTTGTACTGTGTTTATAGACAGGTGTAGTGTGCATAGACAGTTTTAGTGTGTATAGACAGTTTTAGTGTGAATAGAGAGTTTTGGTGTGTATATAGACAGTTTTAGTGTGTGTAGACAGTTTTAGTGTGTATAGACAGTTTTAGTGTGTTTATAGACGGTTTTAGTGTGTTTATAGACAGTTTTAGTGTGTATAGACAGTTTTAGTGTATATAGACAGTTTTAGTGTGTATAGACAGTTTTAGTGTGTATATAGACAGTTTTAGTGTTTATAGACAGTTTTAGTGTGTATAGACAGTTTTAGTGTGTTTATAGACAGTTTTAGTGTGTTTATAGACAGTTTAAGTGTGTATAGACAGTTTTAGGATGTATAGACAGTTTTAGTGTGTATAGACAGTTTAAGTGTGCATAGACAGTTTTAGTGTGTATAGACAGTTTTAGTGTGTTTATAGACAGTTTTAGTGTGTTTATAGACAGTTTTAGTGTGTATAGACAGTTTTAGTGTTTATAGACAGTTTTAGTGTGTATAGACAGTTTTAGTGTGTTTATAGACAGTTTTAGTGTGTATAGACAGTTTCATTGTGTATAGACAGTTTTAGTGTGTATAGACAGTTTTAGTGTGTATAGACAGTTTTAGTGTGTTTATAGACAGTTTTAGTGTGTTCATAGACAGTTTTAGTGTGTATAGACAGTTTTAGTGTGTATAAACAGTTTTAGTGTGTATAGACAGTTTTAGTGTGTATATACAGTTTTAGTGTGTTTATATACAGTTTTAGTGTGTTTATAGACCGTTTTAGTGTGTATAGACAGTTTTAGTGTGTTTATAGACAGTTTTAGTGTGTATAGACAGGTGTAGTGTGTTTATAGACAGTTTTAGTGTGTATAGACAGTTTTAGTGTGTATATACAGTTTTAGTGTGTTTATATACAAGACTCCCATGAAGTTATAGTGTGACGTTATGAGTTGACGTTAAAGTAACATTCTCACAACATACTGCACTTGTTTTATCCTGTTTTAGATGTATCCTCTGTTTAAACATTTAAACTCTTACAATAACACTGTTAAAATACCAATGTGATCATTTCTTGTCTTTTATGTTGGGAAAAACAAATTGTACAATTATATGTGGACATACGCTCCATAGTTGTACAAGTATACATGGTTATACTGTACTTTTCATAATAAAACATACTTGAAACAAGAAAAAGCATGTTAATTGTGAAAACAATTTCGTTATTGATTTTTACATTGCTTCTCCCTGTCTCATGTTGACGTTTGTCATGAATCTTGACCTGGAGGCAGAACTGTGCGATTTCCTCTAGATATGTCAGCTGCAAAGTCAGAATTGGCTGTGGAAAATAATGTTGTTTTATGGTGTTAATTTAAGGGAAGGATTAGCAGTGTGGTTAGGGGTGAGGTTAGGATTAAAATCGGACTGTATTACTTTGTGCCTGTGCCAGCTAGGGAATACTTTGCTGAACTGCCTCCAGGGCAAGATTCATGACAATAAATGCCAACCTGCCTCCAGGGCAAGATTCATGACAATAAATGCCAACCTACCTCCAGGGCAAGATTCATGACAATAAATGCCAACCTGCCTCCAGGGCAAGTCTTCCCTGTGGCTCAGTTGGTAGAGCATGGTGTGTGCAACGCCAGCGTTGTGGGTTCGATTCCCATGCGGGGGCCAGTACAAATTTTTTTATGAAATGTATGCATTCACTACTGTAAGTCGCTCTGGATAAGAGCGTCTGCTAAATGACTAAAATGTAAATGTAAAATATACAGTTTTAGTGTGTTTATAGACCGTTTTAGTGTGTATAGACAGATTTGCAGTTCTCAGAGGTCAGCATTTATTATATTATGCTACCGATTGCATTTTAACGTTGTTATGTTGTTTTATGTTATAATGTGTTCAGTTAAGTTCAGATAATATCTTAATATACATTATCTACTATGTTATGTTATTCTATAAGTTAGTATATGTTATGTTATGTGTTACTGTATTTAAGGTACGTTCAGGTAGTTATGTTATGGATGTTATGGATGTAGTACTATGTTCAGGTAGTTATGTTATGGATGTTATGGATGTAGTACTATGTTCAGGTAGTTATGTTATGGATGTTATGGATGTAGTACTATGTTCAGGTAGTTATGTTTATGGATGTAGTACTATGTTCAGGTAGTTATGTTATGGATGTTATGCATGTAGTACTATGTTTAGGTAGTTATGTTATGGATGTTATGGATGTAGTACTATGTTCAGGTAGTTATATTATGGATGTTATGGATGTAGTACTGTGTTCAGGTAGTTATGTTATGGATGTAGTACTATGTTCAGGTAGTTATGTTATGGATGTTATGGATGTAGTACTATGTTCAGGTAGTTATGTTATGGATGTAGTACTATGTTCAGGTAGTTATGTTATGGATGTAGTACTATGTTCAGGTAGTTATGTTATGGATGTAGTACTATGTTCAGGTAGTTATGTTATGGATGTTATGGATGTAGTACTATGTTCAGGTAGTTATGTTATGGATGTTATGGATGTAGTACTATGTTTAGGTAGTTATGTTATGGATGTTATGGATGTAGTACTATGTTCAGGTAGTTATGTTATGGATGTTATGGATGTAGTACTATGTTTAGGTAGTTATGTTATGGATGTTATGGATGTAGTACTATGTTCAGGTAGTTATGTTATGGATGTTATGGATGTAGTACTATGTTCAGGTAGTTATGTTATGGATGTTATGGATGTAGTACTATGTTCAGGTAGTTATGTTATGGATGTAGTACTATGTTCAGGTAGTTATGTTATGGATGTTGTGGATGTAGTACTATGTTCAGGGTAGTTATGTTATGGATGTTATGGATGTAGTACTATGTTCAGGTAGTTATGTTATGGATGTAGTACTATGTTCAGGTAGTTATGTTATGGATGTAGTACTATGTTCAGGTAGTTATGTTATGGATGTTATGGATGTAGTACTATGTTCAGGTAGTTATATTATGGATGTTATGGATGTAGTACTATGTTCAGGTAGTTATGTTATGGATGTTATGGATGTAGTACTATGTTCAGGTAGTTATATTATGGATGTTATGGATGTAGTACTATGTTCAGGTAGTTATGTTATGGATGTTATGGATGTAGTACTATGTTCAGGTAGTTATATTATGGATGTAGTACTATGTTCAGGTAGTTCTGTTATTTATTACTGTCAGAATGTCTCTGTTTCCAGGAAGCAACACAGTAACAGGACTGACACTAGTTGGCTATCTGCAGGGTACCTCCAAGAGTCAGATCTGGGTTCAAATAGTACTAGATGTAATTAAAAATACTTTATCTGGGCTTGATTGAGCTTGCCTGGCATAATTGAACCAATTGAATAGTGTCTACAGTACAAACCCTACCCATATGGCACTTCAGACAGGTTGGAAATGAAAGCATCTGAAATGTTTTAAATAATATTTGAACCCAGGTCTGATATGAGTAGAGATTTCTCTACTCTCCTCTCTACCTCTTAGACTAGATTGATGACAGAGAGAGCGACAGAGAGAGGGGGGGAGGGGTGAAGAGCGGGGGGATAGAGAGGGGGAGGGTTGAAGAGTAGGGTGATAGAGAGAGTGGAGGGAGGGGGTGAGAGAGAGAGAGAGGGTGGGAGGGAGGGAGAGAGGTGGGAGGGGGAGGGACGGAGGAGAGAGGGTGGAGGGGGAGAGAGAGAGAGGGTGGGAGAGAGAGACAGGGGAGGGAGGAGAGGGGGAGATGGTGGGAGAGGGGGAGGGAGGGGGGAGAGAGCGAGAGAGGGTGGGGAGAGAGAAGATGGGAAGGGGGAGAGAGTGAAAGAGAGACGGGGAGAGGGGGAGAGAGAGTGAGGGTGGGAGAGAGAGATGTGGAGAGAGAGCTGCCGACAAAATCATGAGATGAAATATATAGAGAAGGAGTTCAAGGGAATACCTACACTCTTAGAGAAAATGCTTCCAAAAGGGTTCTTTGCTGTCCCCATAGAAAATACATTTTGGTTCAATGTAGAACCCTTTCCACAGAGGGTTTTACATGGAAACCAAAAGAGTTCTATCTGGAACCAAAAAGGGTTCTTCAAAGGGTTCTCCTATGGGGACAGTCTAAGAACCCTTTTTGGTTCTAGATAGCACCTTTTTTTCTAAGTGTGTAGTCAGTTGAACAACGTAATGTAGTCAACAGAAATGTGTCTTCCGTGTTTAATGAATCAGAGAGGTGCAGGGAACTGACTTAATCTACATCCACGTCTCAGGGAGGGACAGAGAGGGTGGCAGAGAGGGAGAGAGAGAGGAGGTCAAGAGAGATGAAAAAGGACAGACAGACAGACAGACAGACAGACAGACAGACAGACAGACAGACAGACAGACAGACAGACAGACAGACAGACAGACAGACAGACAGACAGACAGACAGACAGACAGACAGACAGACAAACAGACAAACAGACAGACAGACAGAAAAACATTTTGAATGAGAGAGAGAGAGAGGGATGAAGGAGGGAGAAAGAGAGAGATGAACTCTGACACGGTGTCTATTGTTGAAGGGAGGTAGTCTATATATCACTTCATAAAGACCCTCTGTGTGTGTGAGGCCTGCTGTCTAACCACAGTCTTTCAGTTATGATCACACCCTCAGACACACACACACACACACACACTCACACACACACACACACACACACACACACAAACATACGCGCACACGCACACACACACACACACACACACACACACACACACACACACACACACACACACACACACACACACACACGCATGCAAACACACACACACACGCATGCAAACACACACACACACACGCGCAAGCAAACACACACGCACGCACGCAAACACACACGCACGCAAACACACACACACACACGCACGCAAACACACACGCACGCAAACACACACACACACACACACACAACCCCCCCCCCCCCCCCCCCCCCCCCCCCACACACACACACACAGTGTCCCGGAATCTGCAGAACTAGAACTATACACACTCAACAACACATCAGTACAACCAACTAATGTCAGTATTATTGTGTTTGTGGGTGTCTCTCTCTCTCTCTGTCTCGCTGTCTCTCTCGCTCTATCTCTCCCTCTCTCCCAATTCAATTCAAAGGGCTTTATTGGCATGGGAAACATATGTTTACATTTCCAAAGCAAATGGAATAGACAATAAACAAAGGGGAAAGTCTGCAGCATCCGCCCTCACCCTACTTGAATCTGAAGTCAAATGTCTACTGTTAGCTAATGATCTGGTGCTTCTGTCCCCAACCAAGGAGGGCCTACAGCAGCACCTTGATCTTCTGCACAGATTCTGTCAGACCTGGGCGCCTAGAGTAAATCTCAGTAAGACTAAAATAATGGTGTTCCAAAAAAGGTCCAGTTGCCAGGACCAGAAATAGAAATTCTATCTAGACACAGTTGCCCTAGAGCGCACAGAAAAGACCTGGGGTCCGCTCAACCACCATGAATTCACAGAATTGGAACGACAACATATTCAGACTCTGAATTCAGAATTCTGCAAAAACATAATTTGTGTACAACGTGAAACACCAAATAATGCACGCAGAGGAGAATTAGGACGATACCTGCTAATGATCAAAATCCAGAAAATAGACGTTTCCTACAGAGAGATTAACCTGGAGAAGCTATTTTTACACCGTTACAGCACTGCATATAGACATAGACATAATATGACATTTGAAATGTCTTTATTACTTTGTCACTTTTGTGAGTGTAATGCTGGATGTTATTTTCTGATTGTTTATTTCACTTTTGTTTATTATCTATTTCACATGCTTTGGCAATGTTAACATATGTCTCCCATGCCAATAAAGCCCTTAAATTGAATTGAAAAATACGAGTGAAACAGAAAGGGCAAGAGAGAGATAAGGGTGAAAAAGAAGAGGAGTGTGAATCAGAGAGAAAGGGGTGGGCTCTAACAGAAAGAGAAAGGGAGAAAGGAGAACAAAATAGTCGTTTTTCCAACCACGAGGCTCACTGAGAGAAATGTCATTGTCTTTTTCTTCTGTTCATGTTATCACCATAGATCATACGGAATAAAAACCTTGTTAAGCTGGGATTTTCTTTCATCTGAATTCAACTGTAAAACAGATTTAATCTGAGACTGATTCTTCTTGTGGGACTAGTTTTATTAAGATCTTACTAGTTCTCTGGTGTGGATATAATACCAGTCTGTCTTTGAGATTGGGTCCAGAACTCTTCTACTTATTCTGGGTGAGTTTAACCTTGTATATCTTTGGAACTTGACTATCTCTCTCTCTCTCTGTGTGTGTTGTGTGTGTGTGTGTGTGTGTGTGTGTGTGTGTGTGTGTGTGTGTGTGTGTGTGTGTGTACAGTATGTGTGTGAGAGAGTGACAAATAGAGAGAGAGGTGGTATTTCATAATTCATTGTCAGTTATTGTTGAATGGCTATAGAATATTCCAACCATTTACCAGCCATGGAAATAGTGTGAATGTTACAACCCTATCTAAGATAAATAAATAACATTATAGAAAGTTTTAGTGTGTATAGACAGTTTTAGTGTGTATATAGACAGTTTTAGTGTGTATAGACAGTTTGTGTGTATAGAAAGTTTTAGTGTGTATCTGTCACGAATGTAGCCGTGTTGAATAGACCAAAACGCAGCCGGGATATGTATGCTCATCTTTAATTATATTTGAATAAAGTGAACACGGGAAAACAATAAACAAGAACGACTAGTAACAGTTTTACAGGCTATACAGATACTTTAGCAGTGTAAAATAAACAACCCACAACCCCAGGAGAAAAAAACACACCTAATAAATGACTCCCAATCAGGAACAACGATATCCAGCTGTTCCTGATCAGGAGTCACAAGACTAACACAGAAACAGAACAACTAGAAACTACATACAACACACTTCTGCCACGTCCTGACCAAATACTAAACAACTACTCCCTCTGCTGGTCAGGACGTGACAGTATTGACAGTTTTACTGTGTATATAGACAGTTTTAGTGTGTTTATAGACAGTTTGTGTGTGTAGACAGTTTGTGTGTATAGACAGTTTTAGTGTGTAAATAGACAGTTTTAGTGTGTATAGACAGTTTTAGTGTGTTTATAGACAGTTTTAGTGTGTATATAGACCGTTTTAGTGTGTATAGACAGTTTTAGTGTTCATAGACAGTTTTAGTGTTTATCGACGGTTTTAGTGTGTATATAGACAGTTTTAGTGTGTATAGACCATTTTAGTGTGTTTATAGACTGTTTTAGTGTGTATATAGACAGTTTTAGTGTGTATAGACATTTTTAGTGTTCATAGACAGTTTTAGTGTTTATCGACAGTTTTAGTGTGGATAGACATTTTTAGTGTTCATAGACAGTTTTAGTGTTCATAGACAGTTTTAGTGTTTATCGACGGTTTTAGTGTGTATATAGACAGTTTTAGTGTGTATAGACAGTTTTAGTGTGTTTATAGACCGTTTTAGTGTGTATATAGACAGTTTTAGTGTGTATAGACATTTTTAGTGTTCATAGACAGTTTTAGTGTTTATCGACAGTTTTAGTGTGTTTATAGACAGTTTTAGTGTGTATAGACATTTTTAGTGTTCATAGACAGTTTTAGTGTTTATCGACAGTTTTAGTGTGTTTATAGACAGTTTAAGTGTGTATAGACAGTTTTAGTGTGTATAGACAGTTTTAGTGTGTTTATAGACAGTTTTAGTGTGTATAGACATTTTTAGTGTTCATAGACAGTTTTAGTGTTCATAGACAGTTTTTAGTGTTTATCGACGGTTTTAGTGTGTATAGACAGTTTTAGTGTTTATCGACAGTTTTAGTGTGTTTATAGACAGTTTTAGTGTGTATAGACCGTTTTAGCGTGTTTATAGACTGTTTTAGTGTGTATAGACATTTTTAGTGTTCATACAGTTTTAGTGTGTATAGGCATTTTTAGTGTTCATAGACAGTTTTAGTGTTCATAGACAGTTTTAGTGTTTATCGACGGTTTTAGTGTGTATATAGACAGTTTTAGTGTGTATAGACATTTTTACTGTGTTTATAGACCGTTTGAGTGTGGCCTTCCCTGTAGCTCAGTTGGTAGAGCATGGTGTTTGCAACGCCAGGGTTGTGGGTTCGATTCCCACGGGGGGCCAGCACAGAAATAAAATGTATGAAATTCTATGAAATGTATGCATTCACTACTGTAAGTCGCTCTGGATAAGAGTGTCTGCTAAATGACTAAAATGTATATAGACAGTTTTACTGTGTATAGACGGTTTTAGTGTGTATAGACGGTTTTAGTGTGTATAGACAGTTTTAGTGTGTTTATAGACAGTTTAAGTGTGTATAGACAGTTTTAGTGTGTTTATAGACAGTTTTAGTGTGTATAGACAGGTGTAGTGTGTTTATAGACAGTTTTAGTGTGTATAGACAGTTTTAGTGTGTATAGACAGTTTTAGTGTGTATAGACAGTTTTAGTGTGTTTATAGACAGTTTTAGTGTGTATAGACAGTTTTAGTGTGTATAGACAGGTGTAGTGTGTTTATAGACAGTTTTAGTGTGTATAGACAGTTTTAGTGTGTATAGACAGTTTTAGTGTGTTTATAGACAGTTTTAGTGTGTACAGACAGTTTTAGTGTGTATAGACAGTTTTAGTGTGTATAGACAGTTTTAGTGTGTTTATAGACAGTTTTAGTGTGTATAGACAGTTTTAGTGTGTTTATAGACAGTTTTAGTGTTTATAGACAGTTTTAGTGTGTATAGACAGTTTTAGTGTGTATAGACAATTTTAGTGTTTATAGACAGTTTTAGTGTGTTTATAGACAGTTTTAGTGTGTATAGACAGGTGTAGTGTGTTTATAGACAGTTTTAGTGTGTATAGACAGTTTTAGTGTGTATAGACAGTTTTAGTGTGTTTATAGACAGTTTTAGTGTGTATAGACAGTTTTAGTGTGTATAGACAGGTGTAGTGTGTTTATAGACAGTTTTAGTGTGTATAGACAGTTTTAGTGTGTATAGACAGTTTTAGTGTGTTTATAGACAGTTTTAGTGTGTTTATAGACAGTTTTAGTGTGTATAGACAGTTTTAGTGTGTTTATAGACAGTTTTAGTGTTTATAGACAGTTTTAGTGTGTATAGACAGTTTTAGTGTGTATAGACAGTTTTAGTGTGTTTATAGACAGTTTTAGTGTGTTTATAGACAGTTTTAGTGTGTATAGACAGTTTTAGTGTGTTTATAGATGGTTTTAGTGTGTTTATAGACAGTTTTAGTGGGTATAGACAGTTTTAGTGTTCATAGACAATTTTCTGTGTTTATAGACAGTTTTAGTGTGTATAGACAGTTTTAGTGTGTATAGACCGTTTTAGTGTGTATAGACAGTTTTAGTGTGTATAGACAGTTTTAGTGTGTATAGACAGTTCTAGTGTGTATAGACAGTTCTAGTGTGTATAGACATTTTTAGTGTGTTTATAGACAGTTTTAGTGGGTATAGACAGTTTTAGTGAGTATAGACAGTTTTAGTGTGTATAGACAGTTTTAGTGTTTATAGACAGTTTTAGTGTGTATAGACAATTTTAGTGTTAATGGACAGTTTTAGTGTGTATGTAGACATTTCTTGTGTTTATAGACAGATTGGCAGTTCTCAGGGGTCAGCATGTGTTGTTATATTATACTAGGCTTTGTTATGTTGTTTTAATGTTATAATGTGTTCAGGTTAAGATAATATCTTAATATACGTTAGCTACTATGTTATGTTATGCTATAAGTTAGTATGTTATGTTATGTGTTACTGAATTTAAGGTACGTTCAGGTAGTTATGTTATGGATGTCATGGATGTAGTACTATGTTCAGGTAGTTATGTTATGGATGTTATGGATGTAGTACTATGTTCAGGTAGTTATGTTATGGATGTTATGGATGTAGTACTATGTTCAGGTAGTTATGTTATGGATGTAGTACTATGTTCAGGTAGTTATGTTATGGATGTAATGCTATGTTCAGGGTATGTTCTGTTATTTATTGTTGTCAGAATGTCTCTGTTTCCAGGAAGCAACACAGTGGCAGCATTGACACTAGTCTATCTGGAGAGTCTCTGAATGAGTCAGAGCTGGGTTCAAATACTACTCGATATCATTGCATATTGTTAATCTAGACCAATAGAATTGTGGCCACAGTACAAACCCTGCCCATATGGCACTTCAGACAGGCTCGAAATGGAAGGATCTGAAATGTTTTAAATAATATTTGAACCCAGGTCTGATATGACTACAGATTTAGCTACTTCTACTGTCTACTTCTTAGTCTAGAGACTGGGAGGGAGAGAGGGAGAGAGAGAGAGATAGAGGAGGGGAGAGAGTTACTGACAAAAACATGAGAATTAAAAATTGAGAATGAGAAGGGGAGGGAGAGAATGAGTGGCAGAGAGTAAGAGAGAGAGAAAGCAAGACAAAAGGGAGACAGAAGGGGAAAAGGAAAGACAAATAGAGACAGGCAGACAAAAAACTAGAGAATGAGAGAGACATAGAAAGACAGACAGAGAGAAGAGAGAGAGAGAAGAAGGAGGGAGGAAGAGAGAGATGAACTCTAACACTGTGTCTTTTGTTGAAGGGAGGTAGTCTATATGTCCAGCCAGACCTCCTGTGATACAAGTCGCTAATCGATTTCCATCCATGTCTGAGGACGTCGGGAAATTACTTGGAAACCGGCCACTAGGGGCAACAGTGAGCACTGTTACCTTCAAGTAGGGGGGTTCTACTAAGCTAACATCATGGAATTGTTTTAAGATGGTCATACCAAGGTGATTTAGCTATTTGTTAGGACCCCTTTATTTAAAAACATATACAGAAATGATTTGATAAAATGGCCTTAATGCCATTAGCCCATAGAAACGCATAATAGATTCATACATGGAACAACAAATAGCCCCCCCAAAAAAACCTAAAGGAAGTTTGTTCTGAAGTGTCTGGACGTTTGGAACAAATTCGAAATTTGATGTTTGAGAAACATGGGTAAACGTCTAATTCTGACGTGAGACTGTGAGACCTTGTTGA
>NC_138302.1:13627500-13632500 GCF_965601325.2 Salmo salar
TGGATAACATGTTTAACACATCAGTTAACCACGTCACAGGATATAGCAGCAATTTGATGCCTGGATAGGTGTTTAACACATCAGTTAACCACGTCACAGGATATAGCAGCAATATGATGCCTGGATAGGTGTTTAACACATCAGTTAACCACATCACAGGATATAGCAGCAATTTGATGCCTGGATAACATATTTAACACATCAGTTAACCACGTCACAGGATATAGCAGCAATATGATGCCTGGATAACATGTTTTACACATCAGTTAACCACGTCACAGGATATAGCAGCAATTTGATGCCTGGATAGGTGTTTAACACATCA
Source organism: Salmo salar (assembly GCF_965601325.2). Classification (NCBI taxonomy): domain Eukaryota; kingdom Metazoa; phylum Chordata; class Actinopteri; order Salmoniformes; family Salmonidae; genus Salmo; species Salmo salar. The sequence goes on from NC_138302.1 coordinate 13,627,826, forward strand.
GTTAACCACATCACAGGATATAGCAGCAATATGATGCCTGGATAACATGTTTAACACATCAGTTAACCACGTCACAGGATATAGCAGCAATATGATGCCTGGATAACATGTTTTACACATCAGTTAACCACGTCACAGGATATAGCAGCAATTTGATGCCTGGATAGGTGTTTAACACATCAGTTAACCACGTCACAGGATATAGCAGCAATATGATGCCTGGATACCATGTTTAACACATCAGTTAACCACGTCACAGGATATAGCAGCAATTTGATGCCTGGATAGGTGTTTAACACATCAGTTAACCACGTCACAGGATATAGCAGCAATTTGATGTCTGGATAGGTGTTTAACACATCAGTTAACCACGTCACAGGATATAGCAGCAATTTGATGCCTGGATAGGTGTTTAACACATCAGTTAACCACATCACAGGATATAGCAGCAATTTGATGCCTGGATAGGTGTTTAACACATCAGTTAACCACGTCACAGGATATAGCAGCAATATGATGCCTGGATACCATGTTTAACACATCAGTTAACCACGTCACAGGATATAGCAGCAATTTGATGCCTGGATAGGTGTTTAACACATCAGTTAACCACGTCACAGGATATAGCAGCAATTTGATGCCTGGATAACATGTTTAACACATCAGTTAACCACATCACAGGATATAGCAGCAATATGATGCCTGGATAGGTGTTTGACACATCAGTTAACCACGTCACAGGATATAGCAGCAATATGATGCCTGGATAGGTGTTTAACACATCAGTTAACCACATCACAGGATATAGCAGCAATTTGATTCCCGACTGCAGAGTTGATGATGTGGCACGCAGCCATTGGTGCAATGTAATGATTACAATCTAGTCAGCCAGGAATGCGACCACATAAATCAGGGGATTTCAAACCTCTCCTCCGGGACCCAAATCCTTCCATGTATTGTAACTATTCCACAGCTAGTACACCTGATTCAACTTGTCAAAGTTACCCTTGACTAGCTGAATCAGGTGAATCAGGTGAGCTAGTTCAGGGCTACAACAAAGTGGTGAAATGTCTGGGGGTCCCAGAGGAGAGGTTTGAGAACCACTGACTTAAATGCCTGATTGAAATGTGACCCCCACACTGACTTAAATGCCTGATTGAAATGTGACCCCCACACTGACTTACATGCAGCAGAACTGAGACTGTCTGAATGGCTTACTCCCTCTAGATAATCTCGCTCTCTCTCTTTCTCTCACTTTCTTTTCTCTCCCTCTATTTCTCTCTCATTCTCTCTGTCTCTTACCATAATTTTCCTCCTATTTTTCCTTTCCCTCCTTATTATCAGCTATCTGAGCAGCTACCGATCGCTGCAGCTGTACATAGTCCATCTGTAAATAGCAGATCCAATCTACCTACCTCATCCCCATATTGTTTTTATTTACGTTTCTGCTCTTTTGCACACCAGTATTTCTACTTCCACATCATCTGCTCATCTATCACTCCAGTGTTCATTTGCTAAATTGGAATTACTTCGCTACTATGGCCTATTTATTGCCATACCTCCTCACGCCATTTGCACACACTGTATATAGACTTTTTCTATTGTGTTATTGACTGTACGTTTTTTTATTCCACGTGTAACTCTGTGTTGTTGTCTGTGTCACACTGCTTTGCTTTATCTTGGCCAGGTCGCAGTTGTAAATTAGAACTTGTTCTCAACTGGCCTACCTGGTTAAAAAAAGGTGAAAGAATAACAAATATATAATACGAAAATCATCATTATCCCTTCCCCCTACACTCATGTCTGTTTTTATCTCTCTCTCCCTCAGACATAGATGAGTGTAATGAGATCGCTGGTATCTGTGGAGTAGGCGGGGACTGCCAGAACCAGAAAGGAAGCTACAGTTGCCTCTGTCACCCTGGATACAGTAACTACGACAACAAACAGGCTCAATGTTCAGGTGATTGTAGAATCTGGTACTATGACGCATTGCTTCCCACGACACGATACAATACAATACGATAACATTGTCTCTTAGAAGAGGCATGGCCTGGATTGGAAATATAACTAGGCTCCTATTTTAGCAGTCCTAAATTACAGCTATATCTAACATAACATAACATTACATTTACATTTAAGTCATTTAGCAGACGCTCTTATCCAGAGCGACTTACAAATTGGTGAATGATGAAAAGTATGTGGACACCTTCTCGTCGAACATCTCTTTCCAAATTCATGGGCATTAATATGGAGTTGGTCCCCCCCTTTGCTGCTATAACAGCCTCCTCCTCTTCTGGGAAGGCTGTTCACTAGATGTTGGAACATTGCTGTGGAGACTTGCTACCATTCAGCCACAAGAGCATTAGTGAGGTCGGGCACTGATGTTGGGCGATTAGGCCTGGCTCACAGTCAGCATTCCAATTTATCCCAAAGGTGTATGATAGGGTTGAGGTCGGGGCTCTGTGCAGGCCAGTCAAGTTCTTCCACACCGATCTCGACAAACCATTTCTGTATTGACCTCGCTTTGCTGTAACAGGAAATGGCCTTCCCAAGACGGTTGCCACAAAGTTGGAAGCACAGAATTGTCTAGAATGTAATTATATGCTGTAGCTTTCAGCTTTCCCTTCACTGGAACTAAGGAGACTAGCCCGAACCATGAAAAACAGCCCCAGATCATTATTCCTCCTCAACCAAACTTTACACTTGGCACTATGCATTCTAGCATGTAGCAGTCATCTGCCAAACACAGATTAGTCCGTCAGACTGCCAGAAGGTGAAGCATGATGCATCACTCCAGAGAACGCGCTTCCACTGCTCCAATGGCAGCGAGCTTTACACCACACCAGCCGATGCTTGGTATTGCGCATGGTGATCTTAGGCTTGTGTGCGGCTGCTCGTCGATGGAAACCCATTTCATGAAGTTCCCGACAAACAGTTATTTTGCTGACGTTGCTTCAAGAGCCCGTTTTTAACTCAGTAGTGACGGTCCCATTCTGTGAGTTTGTGTGGCTTTCCACTTCGCGGCTTAATTTTTGTTGCTTCTAGATGTTTCCCCATCACAATAGCAGCACTTACAGTTGACCAGGGCAGCTCTAGAATGGCAGACATTTTACGAACTGACTTGTTGGAAAGGTGGCATCCTATGACGGTTCCACGTTGAAAGTCACTGAGCTCTTCAGTAAGACCATTCTACTGCCAATGTTTGTCTATGGAGATTGCATGGCTGTGTGCGTGATTTTATACACCTGTCGGCAACGGGTGTGGCTGAAATAGCCGAATCCCCTAATTTGAAGGGGTGTCCACATACTTTTGTATATATAGTGTAGTGTAACATAATATAACATAACATATTGTCACAGTATCCACAGAAAATGGTGCCCCTCCTCGGCCGGGCGGCGCTCGGCGGTCGTCGTCGCCGGTCTACTAGCTGCCGCCGATCTGTGTTTCTGTGTTCATTGTGTTTTGTCTGTCTAGGTCCGCACCTGTTGTCATTTCTGTCATTAGTGGGGGGGTATTTAGTTTGTTCCTTTGGGGTTGTGTGTTGTGCGGGATTGTTTGTTTGTCAGCGGGTTTACGCTGTGGCCGTGTCTTCTCTATCGTTTTTATATTGGAGGATTTATTTTCTCGCCGGGCTGCGCCCCGTGCGTGATTTTCCCTTTGTGGATTACCTATTTCCCTTTTGGGTATTGTGCACTCCCAGTGCCTTTTGATCACCTAGTGTTTGGGTGTGAATAAACTTCGAGCTACTGGACGATATCTCCTGCATTTGACTCTACTCCTTCCTCCTGCCCTAAGTACCCGTGACACATATTATAACATAACATAATACAACATATTATAACATAACATAATATAACATAATATAACATATTATAATGTCACATAATATAACATAATATAACATAACCTAACAAAACATAATATAACATAATATAACATATTGTCACGCCCTGACCTGAGAGAGCCGTTTTTCTCTGTTTGGTTAGGTCAGGGTGTGACATGGGGTGGGCATTCTTTGTGTTGTATGTCTATGTTGTTGTTTTTCTTTGATTGGCCGAGTATGGTTTCCAATCAGAGGCAGCTGTCATTCGTTGTCTCTGATTGGGAATCATACTTGGGCAGCCCTTTTTCCCACAGTGAGTTTTGGGATCTTGTCTTTGTGTTGCATGTGTTTGCACTCCTAGCTTTTCGTTCGTTGTATTGTTTATTGTTTTTGCTGGTTTTCATTTATCAATAAATATGATGAACCCAACTCACGCTGCGCCTTAGTCTACTCCTAACGACGAACGTCACACATATTGTAACATAACAAAACATAACATACCATAACAAAACATAATATAACATAATATAACATAACAAAACATAATATAACATAACATAGTAAAAATGTGACGGTTTTCGTAGGAAGAAGCGGACCAAAGTGCAGCGTGTGTGTCGTTCCACATTTTATTTACACTGTGAAACTATGCGATACATAAACATAAACTAAAGAACAAAACAACAAACCGTGACTCAGAGTTGAAACATATACTACTCAAAAAACAATCTCCCACAAACCCAGGTGGAAAAATCCCTACTTAAGTATGATCTCCAATTAGAGACAACGAGGACCAGCTGCCTCTAATTGGAGATCATCCCAAACAAAACCCCAACATAGATATACAAAACTAGA
>NC_138302.1:13637500-13675000 GCF_965601325.2 Salmo salar
TAATATTATAATAGCTGATGTTAATATATGATGTATGTAAATATAATAGCATATTATAATAGTACATCTACAGGTATCATTTAATAATATTATAATAGCTGATGTTAATATATGATGTATGTAAATATTATAGCATATTATAATCGTACATCTACAGCCAGGACTTGTTTCATATGCATTTTCAATTACGAGCTAGATTATACAGTGCTGTGAAAAAGTATTGGCCCCCTTTTTAATTTTGTCTACTTTTGTGTATTTTTGATACTGAATGTTATCAGATCTTCAACCAAAACCAAAGCTTATATAACACTCTATTCCCCTGTGTGAAAAAGTAATTGCCCCTTACTCTTTTCAAGTCCTGCCACATCATCTCAATTGGGATTAGGACTGGACATTGACTAGGTCATTCCAAAACTTCAAATTTGTTGCTTTTTAGCCATTTTCATGTAGACTTAATTGTATGTTTTGGATCATTGTCTTGCTGCACTTCAGCTTCAGCTCACAGACAGATGGCCTGACATTCTCCTGTAGAATTCTCTGATACAGAGCAGAATTCATGCTTCCTTCTATTAAGGCAAGTCGTCCAGGTCCTGAGGCAGCAAAGCATCCCCAAACCATCACACTACCACCACCATGCTTGACCGTTGGTAGGAGGTTCTTACTGTGGAACACAGTGTTTGGTTCCTACCAGAGGACCACACAACATACCACCACTTGACTCCAAGTTTACTTTGATATGATGGTTATTATATCGATATTTGTGTATAAAAGCATTTCCTTGTAATTAGTTTGGTCGACAGTTGGAAAGTTTACCAACGATTGTTCTGTTTCCATCAGGCCTGTCATGACATTTTTTATCCCACATGTACTTTACTCGCCTAAAAAGGTTGGATGGAAACTGATCACAGACGATGTCCTAACAGATAATAATGTTCTTTAGCTCTTGCTGCCTTCTGAAATCAAGAAACAGTTGTCTAAGAAGTACTTAACCAATGTTTCATCCTCCTGTCTCTCTCTCTCCTTTTTGTCTCTCTCTCCCTCTTTCTCTCTCTCTTGCTCTCTCTCTCTGTCTCTGTCTCCATTGCTGTCTCTCTCTCTCTCTCTCTCTCGCTCTCTTTCCCAACCCCAGGTGAGGGCGGAGTCATCAGAAATGAACTATACCTGTGTGTTCTGGTCGGAGGGGCGTGTCCAGGAAGAGGGAGGGGCGTGGTCAAGGCGTGGCTGTACCAAAGTCACGTCTAACGCTACACACACCGTGTGTTCCTGTACCCACCTTAGCAGCTTCGCTGTTCTCATGGCCCTCTACCCTGTACAGGTATAAACACACACATATATACACACGTATACACACATATATACACACATATATACACACACACACACACACACACACACACACACACACACACACACACACACACACACACACACACAATGAGTTAAAGGCTGTGTTGTTGCAGGTTGACACGTTATCCAACTGAGGCTTTATTGCCATGGATAGATAATCAATACAAGTGAAATAAACAATAAAAAATGAACAGTAAACATTACACAAATGTTATATTATGTCTAAGTTCAGTGTTATAAGGATGTGCAAATAGTAAAGTACAAAAGGGAAACTATATAAACAAATAATGTTCATTACTGGTTGTCCTTTTCTTGTGGCAACAGGTCTTGCTGCTGTGATGGCACACTGTGGTAATAGATATGGGTGAAATTATCAACATTTGATTTGTTCCCTCCCTCCCTCCCTCCCTCCCTCCCTCCCTCCCTCCCTCCCTCCCTCCCTCCCTCCCTCCCTCCCTCCCTCCCTCCCTCCCTCCCTCCCTCTCTCTACCTCCCTCCCTCCCTCCCTCCCTCCCTCCCTCCCTCCAGAACACCTTTGAGCTGCGTCTGTTGACGTGGCTGGGTCTGTCGGTGTCGGTGGTGTGTCTGTTGCTGTGCATCCTGACCTTCTGGCTGTGTCGGTCCATCCAGGGGACACGCACCACCATCCACCTCCACCTCTGTGTCTGCCTCTTCATCGCTGACCTCGTCTTCCTCAGCGGCATCTCTCACACACAGAGCAAGGTGGGTGTAGGGATGTGGGGACTGTGTGTGTGTGTGTATGTGTTTGTGTGTGTCTTCCACACAAGCATCTCACACACACAGAACAAGGTGGGTAACGAACAAAGAACAAGGTGGGTAACGAACAAAGAACAAGGTGGGAAGCGGACAAAGAACAAGGTGGGTAACGAACAAAGAACAAGGTGGGTAACGAACAAAGAACAAGGTGGGTAACGAACAAAGAACAAGGTGGGTAACGAACAAAGAACAAGGTGGGTAACGAACAAAGAACAAGGTGGGTAACGGACAAAGAACAATGTGGGAAGCGGACAAAGAACAAGGTGGGTAACGAACAAAGAACAAGGTGGGTAACGAACAAAGAACAAGGTGGGTAACGAACAAAGAACAAGGTGGGTAACGAACAAAGAACAAGGTGGGTAACGAACAAAGAACAAGGTGGGTAACGGACAAAGAACAATGTGGGAAGCGGACAAAGAACAAGGTGGGTAACGGACAAAGAACAAGGTGGGTAACGAACAAAGAACAAGGTGGGTAACGAACAAAGAACAATGTGGTTAACTTCTATGGGCTAGTCAACAGCCAGTGGAATCGCGTGGCGCGAAATACAAATACCTCAAAAATGCTATAACTTCAATTTCTCACTATTTTACACCCTTTTAACCTGTTTGGGATAGGGTGCAGTATTTTCCCGGCCGGATAAAAAACATACCCGATTTAATCTGGTTACTACTCCTGCCCAGAATCTTGACATGCTTTGAAGTACGGTAATGGAATATTTTGAAATTTTTTGTCACGAAATGCGCCGGCGCGTCACCCTTCGGATAGTGACTTGAATGCACGAACAAAACAGAGCTATTTGGATATAACTATGGATTATTTCGAACCAAAACAACATTTGTTGTTGAAGTAGAAGTCCTGGGAGTGCATTCTGACGAAGAACAGCAAAGGTAATCCAATTTTTCTTATAGTAAATCTGAGTTTGGTGAAGGCCAAACTTGGTGGGTGTCAAATTAGCTAGCCATGATGGCCGGGCTATCTACTCAGAATATTGCAAAATGTGCTTTCACCGAAAAGCTATTTTAAAATCTGACACCGCGATTGCATAAAGGAGTACTGTATCTATAATTCTTAAAGTAATTGTTATGTTTTTTTGTCAACGTTTATCATGAGTAATTTAGTAAATTCACCGGAAGTTTGCGGTGGGTATGCCAGTTCTGAACATCACATATTCTGAATACATAGCTCGGCCATCACAGGCTAGCTAATTTGACACCCACCAAGTTCGGGGCTCACTAAACTCAGAATTACTATTAGAAAAATTGGATTACTTTTGCTGTTCTTTGTCAGAATGCTCTCCCAGGACTTCTACTTCAACAACAAACGTTGTTTTGGTTCCAAATAATCCATAGTTATATCCAAATACCTCCGTTTTGTTCGTGCGTTCAGGTCACTATCCGAAGGGTAACGCGCGAGCACATTACGTGACAAAAACTTCTAAAATATTCCATTACCGTACTTAGAAGCATGTCAAACGCTGTTTAAAATCAATTTTTATGCGATTTTTCTCGTAAAATAGCAATAATATTCCAACCGGGCGATGTTGTATTCATTCAAAGGCTGAAATAAAAAAAATGGAGAAGTCTCGTGAACGCGCATCTCAGTCTCACTGTCCCCAGGCTGACCACTTACAAACTCTGCTGCTGTTCTTTGCCCAGCGACAGCAGACACCACATTCCACTTCCTGGCGGCTTTAGAGAGCCAATGGAAGCCTTAGAAAGTGTCACGTTACAGCACAGATGCTGTATTTTCGATAGAGATACAACAGAACGACAACAAATTGTCAGACAGGGCACTTCCTGTATGGAATCTTCTCAGGTTTTGGCCTGCCATATGAGTTCTGTTATACTCACAGACACCATTCAAACAGTTTTAGAAACTTTAGAGCGTTTTCTATCCAAATCTACTAATTATATGCATATTCTCGTTTCTGGGCAAGAGTAGTAACCAGTTTAAATCGGGTACGTTTTTTATCTGGCCGTGAAAATACTGCCCCCTAACCCCAACAGGTTAACGGACAAAGAGCAATGTGGGTAACGGACAAAGAGCAAGGTGGGTAACGAACAAAGAACAAGGTGGGTAAACGGACAAAGAACAAGGTGGGTAACGAACAAAGAACAAGGTGGGTAAACGGACAAAGAACAAGGTGAACAAACACATTTAAAGGATGAGTTCAGTGTTTTCTAACTTAATCATGTTAGATGGTTCCTCACCCTGAAAGTCTATGGGCCAGGAGAATCTGGAATCCATGGTTCAGTTTTCCTTATAGCCACTACAAATTTAGCCAGTGTTAACTTTAGCCATCACTCCTCCCATCTCCTCCTCTCCTCCTTCCTTCTCTCTTGCCCCTCTCCTCCCCCTGTCTTCCTCTCCTCTTCCCCCTGTCCTCTCCTCCCTCCTCTCCTCTCCTCCTTCCTTCTCCCTTGCCCCTCTCCTCCCCCTGTCTTCCTCTCCTCTTCCCCCTGTCCTCTTCTCCTCTCCTCTCCTCTCCTCTCCTCTCCTCTCCTCTCCTCTCCTCTCCTCTCCTCTCCTCTCCTCTCCTCTCCTCTCCTCTCCTCTCCTCTCCTCTCCTCTCCTCTCCTCTCCTCTCCTCTCCTCTCCTCTCCTCTCCTCTCCTCTCCTCTCCTCTCTCAGGGAGGATGTAGGGTTGTAGCCGGTCTCCTCCACCTGTTCTTTCTAGGATCCTTCAGTTGGATGTTGTTAGAGGGGGTTCAGCTCTACCTCATGGTGGTCCTGGTCTTCAACACAACCATAAGGTATTGGATATATTTACTCAATAAATTATTATGTCTTAGTATATATTTAGAGTATATTTTTGTGTATATTTTCATTACACATTCATCTTATATTTATATTTATAAATGTAGTATAATGTATATTTTATTTTAAATGTGTTTTATATTCCTTATCTATTATATCTTCTATTTTATTATATATATTTCTTACAACTTTGTTTTATTATATTTTGCTATTTTATGAAGAGCTTGAGCTGCATTCTTATATGTGATATGATATACAAATAAATAAATAATAATAATTATTATTGCTTATTACAAATAATATTGTTATTATTGTAATTATTAATATCATAAATCTCTGTACCTGTATTTTATGAAGCGCTGTGATTCTTCTTCTTACTGTAGACCTCTGTACCTGTATTTTATGAAGCTCTGTGATTCTTCTTCTTACTGTAGACCTCTGTACCTGTATTTTATGAAGCTCTGTGATTCTTCTTCTTACTGTAGACCTCTGTACCTGTATTTTATGAAGCTATGTGATTCTTCTTCTTACTGTAAACCTCTGTACCTGTATTTTATGAAGCTCTGTGATTCTTCTTCTTACTGTAGATCTCTGTACCTGTATTTTATGAAGCTATGTGATTCTTCTTCTTACTGTAAACCTCTTTACCTGTATTTTATGAAGCTCTGTGATTCTTCTTCTTACTGTAGACCTCTGTACCTGTATTTTATGAAGCTCTGTGATTCTTCTTCTTACTGTAGACCTCTGTACCTGTATGCTGTGGGATATGGACTGCCACTGGCTATAGTCATCATCTCTGCTATCACCTACCCAGATGGATACGGTACCACACAACAGTGAGTCTGAGTCTCTAACTGTATGTGTGTGTGTGAATAAAATAAAACGTAACACAATAAATGTAAATAGTCATAGATATAACATGTATATAACCCAAATCTAATGTTATCCTCTCTGTGTTTCTCTGTCAGCTGTTGGTTGTCTCTGGAGAGAGGATTCATCTGGAGTTTCTTCGGCCCAGTGTGCACCATCATCATCCTCAATGCTTTCTTCTTCATCATCACTGTCTGGAGGCTGGCACAGAAGTTCTCTAGTCTCAACACTAACCTCTCCAACCTACACAAGATCAAGTAAGTAAGGAGAGAGAGAGAGAGAGAGAGAGAGAGAGAGAGAGAGAGAGAGAGAGAGAGAGAGAGAGAGAGAGAGAGAGAGAGAGAGAGAGAGAGAGAGAGAGAGAGAGAGAGAGAGAGAGAGAGAGAGAGAGAGAGAGAGAGAGAGAGAGAGAGAGAGAGAGAGAGAGACTAGGATTCAGGAAGCAGGTGTGAATAACGACGGGGAACAGGTGTGCATAACGATGGGGAGCAGGTGTGCGTAATGATGGGGAGCAGATGTGCATAACGATGGGGAACAGGTGTGCATAACGATGGGGAGCAGGTGTGCATAACGATGGGGAGTAGGTGTGCATAACAATGGGGAGTAGGTGCTAATAACGATGGGGAGCAGGTGTGCGTAATGATGAAGTCCAGGTGTACATAGCGATGGGGAGCAGGTGTGCATAATGATGGGGAACAGGTGTGCATAACGATGGGGAGCAGATGTGCATAACGATGGGGAACAGGTGTGCATAACGATGGGGAGCAGATGTGCATAACGATGGGGAACAGGTGTGCATAACGATGGGGAGCAGGTGTGCATAACGATGGGGAGTAGGTGTGCATAACAATGGGGAGTAGGTGCTAATAACGATGGGGAGCAGATGTGAAAAATGATGGGGAGCAGGTGTTATTACCGATGGGGAGTAGGTGTGCATAACAATGGGGAGCAGATGTGCATAACGATGGGGAGCAGGGGTGCATAATGATGGTTGCCAGGACCGGTGGTTAGTAGAAATTGTAAGTTGTACTAAAACTCTCCTCCCCCTCCACCTCCACAATGTGGATCAGGTGTGCATAACGGTGGGGAGAATGTGTGCATAACGATGGGGAGCAGGGGTGAATAACGATTGGGAGCAGGTGTTATTAATGATGGGGAGCAGATGTGAATAACGATGGGTAATAGGTGTGCATAACGATGGGGAATAGGTGTGCATAACGATGGGGAACAGGTGTGCATAACAATGGCGAGCATTGGTGCAAAACAATTGGGAGTAGGTGTGCATAACGATGGGGAACAGATGTGCATAGCAATGGGGAGCAGGTTTGCATAACGATGGGGAGCAGGTGTGCGTAACGATGGGGAGCAGATGTGCATAACGATGGGGAACAGGTGTGCATAACGATGGGGAGCAGATGTGCATAACGATGGGGAACAGGTGTGCATAACGATGGGGAGCAGGTGTGCATAACGATGGGGAGTAGGTGTGCATAACAATGGGGAGTAGGTGCTAATAACGATGGGGAGCAGATGTGAAAAATGATGGGGAGCAGGTGTTATTACCGATGGGGAGTAGGTGTGCATAACAATGGGGAGCAGATGTGCATAACGATGGGGAGCAGGGGTGCATAATGATGGTTGCCAGGACCGGTGGTTAGTAGAAATTGTAAGTTGTACTAAAACTCTCCTCCTCCCCCTCCACCTCCACAATGTGGATCAGGTGTGCATAACGGTGGGGAGAATGTGTGCATAACGATGGGGAGCAGGGGTGAATAACGATTGGGAGCAGGTGTTATTAATGATGGGGAGCAGATGTGAATAACGATGGGGAATATGTGTGCATAACGATGGGGAATAGGTGTGCATAACGATGGGGAACAGGTGTGCATAACAATGGCGAGCATTGGTGCAAAACAATTGGGAGTAGGTGTGCATAACGATGGGGAACAGATGTGCATAGCAATGGGGAGCAGGTTTGCATAACGATGGGGAGCAGGTGTGCGTAACGATGGGGAGCAGATGTGCATAACGATGGGGAACAGGTGTGCATAACGATGGGGAGCAGATGTGCATAACGATGGGGAACAGGTGTGCATAACGATGGGGAGCAGGTGTGCATAACGATGGGGAGTAGGTGTGCATAACAATGGGGAGTAGGTGCTAATAACGATGGGGAGCAGATGTGAAAAATGATGGGGAGCAGGTGTTATTACCGATGGGGAGTAGGTGTGCATAACAATGGGAGCAGATGTGCATAACGATGGGGAGCAGGGGTGCATAATGATGGTTGCCAGGACCGGTGGTTAGTAGAAATTGTAAATTGTACTAAAACTCTCCTCCTCCCCCTCCACCTCCACAATGTGGATCAGGTGTGCATAACGGTGGGGAGAATGTGTGCATAACGATGGGGAGCAGGGGTGAATAACGATTGGGAGCAGGTGTTATTAATGATGGGGAGCAGATGTGAATAACGATGGGGAATATGTGTGCATAACGATGGGGAATAGGTGTGCATAACGATGGGGAACAGGTGTGCATAACAATGGCGAGCATTGGTGCAAAACAATTGGGAGTAGGTGTGCATAACGATGGGGAACAGATGTGCATAGCAATGGGGAGCAGGTTTGCATAACGATGGGGAGCAGGTGTGCGTAACGATGGGGAGCAGATGTGCATAACGATGGGGAACAGGTGTGCATAACGATGGGGAGCAGATGTGCATAACGATGGGGAACAGGTGTGCATAACGATGGGGAGCAGGTGTGCATAACGATGGGGAGTAGGTGTGCATAACAATGGGGAGTAGGTGCTAATAACGATGGGGAGCAGATGTGAAAAATGATGGGGAGCAAGTGTTATTACCGATGGGGAGTAGGTGTGCATAACAATGGGGAGCAGATGTGCATAACGATGGGGAGCAGGGGTGCATAATGATGGTTGCCAGGACCGGTGGTTAGTAGAAATTGTAAGTTGTACTAAAACTCTCCTCCTCCCCCTCCACCTCCACAGTGTGGATCAGGTGTGCATAACGGTGGGGAGAATGTGTGCATAACGATGGGGAACAGATTTGCATAGCAATGGGGAGCAGGTTTGCATAACGATGGGGAGTAGGTGTGCGTAACTATGGGGAGCAGATATTATTAATGGTGGGGAGCAGATGTGAATAACGATGGGGAGGAGGGGTGAATAATGATGGGGAGGAGGGGTGCATAATGATGGGGGGAGGGGTGAATAATGATGGGGAGAAGGGGTGCATAATGATGGGGAGGAGGGGTGCATAACAATGGTTGCCAGGACCTGTGTTTAGTAGGATTTTTTAAAGTAAAACTCTCTCCCTCCCCCTCCTCCTCCCTTCCCCTCTTCCCTCCTTCCTTCTCAACTCTCTCCCCTTCTCAACTCCCCCTCCTCCACCCTCTCTCCCTCCTCCTCCCTCTCTTCCCTCCTCCTCCCCCTCCCTCCTTCTTTCTCTCTCTCCCTCCCTCCTCCTTCCTCTCCCTCCCTCCTCCCTCCCCCTCTACCCTCCTTCCTTCTCCTCTCTCCCTTCCACCCCTCTCCTTCCTCCCCCTTCCCCCTCCTTCATCCTTCCTCCCCCCTCTTTCATCCTTCCCCTTCCTCCTTCATCCTCCCACCTCCTCCCTCCCTCCTTCCTTCCCCTCCCCCCTCCTCCCTCCCAGGTGTACATAACGATGTGGAGGAGGTGTGCATAATGATTGGGAGCTGGTATGCGTAATGATGAAGTTCAGCTATACATAACGATGGGGAGCATGCGTGCATAACGATGGGAAGCAGTGGTGTATAACAATGGGGTGCAGGTGTGCATAACGATGGGGAGCGGGTGTGCATAACTATGGGGAGCAGGTGCTAATAACGTTCGGGAGCAGATGTGCATTAAGATGGGGAGCAGGTGTTATTAATGATGGGGAGTGGGTGTGCATAACGATGGGGAGCAGGTTTGCATAATGATTGGGAGCAGTTGCTAATAACGATGGGATTAGGTGTTATTAATGATGGGGAGTGGGTGTGCATAACGATGGGGAGCAAGTTTGCATAATGATGGGGAGCAGTTGCTAATAACGATGGGGAGTAGGTGTGCATAATGATGGGGAGCAGATTTGCATAACGACAGGGAGAAGGTGCTAATAATGATGGGGAGCAGATGTGCCTAAAGATGGGGAGCAGGTGTTATTAATAATGGGGAGTAGGTGTGCATAAAGATGGGGAACAGGTTTGCATAAAGATGGGGAGCAGGTGCTAATACCGATGGGGAGAAGATGTGCACAATGATGGGGAGCAGATTTGCATAATGATGGGGAGTAGGTGCTAATACTGATGGGGAGCAGATGTGCATAACGATGGGGAGCAGATTTGCATAATGATTGGGAGCAGGTGCTAATAACAATGGGGAGCAGATGTGCATAATGATGGGGAGTAGGTATTATTAACCTCTCTAGGGTATGTGGGACGAAATCGTCCCACCTACTCAACAGCCAGTGGAATCCCGTGGCGCGATATTCAAATACCTTATAAATGCTATTACTTCAATTTCTCAAACATATGACTATTTTACACCATTTTAAAGACAAGACTCTCGTTAATCTAACCACACTGTCCGATTTCAAAAAGGCTTTACAACGAAAGCAAAACATTAGATTATGTCAGCAGAGTACACAGCCAGAAATAATCAGACACCCATTTTTCAAGCTAGCATATAATGTCACAAAAACCAAAACCACAGCTAAATGCAGCACTAACCTTTGATGATCTTCATCAGATGACACTCCTAGGACATTATGTTATACAATACATGCATGTTTTGTTCAATCAAGTTCATATTTATATCAAAAACCAGCTTTTTACATTAGCATGTGACGTTCAGAACTAGCATACCCACCGCAAACTTCCGGTGAATTTACTAAATTACTCACGATAAACGTTCACAAAAAACATAACAATTATTTTAAGAATTATAGATACAGAACTCCTTTATGCAATCGCTATGTCCGATTTTAAAATAGCTTTTTGGCAAAAACACATTTTGCAATATTCTGAGTAGATAGCTCGCCATCACGGGCTAGCTATTTTGACACCCACCAAGTTTGGCACTCACCAAACTCAGATTTACTATAAGAAAAATTGGATTACCTTTGCTGTTCTTCGTCAGAATGCACTCCCAGGACTTCTACTTCATCCACAAATGTTGTTTTGGTTCAAAATAATCCATAGTTATGTTCAAATATCCTCTGTTTTGTTCTTGCGTTCAAGACACTATCCGAACGGTGACGCGCGGACGCGTATCGTAACAAAAAATTTCTAAATATTCCATTACCGTACTTCGAAGCATGTCAAACGCTGTTTAAAATCAGTTTTTATGCGATTTTTCTCGTAAAAAGCGATAATATTCCGCCCGGGAAACCCTGTTTTCGTTCAAAGACTCAAAATCTAAAATGGACTCTTCACGTGCACGCGCGCCCCCGTCTCATTGTTCTCAGATCGACCACTTACCAAATGCGCTACTGTTTTTCAGCCATGGGCTGCAAAGTCATCATTCAACGTTCTGGCGCCTTCTGAGAGCCTATGGGAGCCTTACAAAGTGTCACGTTACAGCAGAGATCCTTTGTATTCAATAAAGAGAGTGTAGAAGGCCAAGAAATGGTCAGAGAGGGCACTTCCTGTACAGAATCTTCTCAGGTTTTTGCCTGCCATATGAGTTCTGTTATACTCACAGACACCATTCAAACAGTTTTAGAAACTTTAGGGTGTTTTCTATCTAAATCAAACAATTATATGCATATTCAAGTTTCTGGGCAGTAGTAATAACCAGATTAAATCGGGTACATTTTTTATTCGGCCGTGCAAATACTGCCCCCTACCCTAGAGAGGTTAATGATTGGGAGTAGGTGTGAATATCAATGGGGAGCAGGGGTGTATAATGATGGGGAGCAGATGTTATTAACGATGGGGGAGCAGGTGTTATTACTGATGGGGAGCTGGTGTGCAAAACGATGGGGAGCAGGTGTGAATAACGATGGGAGCAGGTATTATTAATGATTGGGAGTAGGTGTGAATATCAATGGGGAGCAGGGGTGTATAATGATGGGGAGCAGATGTTATTAATGATGGGGGAGCAGGTGTTATTACTGATGGGGAGCAGGTGTGCATAACGATGGGGAGCAGGTGTGAATAACGATGGGAGCAGGCTGAAAAATGATGGGGAGCAGGTGTGAATAACGACGGGGAACAGGTGTGCGTAACGATGGGGAGAAGATGTGCATAATGATAGGGAGAAGATTTGCATAACAATGGGGAGCAGGTGCTAATAACGATGGGGAGCAGATGTGCATAACGATGGGGAGCAGGTGTTATTAATAATGGGGAGTAGGTGTGAATAGCAATGGTGAGCAGGGTTGTATAATGATGGGGAGCAGATGTTATTAACGAAATACAATATTCCCTCTCTTTAGGAGGGAGACCTCTCAGTGTGAGAAAATAAATAAAATATTCTAGAGAGACCTCTCAGTGTGAGCCACATGGAGTTAGAAAACAACTATTTAGCTCTCCACTTCTCCCTCTCTTCCTCCTCCTCCCTCTCTTCCCCCCTCCTCCCCCTCCCTCCTCTTTCCTCCCCCTCCCTCCTCTTTCCTTCCCCTTCCTCCTCCTTCTTTCCCCCTCCTCCTCCCTCTCTCTCTTTGTCCTCCCCCCTCCCTCCCCCTGTTCTCCCACCTCCTTCCCCCTCTACCCTCCTTCCTTCTCCTCTCTCCACCACTCTCCTTACTTCTCCTCCCTCCACCCTCCTCCTCCCTCCCTCCCTCCTTCCTTCCTCCCCCCCTCCTCCCTCATCCTCCCTCCCTCCTCCCCACTTTCCTCCTCCCTCCCTCCTTTCCTCCTCCCTTCCTCCCCCTCCTCCTCCCTCCTCCCACACCACCCTCACCCCCTCCTCCTCCTCCTCCTCCTCCTTCCCTCCTCCCCCCTCCTCCCCCCTCCCCCCTTCTCCCTCCTCCTCCTTCCCTCTTCCCCCCCTCCTCCTCCCTCCTTCCCTCCTCCTCCCTCTCTCTCTCCAGGGTGTTCACAGTGACAGCAGTGGCCCAGCTGTGTGTGTTGGGTACTATGTGGATATTTGGAGTGTTCCAGTTCCAAGAGGAGGGGACAGTGGTCATGACATATCTCTTCACTATCCTCAACTCTCTACAGGGAGCTCTGCTGTTCATCATGCACTGCCTACTGAACAAAACGGTATGGTATGGTATGGAATGGGGTGTGTGTGTGTGTGTGTGTGTGTGTGTTGTGTGTGTGTGTAACACTGTGCTCTGCTGCCCCCATCAGGTGAGAGAGGAGTATTGCAAGCTGCTGTCCTGTATCTGCACACCACAGAAGAAGAGATATTCAGAGGTCAGCACTACCAACCCTTCTTCCAGCCAATCCCAGGTACACACACACACACACACACACACACACACACACACACACACACACACACACACACACACACACACACACACACACACACACACACACACACACATATATGTACATACACACACGAACCACTTTCATTAAGTTAACCTCTGTCCTTTGACCTTTGTCTGTCCTAGGGGTCAAGGAGCGCAGAGAACACGGTGGAGTCGCAGATATGATGTCACCAAACCCCCATAATGCACCTCTTTACCCCTCCTCCCATGACAAAGGTTCCCACTAGATGGCCAAACTGTAAAGTCAAAATGGTCGATATCGTAAACATTTATGAAAACAAAGCTTTGCGTTTTGCGGTGTGGTTAAGATACACTGTAGAAATGGGCAGGGTTTCTGATTTAGCATATTGGCCAGATAGTGACAACCCAGAAAAACTTTTCAGGCCAGGTTAGTAGAAATGTGTCCAACTAGCTTGCCGGATAGTAAAAATTTTAGTCCACTAGCCAAGTTGGCCAGTGCACAAAACCCTTCAGTTCCATCCCTGATTAGACACTTCATATCAAACTTGATGTTAAGCAATGTCTTATCAAGCATTAGGTTATCCAATCAGAAGTTATGTGATCTACATGTCATCCAACAGGAATGCGTATGATCTTTGTCATCCAATTAGAAGTTATATGATCTTCATGTCATCCAATAGGAATCCATATCATCTTTGTCATCCAATCAAAGTTATATGATCTTTATGTCATCCAATAGGAATCTATATGATATTTATGTCATCCAATTCAAATGAATATCCTCTTTATGTAATTATCCCAACCATAAAAGAAAGGTACTATTTCACACCACTTCAATGAAACCATGAACATGAACAACATAAGCTTCCTTCCTTTACATGAATGTGGTAGATTTATAGTAATATTTATTACCAAGAGCACAAGATATGGTGACTTTTCTACACAAATAAATCCAGAGGGAAAAACCTAAGATATGTGAAGAAATGTGTTAGTTGTGACCTAATGGACTGTTATACTGTAAATGTGTATTTATCTTTAACACTTTATTAATAACATTTAAGAATAAGTCTTTATCAATGAATATACATGTTTATAAATTATTATAAATGTTGTACATTTTTTAGGAATGGAAGGCTGGTAATATTCACACATTCTTATAAATGTTTACAAATATAATTGTAAACAGTTTATAAATCGATAAAAGGTTTATTCATGATAGTTATTATCAAGTGTTACCATGGCCACCTCTATGTATATAATGAGATTTTACATTTACATTTAAGTCATTTAGCAGACGCTCTTATCCAGAGCGACTTACGAATTGGTGCATTCACCTTATAATATCCAGTGGAACAACCACTTTACAATAGTGCATCTAAATCTTTTAAGGGGGGGGGGTTAGAAGGATTACTTTATCCTATCCCAGGTATTCCTTAAAGAGGTGGGGTTTCAGGTGTCTCCGGAAGGTGGTGATTGACTCCGCTGTCCTGGCGTCGTGAGGGAGCTTGTTCCACCATTGGGGTGCCAGAGCAGCGAACAGTTTTGACTGGGCTGAGCGGGAACTGTGCTTCCTCAGAGGTAGGGAGGCGAGCAGGCCAGAGGTGGATGAACGCAGTGCCCTTGTTTGGGTGTAGGGCCTGATCAGAGCCTGAAGGTATGGAGGTGCCGTTCCCTTCACAGCTCCGTAGGCAAGCACCATGGTCTTGTAGCGGATGCGAGCTTCGACTGGAAGCCAGTGGAGAGAGCGGAGGAGCGGGGTGACGTGAGAGAACTTGGGAAGGTTGAACACCAGACGGGCTGCGGCGTTCTGGATGAGTTGTAGGGGTTTAATGGCACAGGCAGGGAGCCCAGCCAACAGCGAGTTGCAATAATCCAGACGGGAGATGACAAGTGCCTGGATTAGGACCTGCGCCGCTTCCTGTGTGAGGCCTACAGGATCGGGTCACCGCCTTGATGTTGGTGGAGAACGACAGGGTGTTGTCCAGGGTCACGCCAAGGCTCTTAGCACTCTGGGAGGAGGACACAAGGGAGTTGTCAACCGTGATGGCGAGATCATGGAACGGGCAGTCCTTCCCAGGGAGGAAGAGCAGCTCCGTCTTGCCAAGGTTCAGCTTGAGGTGGTGATCCGTCATCCACACTGATATGTCTGCCAGACATGCAGAGATGCGATTCGCCACCTGGTTGTCAGAAGGGGGAAAGGAGAAGATTAATTGTGTGTCATCTGCATAGCAATGATATGAGAGACCATGTGAGGATATGACAGAGCCAAGTGACTTGGTGTATAGCGAGAATAGGAGTGGGCCAAGAACAGAGCCCTGGGGGACACCAGTGGTGAGAGCACGTGGTGCGGAGACAGATTCTCGCCACGCCACCTGGTAGGAGCGACCTGTCAGGTAGGACGCAATCCAAGCGTGGGCCGCGCCGGAGATGCCCAGCTCGGAGAGGGTGGAGAGGAGGATCTGATGGTTCACGGTATCAAAGGCAGCAGATAGGTCTAGAAGGATGAGAGCAGAGGAGAGAGAGTTAGCTTTAGCAGTGCGGAGAGCCTCCGTGACACAGAGAAGAGCAGTCTCAGTTGAATGCTCAGTCTTGAAACCTGACTGATTAGGATCAAGAAGGTCATTCTGAGAGAGATAGCAAGAGAGCTGGCCAAGGACGGCACGTTCAAGAGTTTTGGCGAGAAAGGAAAGAAGGGATACTGGTCTGTAGTTGTTGACATCGCAGGGATCGAGTGTAGGTTTTTTCAGAAGGGGTGCAACTCTCGCTCTCTTGAAGACGGAAGGGACGTAGCCAGCGGTCAAGGATGAGTTGATGAGCGAGGTGAGGTAGGGGAGAAGGTCTCCGGAAATGGTCTGGAGAAGAGAGGAGGGGATAGGGTCAAGTGGGCAGGTTGTTGGGCGGCCGGCCGTCACAAGACGCGAGATTTCATCTGGAGAGAGAGGGGAGAAAGAGGTCAAAGCACAGGGTAGGGCAGTGTGAGCAGGACCAGCAGTGTCGTTTGACTTAGCAAACGAGGATCGGATGTCGTCAACCTTCTTTTCAAAATGGTTGACGAAGTCATCCGCAGAGAGGGAGGAGGGGGGGGGGGGAGGGGGAGGAGGATTCAGGAGGGAGGAGAAGGTAGAAAAGAGCTTCCTAGGGTTAGAGGCAGATGCTTGGAGTTTATAAGATTTGTTGTGAACACTTGCAGTCCTTCTGTCCAAAAACAGCATTTATCAACAGGTTTTTTAGAAATCCCAGTGGGAAGACTCCCAGAATCAGCAGGGAATTAACTGAAAATTGGAAATCCGGAAATCCGGATTCTGCAACAGGGATTGTCACTCATAGCTCCATCTTAAAACCATTGGTTCGTTTATCACTGGCCAACAAAATACAGTGTAGCAATCCTGACCTGGACTTAACCCTGGGTAAAGCAACTGCTAACCTAACAAATTAGCCGTTATGCCAAGAGATCCGAACAGCTTGATGAGGTTGCTAGGTGTTGGGTTAAAGTTGTTTCAATAGTTGTATAGGTTTAAGAATAAAGTAGTAGCAATGTACTGTACAGTTCTGCCATTGTAGAGGTCCTTAGGCTCACATCTAGGATCAAAATACAGTAAATGACTGTACAGTTCAGCAATGTTAGACGTCCTTAGGCACAGATCTAGGATCACAATACAGTAAATGTACTGTTCAGTTCAGCCATTGTAGAGGTCCTTAGGCACAGATCTAGGATCAGAATACAGTAAATTACTGTACAGTTAAGTCATTGTCGAGGTTGTCCTTAGGCACAGATCTAGGATCAGCTTACCCAAACCAAAACCTAAATTAAAGGGGCCTTCCAGGATTGGTACATCCAGTTTTTTTACTTTTAAATTTGTGATTTATTGCTCTTGGTTCTTGTAGAATATTACTTAAAACTGTCTTGTGACCTGGTCAACTGTCGTGCCCCATCAGAACATTGAAGAATATTACTTAAAACTGTCTTGTGACCAGGTCAACTGTCGTGCCCCATCAGAACATTGTAGAATATTACTTAAAACTGTCTTGTGACCAGGTCAACTGTCGTGCCCCATCAGAACATTGAAGAATATAACTTAAAACTGTCTTGTGAACAGGTCAACTGTCGTTCCCCATCAGAAGCCCAACTATAAGCTTGTTTTACTCCATTGTTTGTACACGATGTAAAGGTTTAAAACATGGTTAAAACTATCATGTTGATCTCATGGATGGTCAGTCCTTGCATCCAGAGCTCCATCTTTGATTTTGAGAGTGGTTAAATTCCTCCAGTCCCATCCCACAGCTGTTAACCACAACAAGTGGTGGGATGACCGGTTTGTTGCTTTTTGGATCCCAGGCTGCCCCTTTAAGGTTCCACCCTAGACCTTGGTCTCAGCCTAACCATGGAGATAAAGTAGAGTCTTAAAATAATCTAAACAATGTCTACATTCAATGTCATATGTTTTATATTCTATTCTGTTGCACTTTTACTTCGACAAGTTGTGTATTTTATACTTTTAAAGAACTTACCATTTTCATGTCCTCTTATCAACACCGTTCTGAATGTAAACACTTGGTGTTGTACTTGACTGTGTACTCTGTAGTGTGTGTGTGTGTGTGTGTGTGTGTGTGTGTGTGTGTGTGTGTGTGTGTGTGTGTGTGTGTGTGTGTGTGTGTGTGTGTTGTGTGTGTGTGTGTGTGTGTGTGTGTGTGAGAGAGAGAGGGTGGGTTTGTTTCAGTAGCTTTAGCCACAATAAAACGTTGCTACAAATAACCTACTGTAGATGTCTTCTTACCACACACACACAAACACGCAAACACAAAAACAAACCAACAAACACACACACACACACACACCAATAAGCCTCTGGGACTAGAATTATACACACACAAAAACAACTTTAATACAACAGATAATATCTGCATGTGTGTGTGTGTGTGTGTGTGTGTGTGTGTGTGTGTGTGTGTGTGTGTGTGTGTGTGTGTGTGTGTGTGTGTGTGTGTGTGTGTGTGTTAAGCTTTTGTAAAGACATCCACATTCATACAGTGATATGAATCATATCGATCCATGATAGCAGGACGTGCATGTCTAGTTGTGTCTAACCTGAATGTGTTGAGGCCTGCTCAGACCATGGTGAGTTTCCACCCTGAGATCCCTTCTCTAATGTCTTCTGTCCTACTTCACTTTCTATACAGTAGATCACTTCTCTAATGTCTTCTGTCCTACTCCACTTTCTATACAGGTAGATCCCTTCTCTAATGTCTTCTGTCCTACTTCACTTTCTATACAGTAGATCCCTTCTCTAATGTCTTCTGTCCTACTCCACTTTCTATACAGTAGATCCCTTCTCTAATGTCTTCTGTCCTACTCCACTTTCTATACAGGTAGATCCCTTCTCTAATGTCTTCTGTCCTACTCCACTTTCTATACAGTATATCACTTCTCTAATGTCTTCTGTCCTACTTCACTTTCTATACAGTAGATCCCTTCTCTAATGACTTCTGTCCTACTTCACTTTCTTTACAGGTAGATCCCTGTATTGGCAGCAACATGGAGATCAGTAGAATAGTAACAATTCCACATGGTTTCGTTGATAGGTTCCCTCTTGTTGGAACACTTTACAATGTGACATCAGAAAGAATACATTCTGCACCAATAACAGGCTTAGTATTACCAGTAGGCCTATATCCCATGGCGATCACTAATTGATATATTGGATGTGTCCCAAATGGCACCGTATTCCCTATAGTGAACTACTTTTGACAATTGGTGCACTATATAGGGAAGATGGTGTCATTTGGGATGTACACGTTGTCTTAAAAGAGCCTAAGCTTAAAGTGCTAATCTGGTTGAATAACTCTCTCTCTCTCTCTTTCTCTCTCGCTCTCTCTCTCTCAGTGAGAGTAAGAGAGAGAGAGAGGGGAAGACAGAGAGAGGAGGCGTGCTCTAACAGAGAGAGGGGGAGAAGAGAAGAAGAGGTAAAACAGAAAAAGAGAACAAGGAGAGAGAGAGATAAGGGTGAAACAGAGAGAAAGGGGGGAAGAGTGTGAAAAAGAGAGAGAGGAGGCGTTCTTTAACAGAGAGAGGGAGAGGAGAGGAGAGCTAAATAGTTGTTTTCTAACTCCATGTGGCTCACACTGAGAGGTGTCTTTCCTAAAGTGAGGGAATATTGTATTTATTTTCTCACACTGGATCATACGGAATTAAAACCTTGTTAAACTGGGATTTTCTTCAATCTGAATTCAACTGTAAAACAGATTTAATCTGAGACTGATTCTTCTTGTGTGACTAGTTTTATTAGGATCCTACTAGTTGTCTGGTGTGGATATAATACCAGTCTGTCTTTGAGATGGGGTCCAGAACTCTTCTACTTATTCTGGGTGAGTCTAACGTTGTATATCTTTGGAACTTGACTATCTGTGTGTTGTGTGTGTGTGTGTGTGTGTGTGTGTGTGTGTGTGTGTGTGTGTGTGTGTGTGTGTGTGTGTGTGTGTGTGTGTGTGTGTGTGTGTGTGTGTGTGTGTGTGTGTGTGTGTGTGTGTGTGTGTGTTTGTATGTGTGCATGTGACAGAGTGACAAATAGATAGAAAGGTGGAATTTCAAAATTCATTGCCAGTTATAGTTGAATGGCTACAGAATATTCCAACCATTTACCAACGACAGATACAGTGTGAATGTTACATCCATGGAAACAGTGTGAATGGTACAACCATGGAAACAGTGTAAATGTTACATCCATGGAAACAGTGTGAATGTTACAACCATGGAAACAGTGTGAATGTTACATCCATGGAAACAGTCTGAATGTTACAACCATGGAAACAGTGTGAATATTACAACCACGGATACAGTGTGAATGTTACAACCATGGATACAGTGTAAATGTTACATCCATGGATACAGTGTGAATGTTACATCCATGGAAACAGTGTGAATGTTACATCCATGGATACAGTGTGAATGTTACAACCATGGATACATTGTGAATGTTAAAACCATGGACACAGTGTGAATGTTACAACCATGGATACTGTGTGAATGTTACATCCATGGAAACAGTATGAATGTTACAACCATGGATACAGTGTGAATGTTACATCTATGGAAACAGTGTGAATGTTACAACCATGGATACAGTGTAAATGTTACATCCATGGATACAGTGTGAATGTTACATCCATGGAAACAGTGTGAATGTTACATCCATGGATACAGTGTGAATGTTACAACCATGGATATAGTGTGAATGTTACATCCATGGAAACAGTGTGAATGTTACATCCATGGATACAGTGTGAATGTTACATCCATGGAAACAGTGTGGATGTTACAACCATGGAAACAGTGTGAATGTTACATCCATGGAAACAGTGTGAATGTTACATCCATGGAAACAGTGTCAATGTTACATCCATGGAAACAGTCTGAATGTTACAACCATGGAAACAATGTGAATATTACAACCATGGATACAGTGTGAATGTTACAACCATGGATACAGTGTGAATGTTACAACCATGGATACAGTGTGAATGTTACAACCATGGATACAGTGTGAATGTTACAACCATGGATACAGTGTGAATGTTACAACCATGGATACAGTGTGGATGTTACAACCATGGATACAGTGTAAATGTTACAACCATGGATACAGTGTGAATGTTACAACCATGGAAACAGTGTCAATGTTACAACCATGGATACAGTGTGAATGTTACAACCATGGACACAGTGTGAATGTTACAACCATGGATACAGTGTGAATGTTACAACCATGGATACAGTGTGAATGTTACAACCATGGATACAGTGTGAATGTTACAACCATGGATACAGTGTGAATGTTACAACCATGGATACAGTGTGGATGTTACAACCATGGATACAGTGTGAATGTTACAACCATGGATACAGTGTGAATGTTAAAACCATGGACACAGTGTGAATGTTACAACC
Source organism: Salmo salar (assembly GCF_965601325.2). NCBI lineage: Eukaryota > Metazoa > Chordata > Actinopteri > Salmoniformes > Salmonidae > Salmo > Salmo salar. Next base: position 13,658,621 of record NC_138302.1, read on the forward strand.
ATGGAAACAGAGGGAATATTACAACCATGGAAACAGTGTAATGTTACTACCATGGATACAGTGTGAATGTTACATCCATGGATACAGTGTGAATGTTACAACCATGGAAACAGTGTGAATATTACATCCATGGATACAGTGTGAATGTCAACCCTATCTAATACATGTATAAACTACAAGTCTTTCACAAGATGCTGTATTGACAGTTTCCGTTTTAATCCATTTTAAATGCAGACTGAAACACAACAAAATGTGGAAAAGTAAAGGGTTGTGAATAATTTCTGAAGACTGTGTGTCTTTACAAAAAACTGAATTTGTCACTTACCAATTGGTTTCCTGTGGAGTGTGTGTGTTCTGTGTACAGGGTGAGATCTGAAAGATTTCAGATAGACATCAGGCCTCACTGAGGGTCTTTGTGATGCAACACACACACACACACATACAGACATACATACACACACACACACACACACACACACACACACACACACACACACACACACACACACACACACACCACACATACACGTGCACACACACACACACACATATACATACACACACAAACACACACATACACACAAACATACACACAAACACACATAAATACACACATACACACACACATACACACACACACACAAACACACACACACACACACATACATACACACACACACACACACACACACACACACACACACACATACACATACATATACACACACACACACACACACACACACACACACACACACACACACACACACATACACATACATACACACACACACACACACACACACACACACACACACACACACACACACACACACACACACACACACACACACACACACACATACACATACATACACACACAGACACACACTCATATACATACACACAAATATAAAAGTACACACATGCACAGAACCCAGCTATGACTCATTCAGTGACTCTCCAGATAGCCGACTGCTTTCAGTCCTGTTACTGTGTTGCTTCCTGGAAACAGAGACATTCAGACAGTAATAAAAAACAGAACATACACTGAACATAGTACTACATCCATAACATCCATAACATAACTACCTGAACATAGTACTACATCCATAACATAACTACCTGAACATAGTACTACATCCATAACATCCATAACATAACTACCTGAACATAGTACTACATCCATAACATAACTACCTGAACATAGTACTACATCCATAACATCCATAACTTAACTACCTGAACATAATACTACATCCATAACATCCATAACATAACTACCTGAACATAGTACTACATCCATAACATAACTACCTGAACACAGTACTACATCCATAACATCCATAACATAACTACCTGAATATAGTACTACATCCATAACATCCATAACATAACTACCTGAACATAGTACTACATCCATAACATCCATAACATAACTACCTGAACACAGTACTACATCTATAACATCCATAACATAACTACCTGAACATAGTACTACATCCATAACATCCATAACATAACTACCTGAACATAGTACTACATCCATAACATCCATAACATAACTACCTGAACATAGTACTACATCCATAACATAACTACCTGAACACAGTACTACATCCATAACATCCATAACATAACTACCTGAATATAGTACTACATCCATAACATCCATAACATAACTACCTGAACATAGTACTACATCCATAACATCCATAACATACATACCGGAACATAGTACTACATCCATAACTTCCATAACATAACTACCTGAACACAGTACTACATCCATAACATCCATAACATAACTACCTGAATATAGTACTACATCCATAACATCCATAACATTACCTGAACATAGTACTACATCCATAACATCCATAACATAACTACCTGAACACAGTACTACATCCATAACATCCATAACATAACTACCTGAACATAGTACTACATCCATAACATCCATAACATAACTACCTGAACATCCATAACATCCATAACATAACTGCCTTAACATAGTACTACATCCATAACATAACTACTTGAACATAGTACTACATCCATAACATCCATAACATAACTACCTGAACATCCATAACATCCATAACATAACTGCCTTAACATAGTACTACACCCATAACATAACTACCTGAACACAGTACTACATCCATAACATCCATAACATAACTACCTGAACATCCATAACTTCCATAACATAACTGCCTGAACACAGTACTACATCCATAACATCCACAACATAACTACCTGAACATAGAACTACATCCATAACATCCATAACATAACTACCTGAACACAGTACTACATCCATAACATAACTACCTGAACATAGTACTACTTCCATAACATCCATAACATAACTACCTGAACGTACCTTAAATACAGTAACACATAACATAACATATACTAACTTATAGAATAACATTACATACTAACTTAGTCCATAACATAACATACTAACTTATAACATAACATAACATACTATCTTATAACATAACATAACACAGTAACTTAGAGCATAACATAACATACTAACTTATAACATAACATATTAACCTCTCTGGGCTAGGCGGGACGAAATCGTCCCACCTACGCAACAGCCAGTGTAATCCCATGGCGCGATTTTCAAATACCTTAGGAATGCTATTACTTCAATTTCTCAAACATTTGACTATTTTACACCATTTTAAAGACAAGACTCTCCTTTATCTAACCACACTGTCCGATTTCAAAAAGGCTTTACAACGAAAGCAAAACATTAGATTATGTCAGCAGAGTACCCAGCCAGAAATAATCAAACACCCATTTTTCAAGCTAGCATATAATGTCACAAAAACACAGAAGACAGCTAAATGCAGCACTAACCTTTGATGATCTTCATCAGATGACACACCTAGGACATTATGTTAGACAATACATGCATGTTTTGTTCAATCAAGTTCATATTTATATCAAAAACCAGCTTTTTACATTAGCATGTGACGTTCAGAACTAGCATACCTCCGGTGAATTTACTAAATTACTCACGATAAACGTTCACAAAAAACATAACAATTATTTTAAGAATTATAGATACAGAACTCCTTTGTGCAATCGAGGTGTCCGATTTTAAAATAGCTTTTCGGTGAAAGCACATTTTGCAATATTCTGAGTAGATAGCCCAGCCATCACGGCTAGCCATTTAGACACCCACCAAGTTTAGCCCTGACCAAACTCCGATTTACTATTACAAAAGTTTGATTACCTTTGATGTTCTTCGTCAGAATGCACTCCCAGGACTTCTACTTCAATAACAAATGTTGGTTTGGTCCAAAATAATCCATCGTTATATCCAAATAGCGGCGTTTTGTTCGTGCGTTCAAGACACTATCCGAAGTGTAAATAAGGGTCACGAGCATGGCGCAATTCGTGACAAAAAAATTCTAAATATTCCATTACCGTACTTCGAAGCATATCAACCGCTGTTTAAAATCCATTTTTATGCCATTTTTCTCGTAAAAAAGCGATAATATTCCGACCGGGAATCTGCGTTTAGGTAAACAGAGGAAAGAAAACAAAGCATTCGGTCGACGCGGGCACGCGCCTGAGTCTCACAGTACTGTAACCAGCCACTACCCAAACGCGCTACTTTTTTTCAGCCAGAGCCTGCAAAGCCACGATTCAGCTTTTTGCCGCCTTCTGAGAGCCCATGGGAGCCGTAGGAAGTGTCACGTAACAGCAGAGATCCTCTGTAATGGATAGAGATAATCAAGAAGGGGAAGAAATTGTCAGACAGGCCACTTCCTGCATGGAATCTTCTCAGGTTTTGGCCTGCCATATGAGTTCTGTTATACTCACAGACACCATTCAAACAGTTTTAGAAACTTTAGGGTGTTTTCTATCCAAAGCCAATAATTATATGCATATTCTAGTTACTGGGCAGGAGTAGTAACCAGATTAAATCGGGTACGTTTTTTATCCAGCCGTGTCAATACTGCCCCCTAGCCCTAACAGGTTAACCTAGAACATAACATACTAACTTATAACATAACATACTAACTTATAACATAACATACTAACTTATAACATAACACACTAACTTATAACATAACATACTAACTTATAACATAACATACTAACTTAGAACATAACATACTAACTTATAACATAACATACTAACTTAGCGCATAACATAACATACTAACTTATATCATAACATAACATACTAACTTATAACATAACATACTAACTTAGCGCATAACATAACATACTAACTTATAACATAACATACTAACTTTTAACATAACTTACTAACTTACAGCATAACATAACATACTAACTTAGAGCATAACATAACATACTAACTTAGAGCATAACATAACATACTAACTTATAACATACTAACTTATAACATAACATACTAACTTATAGCATAACATAACATACAAACTTAGAGCATAACATAACATACAAACTTAGAGCATAACATAACATACTAACTTACAGCATAACATACTAACTTAAAGCATAACATAACATACTAACTTATAACATAACATACTAACTTACAGCATAACATAACATACCAACTTAGAGCATAACATAACATACTAACTTACAGCATAACATAACATACTAACTTAGGGCATAACATAACATACACTAACTTACAGCATAACATAACGTACTCATTTAGAGCATAACATAACATATACTAACTTAGAGCATAACATAACATACTAACTTACAGCATAACATAACATACTAACTTACAGCATAACATAACATACTCATTTAGAGCATAACATAACATATACTAACTTAGAGCATAACATAACATACTAACTTAGAGCATAACATAACATATACTAACTTACAGCATAACATAACATATACTAACTTAGAGCATAACATAACATATACTAACTTACAGCATAACATAACATACTAACTTACAGCATAACATAACATACTCATTTAGAGCATAACATAACATATACTAACTTAGAGCATAACATAACATACTAACTTACAGCATAACATAACATAACATACCAACTTAGAGCATAACATAACATACTAACTTATAACATAACATACTAACTTAGAGCATAACATACTAACTTAGAGCATAACATAACATAACATACAAACTTAGAGCATAACATAACATACTAACTTACAGCATAACATACTAACTTAAAGCATAACATAACATACTAACTTATTACATAACATACTAACTTACAGCATAACATAACATACCAACTTAGAGCATAACATAACATACTAACTTACAGCATAACATAACATACTAACTTATAGCATAACATAACATACTAACTTAGAGCATAACATAACATATACTAACTTAGAGCATAACATAACATAACATAACATAACATACCAACTTAGAGCATAACATAACATACTAATTTACAGCATAACATACTAACTTACAGCATAACATAACATACCAACTTAGAGCATAACATAACATATACTAACTTACAGCATAACATAACATAACATACCAATTTAGAGCATAACATAACATATACTAACTTACAGCATAACATAACATACTAACTCATAACATACCATACTAACTCATAACATAACATACTAACTTATAGCATAACATAACATACTAACTTACAGCATAACATACTAACTTATAGCATAACTTAACATACTAATTTACAGCATAACATAACATACTAACTTATAGCATAACATAACATACTAACTTATAGCATAACATAACATACTAAGTTAGAGCATAACATAACATACTAACTTATAACATAACATACTAACTTATAGCATAACATAACATACTAACTTATAGCATAACATAACATACTAACTTACAGCATAACATAACATACTAACTTATAGCATAACATAACATACTAACTTATAGCATAACACAAGACACTATCTTAATCTAACTGAAAGTCCCAGTGCAGTCAAACATTGGATTTCCCTGTGTTTTAAATTTACACTGAGTGCAGAAAACTTTAAGAACACCTGTTCTTTCCGTGACGTAGACTGACCAGGTGAAAGCTTTGATCCCTTATTGATGTCACTGGTTAAATCCACTTCAATGAGTGTAGATGAAGGGGAGGAGATAGGTCAAAGAAGGTTTTTTGAGCCTTGAGACAACTGAGACAGGAATTGAGTATGTGTGCTATTCAGATGGTGAATTGCAGTGGTGGAAAGAGTACCCAATTGTCATACTTGAGTAAAAGTAAAGATAGTAAAGATACCTTACTGAGTGAAAGTCCGATACCTGGTATAAAATGAAAAATGAAAGTACTCAAATCAAAAATGAAAGTCACCCAGTAAAATACCACTTGAGTGAACATTCTAAAAGTAATTGGTTTTAAATATACTTAATTAAGTATGTGTCACGACTTCTGCCGAAGTTGGTTCCTCTCCTTGTTCGTTCGGCGGTCGACGTCACCGGTCTTCTAGCCATCGCTGCTCCACCTTTCATTTTTCCATTTGTTTTGTCTTGTTTTCCACACACCTGGTTTACATCTCCTCATGATTACTATGTGTATTTATCCCTCTGTTCCCTCCATGTCTGTGTGGGGTATTGTTTATTGTCTTGTTTGGCACGCTTCCGGCTGGGTTGCGCCAGGTTTTATTTGTACCCGTGATTTGTGGCAGCCGGTACTTTGTACTTGGTTGTTGTACTTTGTGCTGCCTCACTTGTTCTTTGGGCATTTGTTTTTGTGACGCGGTTGCGTTCTGTTCTTACTATTGCCTATGTAAAGTGCTTCTTTGTTCACTCATCTCTGCTCTCCTGCGCCTGACTTCCATGCACCAGCTACACTCACCGCTTGACAGTACGTATCAAAAGAAAATGTAATTGCTAACATATGCCTAAGTATCAAAAGTAAAAGTATAAATCTTTTCAAATTCCTAATATAAAGCAAACCAGAGGTCATGATAAAAGAAAACAAAAATTATGAGAGCCAGGCGGCTATTAATTTGAATTTTTATTCCTTTTTGACCATTTTGATTAAAAACAATAACAGTAATGTACTTCAAGATTACACAAAAATAATTTGATATTGAGATAAAAATAGCTGTATTGGACATTTACCAAAATACATTATGACACCTTTGAGAACTGCCAAATTGTCTATAGACACTAAAACTGTCTATAAACACTAAAACTGTCTATACACACTAAAACTGTCTATACCCACTAAAACTGTCTATACCCACTAAAACTGTCTATCCCCACTAAAACTGTCTATATGCACTGAAATTGTCTATACACACTGAAATTGTCTATACACACTAAAACTGTCTATACACATTAAAACTGTATATATACACAGTCTGTAATGATACACATTTATTCAATTTTAAATTCAGGCTGTAACACAACAAAATGTGGAAAAAGTAAAGGGTTTTTTAATAATACCTTCTGAAGTGTCTGTATGTCTTTACAAAGCTGTATTTGTCATCTTTTGTCCCCCACAGGGAATGAAGTTGGTAGATGACAAATACACATTTTTAAAGACATATGGAGTCTTCAGAAAGTCTTCTCAACCCTTTACTTTTCCACATTGTGTTGTGTTACAGCCTGAATTTAAAATGTATTAATGTAGATTTGTGTTACTTACCTACACACAATATCCCATAATGTCAAAGTGAATTTTTTTTGTAGAACATACACGTTTTAAATGAAAAGCTGAAACGTCTTGAGGCAATAAGTAGTCAACCCTTTGTTATGTCAAGCCTACATAAGTTCAGGAGTAAAAATGTGCTCAACAAGTCACATAGTAAGTTGCATGGACTCATTCTGTGTTCAGTGATAAACATGAATTATCATGATGATGTGGCTGGAGTCCAATATCTTGACAACTTTACTGCTGACATGCAAAACATAATGACACAAATACCAAAAGATAGTTTTTGAGTGATATTCCCCATTATGTTTAGCAACCTATCTATAATATCCCTGTCTTCTCTCCTATACTTCAGTTTAGTAACCTAGCTATAATATCCCTGTCTTCTCTCCTATACTTCAGTTTAGTAACCTAGCTATAATATCCCTGTCTTCTCTCCTATACTTCAGTTTAGTAACCTAGCTATAATATCTCTGTCTTCTCTCCTTTCCTTCAGTTTAGTAACCTAGCTATAATATCCCTGTCTTCTCTACTATACTTCAGTTTAGTAACCTAGCTATAATATCCCTGTCTTCTCTACTATACTTCAGTTTAGTAACCTAGCTATAATATCTCTGTCTTCTCTCCTATACTTCAGTTTAGTAACCTAGCTATAATATCCCTGTCTTCTCTACTATACTTCAGTTTAGTAACCTAGCTATAATATCTCTGTCTTCTCTCCTATACTTCAGTTTAGTAACCTAGCTATAATATCCCTGTCTTCTCTCCTTTCCTTCAGTTTAGTAACCTAGCTATAATATCCCTGTCTTCTCTCCTATACTTCAGTTTAGTAACCTAGTTATAATATCCCTGTCTTCTCTCCTTTCCTTCAGTTTAGTAACCTAGCTATAATATCCCTGTCTTCTCTCCTATACTTCAGTTTAGTAACCTAGCTATAATATCCCTGTCTTCTCTCCTTTCCTTCAGTTTAGCAACCTATCTATAATATCCCTGTCTTCTCTCATATACTTCAGTTTAGTAACCTAGCTATAATATCCCTGTCTTCTTTACTATACTTCAGTTTAGTAACCTAGCTATAATATCCCTGTCTTCTCTCCTTTCCTTCAGTTTAGTAACCTAGCTATAATATCCCTGTCTTCTCTCCTTTCCTTCAGTTTAGTAACCTAGCTATAATATCTCTGTCTTCTTTACTATACTTCAGTTTAGTAACCTAGCTATAATATCCCTGTCTTCTTTACTATACTTCAGTTTAGTAACCTAGCTATAATATCCCTGTCTTCTCTCCTATACTTCAGTTTAGTAACCTAGTTATAATATCCCTGTCTTCTCTACTATACTTCAGTTTAGTAACCTAGCTATAATATCCCTGTCTTCTCTCCTATACTTCAGTTTAGTAACCTAGCTATAATATCCCTGTCTTCTCTCCTATACTTCAGTTTAGTAACCTAGCTATAATATCTCTGTCTTCTCTACTATACTTCAGTTTAGTAACCTAGTTATAATATCCCTGTCTTCTCTCCTTTCCTTCAGTTTAGTAACCTAGCTATAATATCCCTGTCTTCTCTCCTTTCCTTCAGTTTAGTAACCTAGCTATAATATCTCTGTCTTCTTTACTATACTTCAGTTTAGTAACCTAGCTATAATATCCCTGTCTTCTCTCCTATACTTCAGTTTAGTAACCTAGCTATAATATCCCTGTCTTCTCTACTATACTTCAGTTTAGTAACCTAGCTATAATATCTCTGTCTTCTCTCCTATACTTCAGTTTAGTAACCTAGCTATAATATCCCTGTCTTCTCTACTATACTTCAGTTTAGTAACCTAGTTATAATATCCCTGTCTTCTCTACTATACTTCAGTTTAGTAACCTAGCTATAATATCCCTGTCTTCTCTACTATACTTCAGTTTAGTAACCTAGCTATAATATCTCTGTCTTCTCTCCTATACTTCAGTTTAGTAACCTAGCTATAATATCCCTGTCTTCACTCCTATACTTCAGTTTAGTAACCTAGCTATAATATCTCTGTCTTCTCTACTATACTTCAGTTTAGTAACCTAGTTATAATATCCCTGTCTTCTCTCCTTTCCTTCAGTTTAGTAACCTAGCTATAATATCCCTGTATTCTCTCCTTTCCTTCAGTTTAGTAACCTAGCTATAATATCTCTGTCTTCTTTACTATACTTCAGTTTAGTAACCTAGCTATAATATCCCTGTCTTCTCTACTATACTTCAGTTTAGTAACCTAGCTATAATATCTCTGTCTTCTCTACTATACTTCAGTTTAGTAACCTAGTTATAATATCCCTGTCTTCTCTCCTTTCCTTCAGTTTAGTAACCTAGCTATAATATCCCTGTCTTCTCTCCTTTCCTTCAGTTTAGTAACCTAGCTATAATATCTCTGTCTTCTTTACTATACTTCAGTTTAGTAACCTAGCTATAATATCCCTGTCTTCTCTCCTATACTTCAGTTTAGTAACCTAGCTATAATATCCCTGTCTTCTCTACTATACTTCAGTTTAGTAACCTAGTTATAATATCCCTGTCTTCTCTACTATACTTCAGTTTAGTAACCTAGCTATAATATCCCTGTCTTCTCTACTATACTTCAGTTTAGTAACCTAGCTATAATATCTCTGTCTTCTCTCCTATACTTCAGTTTAGTTACCTAGCTATAATATCTCTGTCTTCTCTACTATACTTCAGTTTAGTAACCTAGCTATAATATCTCTGTCTTTTCTACTATACTTCAGTTTAGTTACCTAGCTAAAATATCTCTAGATTGGGAACAATTTTGAGATCAGTAGAATATTGAAAATCTCACATGTTGATAGGCTCCACCTTGTTGGGAATTAATGACAGTGTGACATCAGAGATAATACCAGTAACCTCCTCCGATATCCTCACACCAACCTCACTAATAATACTAATAATACTCATCATCATCATTACTATCATCATCACCATCATTACTACTATCATCATCATCATCATCACCATCATCACTACTATCATCATCACCATCATCACTACTATCATCATCGTCATCACTACTATCGTCATCATCATCATCATCATCGTCACTATCATCATCATCATCATCATCATCATCATCATCACCATCATCACTACTATTATCATCATCATCATTATCATTACTATCATCATCATTAGCATCATCATTCATGCCCCCTCCTCTCCCCTGTAACTATTCCCCAGGCCGTTGCTGTAAATGAGAATGTGTTCTCAGGCGATTTACCTGGTAAAATAAGTAAAACAAATAAAAATGAAAAGGATCATCATCATCCACTGCATTTAAACATGGAAAGATGACTGGGAATATGGACAAATATAAACAGTGTAGTTATTCCCTCCCCAAGGCAATCAAACAAGCTAAATGTCGGTACAGGGACTAAGTGGAGTCGCAATTCAACAGCTCAGACATGAGACGTATGTGGCAGGGTCTACAGGCAATTACAGACTACTGAAAGAAAACCAGCCACGTCTTGCTTCCAGACAAATTTAACACCTTAGCACAATGAAATGTGAAGAAATCAAAGGTGGTGAGCACTTATGAGTATTAACCAGAGAGGTGACGTTATTTCTCTAAAATTCAGTATCACAATTTGACCCTAATAATGAATGGAAATATATTAATAAATTAATCAGCATAATATGTAAAATAATTAACATAGAGCAAAATTCCAATATAATTAACTCAAATTAACACTAAGCTCTTGAATCTTTATTCTCAAAATAACAAATACAGAGAACCTAACCAAAGCCTCCAACATTACATTTCTGAAGTGACTAATTAGCGACTTCTAACAACTATAAAATGAATAGTAATTAGCAGAACTTGTAAATGAGCTATTGAATAAAGTTCCATAAACCAGATGCTTAAGAATCATTAACTTGAATGTGAAATTAATCAAACACAACAGCAACCTCTTCGCTCAAGTTACTGAAGGCCACATCCCAACCTTCTGGTTTAGCTGTTTCCCAGAAACTTCTCCCGTCACCAAAGGCAAGTCTATAATCCTGAATGCTTTTGCAGTCGGTACGGGTTATTAAATGTGTGAACTATGGTGAAATAAATGTTTAAATACACATTTTCTGAAACTCACTCCCTAGTCCAGATACTCAGTAGTAGTTGCTACAAGAGATTACCGCATAATCCCAGGTGGCAGCACACCTTTAGCGACAGATTACTGCATAATCCCAGGTGGCAGCACAGCTTTAGGGACAGATTACAGCGTAATCCCAGATGGTAGTGAACCTTTAGGGACAGATTACCGCATAATCCCAGGTGGCAGCACACCTTTAGGGACAGATCACCACATAATCCCAGGTGGTAGCACACCTTTAGGGACAGATTACTGCATAATCCCAGGTGGCAGCACACCTTTAGGGACAGATTATTGCATAATTCCAGGTGGCAGCACACCTTTAGGGACAGATTACTGCGTAATCCCAGATGATAGTGAACCTTTAGGGACAAATCGCCGCATAATCCCAGGTGGCAGAACACCTTTAGGGACAGATCACCACATAATCCCAGGTGGCAGCACACCATTAGGGACAGATTACAGCATAATCCCAGATGGTAGTGAACCTTTAGGGGCAGATTACCTCGCAATCCCAGATGGCAGCACACATTTAGGGAGATATGGAGTGAATTTGGTAAATTCAGGAAAAGTAGGCACCACGAAGACAATCAAATATATGCAATGTGGAGAACAAGTATTTTACTGGTGATTATACCCATGTGTCACAGTTGTCTGAAGGAGCAGACCAAGATGCAGCGTTTGTGTAGTTCCACATATTATATTTGTGAAACTGAATGCAATACACTTAAATACTTGAAACACAAAAACAACAAACCGTGACGCAGAGAAGAAAAACACACTACTCAAAATATAATCACCCACAAAACACAAGTGGGACAAACATCAACTTAAATATGGCCTCCAATTAGAGACAACGACAACCGGCTTCCTCTAATTGGAGGTCATGCCAAACAAACACCAACCTAGAAATACAAAACTAGAAACTAAACATAGGAATACAAAAATGGACAGACACCCCCTGTCACGCCCTGACCTACTCTACCATAGAAAATAACAACTTACTATGGTCAGGATGTGACACCACGGGCCTATAGTACAGTAGCCTATGAAATAGACTGCCATTTGGGATGCACAAATTGTAAAGGAGAACCTTTTTTGCATCCCAACGTGGTCCAGAGTACTGTGGTGTAGGCAGGGATGGGAATGAAGCTAGTCCAAGGCTAGTATTTCTCAGATCTGGCTAGTAGAAAATATGCCTAACTAGCCCGTCTGTGACATTTTGTATTTTTAAATATTTCATGGCACATGTTTTGGACCCGGGCTAGTAATAATCTACCAGCCTGGCTGACAAGTGTCCTTAATCTGTAAATTCCATCCCTGGTTGTAGGCCTGTTCATTGAGATGAAGACCATAGCAAGCAGTTGTAAACAGTTGCAAAACGTTGTCACGCCCTGACCAGGTGAACTCGGGTATTTTTGGTCAGGGTGTGTCATGTTGGGTATTTTTCCTTGGTTTGTTTTTTATGTTTGCGTCATAGCCTTGTGTTAGCTCTATGTGGGTTATTTCTATGTTGGGTTCTGTCGATTCCCAATCAGAGACAGCTGTCGCTAGTTGTCTCTGATTGGGATCACATTTAAGTTCCTTTTTCCCCCACGCTGTTTGTGGGGTGTTGCCTCTTTGTGTTTGAGAAAGTAACGTATCGGCCTTGTCTTGGTTTTGTGTACGTGTTTATTTTCAGTGTAAAGAATAAACATGTGTTCGCTCCCAGCTGCGTTTTGGTCCGCTTCCTCATCACCCGATGACGATCGTTACAAACGTTTAGTAACAGAAACATTTTACTCCAAACGAAATTCCCTTTGCAATGAAAATGAGAGTTCCTAAATCAGTCCCTGAATGGGGAACAATAAAAATAAATAGTATAACTGCCTTCGAAGTCCAGAGTTCAATCTGATGGCTTTAAGACATACATTATTGTGATGTTGAGTAACAATCCCACATGGTTTTGTTGATAGGTTCCCTCTTGCATTGGCGAAAATCTGATATCAACTTTGGAGGGGACAATTACATGAAATTTTCTCAAGAGCAATTCCTGAGGGGGAAACCAAAAGTAGTGCTGTAACACATAGCCTACATTGTAATATGGTAAATGTATATTGAGGAACCAAAGAAATAAGGTGTTTGTCGTACTCCTAACTACCGGTACCCAAAACTACACAACTAATCCCAACAGCAATACCATTGCCTTTAACAAATCTTAGTTCAGTCACCAGTTTAAGTTGAGAGTGGGGGTATCCATGGCATTTTCCAATTATGTTCCTATTTTACAAGTAAAAAAAATTGAGAACCTTTCATAATGTTGCCAAACAAAGACTCAACAAACTTACCTGAGACTCCCTGTCTCTGCCAGTCTGTCCCTGCATATCTGTCCCCAACTCTGCTGTCTGTGTGCCATCTGTTGCCTGCTCTGCCTAATGACATCATTGTGAAACATTTCCATTAGAATTTCATTTCTTTCTTATGAACATTTTATCAACTAGTCTTTGAGATATTAGGCTACTAGGGTTCTTACTATGCGTTTTGGTGTATTGAAAAATACTCTGATGTCCGTCTTTTATTTTTCTGCCATTTTTCTACCTGGCTGGCTGGCTACACACACAGTGTGTAGGTTATATACAGTAGGAGATGGGCTTCTATCATATTCAATCATTCTATTTGGGCTTCGATCTAAAAGGTAGCTAGAAAATGTGAAACGGATTGCAGTGACAAGAGTTGACAGCTGTATGAGTTCACCATTTACACAACATATGCTGCAACCTTTTGTAATTTTAATAGTTTGTTTCATATTGGCTGGCTTCCAACAATAGCTGAATTTGCAAAGCTAGCGAGCACCAATTCAGTTTCAGTGGTGTTTGCTATAATCTTTGCTACCCGGGTTAAATAAAGGTGAAATAAAATAAATAAATAAAAGTTCAGTTGCGACAATTTAGCTTTTGCAACGAGACCATTAAATATATTTAAGACAATGGTAGAAGAGAGTGTAGTTCTGTTCAGTTTGGATTTCAGTTTATCGCTAACCTTATCACAGGGACTTTGAAGCACTAACTTACATCATCTGCATGCTGATTCCATCTTTGACGACGCCACATAAATGGAATAGGTACTAGCTAGCTTAATAGTTAATATTTGCGCGCTAGCTCTGCAAATTCAGCTAGTGTGTGTGCGCGATTGACTGGATTAACCTCACGTCAGTTACGTGCATTGAGTGCCTTTCAGACAGTAGATACGACCTCTCTGTTACCTAGCAAGCTAAGGAACTGGCAGTGGATCAAACCATTGTGAGGCAAAGGGTGGGGGGGTCGCAATCTTTTGAAACTTAAAAACGCGCTATTAAGTGTCTATAATCAGCACAATTGCTTTCATTGCGTATTATTAATATTATTTAAATTACATAGTTATGTTTCAGTGATATATTGGGGGGGAAAAAAATCATATTTTTCCCAGGATGGGGGGGTCGTGTCCCCCCCTTCCCCCCCGGGATTTCCACCCCTGCCCTCTTGTTAGAACACTTTACAATGTGACATCAGAAAGAATACATTCTGGACCAATAACAGGCTTAGTGTTACTAGTAGTCCTATATTTCATGGCTATCAATAATTGATATATTGAATGTGTCCCAAATGGCACCCTATTCCCTATAGTGAACTACTTTTGACTAATGGTGCACTATATAGGGAAAATGGAGTCATTTGGGATGTACACATTGTCTTAAAAGAGCCTAAGCTTAAAATGGTTGTCTGGTTAAATAACTCTCTCTCTCTCTCCCTCTCTCCTCACAGGTCTTCATTTCAGTTTACTGGGGAACCTAGAGGCCAGAGATTGCGGCCTGGGCTTCATAGCCAAAACAAGAACACTGTGTGTTCATACAGATGAGTGTAAAGAGTGGGACAGTACCCCACCCTGTGGAAGTAATACCACATGTTACAACACATATGGAAGCTTCTACTGTCACTGTCTACCTGGGTTCATATTCACAACGACTGTCAACTTTACTGCTCTCACTGGAGCGTGTAAGGGTGAGTGTGCGTGTGTGTGCGTGTGTGTGCGTGTGTGTGCGTGTGTGTGTGTGCGTGTGTGTGCGTGTGTGTGCGTGTGTGTGTGTGTGTGTGTGTGTGTGTGTGATGCGAGGGTCTCAGTTCATGGTCATGTATGAATTAGGAAGTGCAGCTCAGTTTCCATCTCATTTTGTGGGCAGTGTGCCCATAGCCTGTCTTCTCTTAAGAGCCCGGTCTGCCTACGGCAGCCTTTCTCAATAGCAAGGCTATGCTCACTGAGTCTGTACATAGTCAAAGATTTCCTTAAGTTTTGGTCAGTCACAGTGGTCAGGTATTCTGCCACTGTGTACTCTCAAATAGCAAATAGTTATTCTAGTTTGCGCAGTTTTTTGGTAAATTCTTTCCAATGTGTCAAGTAATTACCTTTTTGTTTTCTCATGATTTGGTTGGGTCTAATTGTGTTGCTGTCCTGGGGCTCTGTGGGGTCTGTTTGTGTTTGTGAACAGAGCCCCAGGACCAGCTTACTTAGGGGGCTCTTCTCCAGGTTAATTTCTCTGTAGGTGATGGCTTTTTTATGGAAGATTTGGGAATCACTTCCTTTTAGGTGGTT
>NC_138302.1:13680000-13830000 GCF_965601325.2 Salmo salar
TCCTTATTCCAGGAATCTTCCAACCAGGAAACCTGAAAAACCTGGGAATTCTGGGAAAGCTACAAGACATACTGGTAACTTGTTTCATTCTGTGCTTCACAGGTTTCACTCTGGCTGGGTTGGTGTGTTACAAGACATTGGAGATATCTGTCAACAACTCCTTCCAGTACCTCACTGACACTGACACAGACACAGACACAGACACCACCACAGCATCAAAGCCAAGCTACCAGATCAGTTCCAAGGTGGTAACAGCTCTCGTCAGTAACCCAGCAACAGAACACCTCACTCAGCCTGTCATCCTCACCTTCAAACATCTACAGGTATCATTTAATAATATTATAATAGCTGATGTTAATATATGATGTATGTAAATATTATAGCATATTATAATCGTACATCTACAGGTATCATTTGATAATATAACATATGCCGTAGGGCTGATGTTAACATATCAAGAATGTAAATATTCTAGTATATCATAATCATACAGCTACAGTTAGGACGTGCATTTTTCCACTTACCGACGATGGCCTAACATACTGACGATGGCCTCACATACTGACGATGGCCTCACATACTGACGATGGCCTCACATACTGACGATGGCCTAACATACTGACGATGGCCTAACATACTGACGATGGCCTAACATACTGACGATGGCCTAACAGTCTGATAATGGCCTAACATACTGACGATGGCCTAACATACTGACGATGGCCTCACATACTGACGATGGCCTCACATACTGACGATGGCCTCACATACTGACGATGGCCTAACATACTGACGATGGCCTAACATACTGACGATGGCCTAACAGTCTGATAATGGCCTAACATACTGACGATGGCCTAACATACCGACGATGGCCTAACATACCGATGATGGCCTAACATACTGACGATGGCCTAACAGACTGACGATGGCCTAACATACTGACGATGGCCTAACATACTGACGATGGCCTAACATACTGACGATGGCCTAACAGTCTGACGATGGCCTAACATACCGACGATGGCCTAACATACTGATGATGGCCTAACATACTGACGATGGCCTAACAGTCTGATGATGGCCTAACATACTGACGATGGCCTAACAGACTGATGATGGCCTAACATACTGACGATGGCCTAACATACTGACGATGGCCTAACATACTGACGATGGCCTAACAGTCTGATGATGGCCTAACATACTGACAATGGCCTAACAGACTGATGATGGCCTAACATACTGACGATGGCCTAACAGACTGACGATGGCCTAACATACTGACGATGGCCTAACATACTGACGATGGCCTAACATACTGACGATGGCCTAACATACTGACGATGGCCTAACATACCGACGATGGCCTAACATACCGACGATGGCCTAACATACCGACGATGGCCTAACATACTGACGATGGCCTAACATACTGACGATGGCCTAACAGTCTGATGATGGCCTAACATACCGACGATGGCCTAACAGACTGATGATGGCCTAACATACTGACGATGGCCTAACAGACTGATGATGGCCTAACATACTGACGATGGCCTAACAGACTGATGATGGCCTAACAGACTGATGATGGCCTAACATAATGACGATGGCCTAACAGACTGACGATGGCCTAACATACTGACGATGGCCTAACAGACTGATGATGGCCTAACATACTGGCGATGGCCTAACAGACTGATGATGGCCTAACATACTGACGATGGCCTAACATACTGACGATGGCCTAACAGACTGATGATGGCCTAACATACTGACGATGGCCTAACAGACTGATGATGGCCTAACATACTGACGATGGCCTAACAGACTGACGATGGCCTAACATACTGACGATGGCCTAACAGACTGATGATGGCCTAACAGACTGACGATGGCCTAACAGACTGATGATGGCCTAACATACTGACGATGGCCTAACAGACTGATGATGGCCAAACAGACTGACGATGCCCTAACAGACTGACAATGGCCAAACATACTGATCTGTTGAAGAGACAGTTCTCTAAGAAGTGCTTAGCCAATGTTTTATCCTCCTCTCTCACTCTCTCTCTCTCTCTCTCTCTCTCTCTCTCTCTCTCTCTGTTTCTCTCTGTTTCTCTGTCTGTCTCTCTCTCGCTGTCTCTTTCTCTCTCTCTCTCCCTCCCCCCTCCCCCAACCCCAGGTGAGGGTGGAGTCATCAGAAATTAACTATACCTGTGTGTTCTGGTCGGAGGGGCGTGTCCAGGAAGAGGGAGGGGCGTGGTCAAGGCGTGGCTGTACCAAAGTCACGTCTAACGCTACACACACCGTGTGTTCCTGTACCCACCTTAGCAGCTTCGCTGTTCTCATGGCCCTCTACCCTGTACAGGTATAAACACACACACACACACACACACACACACACACACACACACACACACACACACACACACACACACACACACACACACACACACACACACACACACACACACACACACACACACACACACACACACACACACACACACACACACACACTGGGTGATGTCAAGATAATGCTCCTTACCCTATGTTGTCAGTTGAGTAGGTTGAGTAATGAGTTAACCTGGTGAACAGGCTAATTCTCTCCCTGCATCCCTGCATCTTGATGTTATACAGTGGTGATTTTAGCATGGAAATCTTGGTAGGGCAAACCCACATAAATGTGTGATGCATGCCAGCAAAGCCACTACACAACACAACACTAAACAATACATTAATTGCACTATAACGGTGATAAACGGTGCCCACAAACTGTTAGGGCCTACATAAAGCCGTACCAATAACAGAGTCCCAACAGCAGTTCCAACACCTTACCACTGTTACACCTGGCTATCAGCTGAGCCTTGTCTGGCAGTGAAACAGTTCATTCAGCCTCATTTACTGCCTTTTAAAAAAACATAGCTGATATGGCTGACTTGCTTAAACAAATGTGGTTTCTACTGACAATTGACATGTACAAACTATGGCATAAGGGGATGACAAGCGGATAAGAGGGAATCCGTAATTTCGATTAAGACATTAATGAGCGAGCGACGACGGATGTAGTCAATATACTATTTGTTCAGCAATTTTGAAATGTACATTGACAGAATTTAGAACATGGGCCATTCTTACAGTGTACTCCCTGTACAACAAGTCAGAAACGTAGGATAAATAAAGGGGGCAGATAAACAGACAATGAAAGCTCTTACAATATTCGATGATTACATTTCTCTAAAACAGGTTATAGGCTACATGTGCACCACCAAGTTAGAACAGTAGACGAAATGAAGAGGTGAAAATTGACCAAATTATTAGGGTGAGGCACATGGGCAACTAACAGCTTACTACACAACATACACTTAGTTTTACTTTCTTAGCTACAGTATACCTATCTCCCTTGCATATTACATAATTTAAACAGCAGCATACATGACATTTTTGGACTCACCTTATGAAGGTGACACGGCGATCCTATGTGGGTAAATTTTGTCATCAAAGTCTGGCATTCTCTGGATTTATGGTGGGAACTCTGAAAAAAATACACACAGCCACTCCATTGAAGAGAAGGCTAGGGGTTGAATGGTAAAAATACACACAGCCACTCCATTGAAGAGAAGGCTAGGGGTTGAATGGTAAAAATACACAGCAACCCCATTGAATAGAAGGCTAGGGGTTGAATGGTAAAAACACACAGCCACTCCATTGAATAGAAGGCTAGGGGTTGAATGGTAAAAACACACAGCCACTCCATTGAATAGAAGGCTAGGGGTTGAATGGTAAAAACACACAGCAACCCCATTGAATAGAAGGCTAGGGGTTGAATGGTAAAAACACACACAGCCACTCCATTGAATAGAAGGCTAGGGGTTGAATGGTAAAAACACACAGCCACTCCATTGAATAGAAGGCTAGGGGTTGAATGGTAAAAACACACAGCCACTCCATTGAATAGAAGGCTAGGGGTTGAATGGTAAAAACACACAGCCACTCC
The DNA here is from genome assembly GCF_965601325.2 of Salmo salar. Classification (NCBI taxonomy): domain Eukaryota; kingdom Metazoa; phylum Chordata; class Actinopteri; order Salmoniformes; family Salmonidae; genus Salmo; species Salmo salar. The sequence goes on from NC_138302.1 coordinate 13,684,004, forward strand.
ATTGAATAGAAGCCTAGGGGTTGAATGGTAAAAACACACAGCCACTCCATTGAATAGAAGGCTAGGGGTTGAATGGTAAAAACACACACAGCCACTCCATTGAATAGAAGCCTAGGGGTTGAATGGTAAAAACACACAGCCACTCCATTGAATAGAAGCCTAGGGGTTGAATGGTAAAAACACACAGCCACTCCATTGAATAGAAGGCTAGGGGTTGAATGGTAAAAACACACAACCACTCCATTGAATAGAAGGCTAGGGGTTGAATGGTAAAAACACACAGCCACTCCATTGAATAGAAGGCTAGGGGTTGAATGGTAAAAACACACACAGCCACTCCATTGAATAGAAGGCTAGGGGTTGAATGGTAAAAACACACAGCAACCCCATTGAATAGAAGGCTAGGGGTTGAATGGTAAAAACACACAGCCACTCCATTGAATAGAAGGCTAGGGGTTGAATGGTAAAAACACACAGCCACTCCATTGAATAGAAGGCTAGGGGTTGAATGGTAAAAACACACAGCAACCCCATTGAATAGAAGGCTAGGGGTTGAATGGTAAAAACACACACAGCCACTCCATTGAATAGAAGCCTAGGGGTTGCTTTGCATTGTTTGCAGTTAGCCACTGATTCCTTACAAACCACTTATTGTTGAATTTGCAATTTTCCAACTTGTTGTGTAATCTTTATGTCCAATGGCCGATGAGCACCGATACGTTTTATCTATAATTTCTCTTCATTTTTTCTCTTCATATGACAAGGATTAAAAATGTCGACTTGATTCATGATCGTGACTGCTAGCTAAGACTTTGAAAGTAAGATGTTGACATGATCAGTCCAATCAAAGCCACTTTACAGATAATGTGATTTGACGTCATTTTATCTGTGGCCAATGACCTTGAGCCTTCTTGGAAGGACACTTGTAGTATAACTCTATGGCAGGACCCAAAGGGCTGGCATTTTGGATGTCTACCCTTACTAAGGACTTAAACTTGGCGATGACGTAGTGCCCGCATTAGTGACAGAACACTGAGCCAAACACAGCGCAATGCTCCTATTTTCTGCTGCCTCGCCCCACCATCACAGAAAGCACTGAGCTAGGTTGAAACACCATCATTTTGGAGCTGCCTCACTCAAGAAAACTAAAAAGAGACCATGTTTCTATGCGGCTTTATAACTCAATGATATATATATATATGTATACATTGTTTGCAAATTGATGTGTGACACATATTAATGCCAAAATAGCATGCAAAACAGGCAAGCCCAAAACAAAAAATAAATGTATACAATTGAAGTCGGAAGTTTACATATACCTTAGCCAAATACATTTAAACTCAGTTTTTCACAATTCCTGATATTTAATCTTAGGTCAGTTAGGATCACCACTTTACTTTAAGAATGTGAAATGTCAGAATAATAGTAGAGATAATGATTTATTTCAGCTTTTATTTCTTTCATCACATTCCCAGTGGGTCAGAAGTATAAATACACTCAATTGGTATTTGGTAGCCTTTAAATTGTTTAACTTGGGTCAAATGTTTCGTGTAGGCTTCCACAAGCTTCCCACAATAAATTGGGTGAATTTTGACCTATTCCTCCTGACAGAGCTGGTGTAACTGAGTCAGGTTTGTAGGCCTCCTTGCTCGCACATGCTTTTTCAGTTCCGCCCACAAAATTTCTATAGGATTGAGGTCAGGGCTTTGTGATGGCCACTCCAATACCTTGACTTTGTTGTCCTTAAGCCATTTGCCACAACTTTGGAAGTTTACTTGGGGTCATTGTCCATTTGGAAGACCCATTTGCGACCAAGCTTTAACTTCCTGACTGATGTCTTGAGATGTTGCTTCAATATAGCCACATCATTTTCCATCCTCATGATGCCATCCAGTTTGTGAAGTGCACCAGTCCCTCCTGCAGCAAAGCACTCCCACAACATGATGCTGCCACCCCCGTGCTTCACGGTTGGGATGGTATTCTTCGGCTTGCAAGCATCCCCCTTTTTCCTCCAAACATAATGATGGACATTATGGCCAAACAGTTCAATTTTTATTTCATCAGGCCAGAGGAAATTTCTCCAAAAAGTACAATCTTTGTCCCCATGTGCAGTTGAAAACCATAGTCTGGCTTTTTTATTGCGGTTTTGGAGCAGTGGCTTCTTCCTTGCTGAGCGGCCTTTCAGGTTATGTCGATATAGGACTCGTTTTACTGTGGATATAGATACTTTGTACCGGTTTCCTCCAGATTCTTCACAAGGTCCTTTGCTGTTGTTCTGGGATTGATTTGTAATTTTCGCACAAAAGTACATTCATCCCTAGGAGAAAGAACGCGTCTCATTCCTGAAAGGTATGACGGCTGCGTGGTCCCATAGTGTTTATACTTGCGTACTATTGTTTGTACAGATGAACGTGGTACATTCTGGCGTTTGAAAATTGCTCCCAAGGATGAACCAGACTTGTGGAGGTCTACAAATTTTTTTTCTGAGGTCTTGGCTGATTTCTTTTGATTTTCCCATGATGTCAAGCAAAGAGGCACTGAGTTTAAAGGTAGGCCTTGAAATACATACACAGGTATACCTCTAATTGACTCTAATGATGTCAACTAGCCTATCAGAAGCTTCTAAAGCCATGACATCATTTTCTGGAATTTTCCAAGCTGTTTAAAGGCACAGTCAACTTAGTGTATGTAAACTTGTAACCCACTGGAATTGTGATGCAGTGAATTATAAGTGAAATAATCTGTCTGTAAACATTTGTTTGAAAAATTACTTGTGTCATGCGCAAAGTAGATGTCCTAACCAACTTGACAAAAATATAGTTTGTTGACAAGAAATTTGTGGAGTGGTTGAAAAAAAGTTTTAATCACTCCAACCTATGTAAACTTCTGACTTCAACAATAATATATATTATTTTTGTATTATTTTTTGTTGCAAAAAATGTGTGGCACAAAACAGGTGCCCTGAATGACAGGTCGCCACTGATGTTATGTGTTATGTAAACCTCTCTCTCTCTCTCTCTCTCTCTCTCTCTCTCTCTCTCTCTCTCTCTCTCTCTCTACCTCTCTCTCTACCTCTCTCTCTACCTCTCTCTCTACCTCTCTCTCTACCTCTCTCTCTACCTCCCTCCCTCCAGAACACCTTTGAGCTGCGTCTGTTGACGTGGCTGGGTCTGTCGGTGTCTGTGGTGTGTCTGTTGTTGTGCATCCTGACCTTCTGGTTGTGTCGGTCCATCCAGGGGACACGCACCACCATCCACCTCCACCTCTGTGTCTGCCTCTTCATTGCTGACCTCGTCTTCCTCAGCGGCATCTCTCACACACAGAGCAAGGTGGGTTTAGGGATGTGGGGACTGTGTGTTTGTATGAGTTTGTGTGTGTGAGGGATCATGGTATATATAGCAATTTCTCTTTTTAATATTTTCCTTGTCACTTTGATTTGGTGTTGCTTCCCCCTAGGATCTTGTGCCCCCTTCTATACGCAGGATGACAAACAAATAACAGAAAATAAGCCCTTTTTACATACAGTCAGATCTGAATTTAAGTTTTTGAATATTCAATTTGACTTTTATCCTATTCGTCTCTCCTCCTCCCCTCTCCTTTCCAACCCCTCTTCTTCTCTTCCTCTCCACTCCTCTCCTCCTCCCCTCCCTCTTGCCCCTCTGCTCCTCTCTCTCCTCCCCGGTCCCCTTCCCCCTCTCCTCTCCTCTCCCTCTCCTCTCCTCTCCTCTCCTCTCCTCTCCTCTCCTCTCCTCTCCTCTCCTCTCCTCTCCTCTCCTCTCCCTCTCCTCTCCCTCCCCGGTCCCCTTCCCCCTCTCCTCTCCTGTCCCTCCTCCTCTCCTCTCCTCTCCTCTCCTCTCCTCTCCTCTCCTCTCCTCTCCTCTCCTCTCCTCTCCTCTCCTCTCCTCTCCTCTCCTCTCCTCTCCTCTCCTCTCCTCTCCTCTCTCAGGGAGGATGTAGGGTTGTAGCAGGTCTCCTCCACCTGTTCTTTCTAGGATCCTTCAGTTGGATGTTGTTAGAGGGGGTTCAGCTCTACCTCATGGTGGTCCTGGTCTTCAACACAACCATAAGGTATTGGATATATTTACTCAATAAATTATTATGTGTTATTATATATTTAGAGTATATTTTTGTGTATATTTTCATTACACATTCATCTTATATTTATATTTATAAATATAGTATAATGTACATTAGTATTTATTTGTATTATAGATGTATGTTATATTCATTTAGATACGTAATGTATGTATTTATATTATTTCCTAATCAATTATATATTTTCATTATATATATTTCTTACAACTTTATTTTATCTTGCTATTTATTATCTACCTTGGTGTGTTACATTTTCTTTTAACCTCTCTAGGGTAGGTGGCACCAAATCGTCCCACCTACGTAACAGCCAGTGTAATCCCGTGGCGCGTTATTCAAAACCTCAAAAATGCAAAAACTTCAATTTTTCAAACATATGACTATTTTACACCATTTTAAAGACAAGACTCTCGTTAATCTAACCACACTGTCCGATTTCAAAAAGGCTTTCCAACGAAAGCAAAACATTAGATTATGTCAGCAGAGTACCCAGCCAGAAATAATCAGACACCCATTTTTCAAGCTAGCATATAATGTCACATAAACCCAAACCACAGCTAAATGCAGCACTAACCTTTGATGATCTTCATCAGATGACAACCCTAGGACATTATGTTATACAATACATGCATGTTTTGTTCAATCAAGTTCATATTTATATCAAAAACCAGCTTTTTACATTAGCATGTGACTAGCATGTGACTAGCATTCCCACCGAACACTGCCGGTGAATTTACTAAATTACTCACGATAAACGTTCACAAAAAGCATAACAATTATTTTAAGAATTATAGATACAGAACTCCTCTATGCACTCGCTATGTCCGATTTTAAAATAGCTTTTCGGTGAAAGCACATTTTGCAATATTCTCAGTAGATAGCCCGGCATCACAGGGCTAGCTATTTAGACAGCCAGCAAGTTTAGCACTCACCAAAGTCAGATTTACTATAAGAAAATTGTTATTACCTTTGCTGTCTTCGTCAGAATGCACTCCCAGGACTTCTACTTCAATAACAAATGTTGGTTTGGTTCAAAATAATCCATAGTTATATCCAAACAGCGGCGTTTTGTTCGTGCGTTCAAGACACTATCCGAACTTACCGTACTTCGAAGCATGTCAACCGCTGTTTAAAATCAATTTTTATGCCATTTTTCTCATAAAAAAGCGATAATATTCCGACCGGGAATCTGCGTTTAGGTAAACAGACGAAAGAAAATAAAGCATGGGGTCGACTCGGGCACGCGCCTAAGCCCATAGTACTCTGATCGGCCACTTGCCAAAAGCGATAATGTGTTTCAGCCAGAGGCTGCCTCGATATCGTTCAGCTTTTTCCCGGGCTCTGAGAGCCTATGGGAGCCGTAGGAAGTGTCACGTTAGAGCAAAGATCCTCAGTCTTCAATAAAAAGAGCCAAGATGAAACACAACTTGTCAGACAGGCCACTTCCTACATGGAATCTTCTCAGGTTTTGGCCTGCCATTTGAGTTCTGTTATACTCACAGACACCATTCAAACAGTTTTAGAAACTTTAGGGTGTTTTCTATCCAAAGCCAATAATTATATGCATATTCTAGTTACTGGGCAGGAGTAGTAACCAGATTAAATCGGGTACGTTTTTTATCCGGCCGTGTCAATACTGCCCCCTAGCCCTAACAGGTTAACTGCTATTTTATGAATCTCTGTGATTCTTCTTCTTATTGTAAACCTCTGTGCCTGTATTTTATGAAGCTCTTTGTTTCTTCATCTTACTGTAGACCTCTGTACCTGTATTTTATTAAGCTCTGTGATTCTTCTTCTTACTGTAAACCTCTGTACCTGTATTTTATTAAGCTCTTTGTTTCTTCTTCTTACTGTAGACTTCTGTACCTGTATTTTATTAAGCTCTGTGATTCTTCTTGCTACTGTAAACCTCTGTACCTGTATTTTATTAAGCTCTTTGTTTCTTCTTCTTACTGTAGATCTCTGTACCTGTATTTTATGAAGCTCTGTGATTCTTCTTCTTACTGTAGACCTCTGTACCTGTATTTTATGAAGCTCTGTGATTCTTCTTCTTACTGTAGACCTCTGTACCTGTATTTTATGAAGCTCTGTGTTTCTTCTTCTTACTGTAGACCTCTGTACCTGTATTTTATGAAGCTCTGTGATTCTTCTTCTTACTGTAGACCTCTGTACCTGTATTTTATGAAGCTCTTTGATTCTTCTTCTTACTGTAGACCTCTGTACCTGTATTTTATGAAGCTCTTTGTTTCTTCGTCTTACTGTAGACCTCTGTACCTGTATGCTGTGGGATATGGACTGCCACTGGCTATAGTCATCATCTCTGCTATCACCTACCCAGATGGATATGGTACCACACAACAGTGAGTCTGAGTCTGTGTGTGTGGGTGTGTGAGAGACTGTGTAGCAAATCTGTCCCATATAAATAACACCAGATAACGTTATTCTAACGTTATCCTGTCTCTGTCAGCTGTTGGTTGTCTCTGGAGAGAGGATTCATCTGGAGTTTCTTTGGCCCAGTGTGCACCATCATCATCCTCAACACTTTCTTCTTCATCATCACTGTCTGGAGGCTGGCCCAGAAGTTCTCTAGTCTCAACCCTGACCTCTCCAACCTACGCAAGATCAAGTAAGGGAGAGAGAGAGAGAGAGAGAGAGAGAGAGAGAGAGAGAGAGAGAGAGATGCAGATTGTAAAATTATAAGGAAAAAACTTAGAACACTATCCAACCAAAAGCACAGAGACCCAAATAATGGTGAATTACGCCTTCATTACTGTGAGACTTTAAAACTCTATAAACGTACACTCAGAACCAAAAAAGCACAGTACAACAGCAAGCAGCTGACACTAATTGAGGAGTCCATAAACACAAACAATTTTTGGCAAAATTGGAAAAAACTAAAAAAATCTAAACAAGAGGAATTAGCGATACAAAATGGTGACATATGGACAACCCATTTCAAAACACTCTACAACACCGTTCAAATTGACACAAACGCAGAACAACGCCAAATCCATGAGAGGTTGAATGGATTAGAAAAAGCTATAAAGGACAATCAAAACCCATTGGACTCCCCAATTACTGACCAGGAGCTCTATAAGAAACTTCAGGCTCTCAAATTTAAAAAAGCATGCGGACCTGATGGCATCCTAAATGAGATGCTCAAACTCACTAGTGAAAAATTTCAATTGGCTATATTAAAACTGTTTAATTTGATCCTGAGTGTAGGTTATTTCCCTGACATCTGGAATCAAGGACTCATAACCCCAATCTTTAAGAACGGAGACAAATTTGACCCTAACAATTACAGAGGCATTTGTGTGAACAGTAACCTGGGGAAGGTTTTCTGTAGTATCATCAATGTAAGAGTTCTAAACTTCCTTAATAAGCACAATGTCTTGAGTAAAAGCCAAATTGGATTTATACCAAAACATCGCACAACTGATCATATTTACACCCTACACACCCTGATAGATAAACATGTCCACCAAAATATACGCTTGCTTTATCGACTTCCAAAAAGCATTTGATTCTATTTGGCATACAGGACTGTTCTACAAAGTTATTGAAAGTGGTGTACATATGACATAATTAAATCAATGTATACTGGCAATACGTGCAGCATTAAAATTGGTAAGAAAAGAACAGAATTCTTTAACCAGGGGCGGGGCCTTCGTCAGGGTTGCAATCTGAGCCCTGCACTCTTCAATATTTACATCAACGAATTGGCCACTATTCTAGAAAAATCCTCAGCCCCTGGTGTTAGTCTCCACAATTCAGAAGTTAAATGCCTACTCTTCGCAGATTACCTATGCCTGCTGTCACCCACAGCACCTAGCCTACAGCAGAGCCTGGACCTGCTAGAGCAGTATTGCCAGACCTGGGCCCTGGCTGTAAACCCCAAAAAGACTAAAATAATGATTTTCCAGAGAAGATCCAGATCTCAGGGAATTAGACCAAAGTTCTCAATTGGTACAAAATATATAGAGTACTGTACACACTACAATTACTTAGGTTTAAAAATAAGCTCAACTGGACACCTTAATGAGGCAGTGAATGAACTGAGAGAGAAAGCACGCAGGGCATTCTACGCCATTAAAAAGCAAATTCAAATTGAAATACCTATTAAAATTTGGCTAAAACTAATTGAATATGTCATTGAACCAATTGCACTTTATGGCAGCGAGGTGTGGGGTCCACTTGCAAAACAAGATTTCATCAAATGGGACAAACACCCCATTGAAACCCTACATGCAGAGTTCTGTAAGATTCTCCTACGTGTCCAGAGGAAAACTACAAACAATGCATGCAGGGCAGAATTAGGCCAATATCCACTAATAATAAAAACTCAAAAAAGAGCAATTAAGTTTTGGAAACATCTAAAATACAGTGACCCCCTCTCATATCATTACCAAGCCCTGCAATGCCAAGAGCTGAGCAAAGAAAAGAGTCCCCTCATCCAGCTGGTCCTGGGGCTGAGTTCACAAACCTGTTCTACTAACACACTGAAGCCTCAGGACCAGAACATCCAATCAATCAGAATAAACCAAATTACAACACAGTCAAAACAAAACTACATTGCTTATTGGGAAACACAAGCACAAACACAAAGCAAAATGCAGTGCTATCTGGCCCTAAATCGACAGTACACTATGGCTAAATATTTGACCATGGTTACTGATCAAAACCTTAGAAAAACCTTGACAAAGTACAGGCTCAGTGAGCACAGCCTTGCCATTGAGAAGGGTAGACACAGGAAAACCTGGCTCCCTGTAGAGGAAAGGCTGTGCAGCCACTGCACAACAGCAGAACCTGAGACGGAGCTGCATTTCCTGACAAAATGTCAAAAATATAAAACAATTAGAGAGTGTCATTTCCCCAAATTTGAAACCCTTATTCAAGGTTTCAAAGACCTCTCTGATGAGGATAGGCTACCCGTCCTGTTGGGGGAGGACGCAGAGAGCTGTGTGTTGGCAGCGCACTACATTGCTGCCTGCCATAAGTTGAGGGACAGTGTCTGACAGACCAATAAACCTGCACATGTCCTCTACTGTATGCTTATTGTTATTGTTGAATGTATGGTTATTTTGACCCTTGGTTATTGTTGTTACTGTTGTCCCGTTGACAATATTTGATTCTCATTTTTTATTTATTTTTATATTGTAAATAGCCAAATTAAGCTTTGGCAATATGTATATTGTTAAGATAGAGAGAGAGAGAGAGAGAGAGATGGAGAGAGAGAGAGAGAGATGGGAGGGAGAGAGAGAGAGATGGAGAGAGAGAGAGAGAGATGGGAGTGAGAGAGAGAGAGAGAGAGATGGAGAGAGAGAAAGAGAGATGGGAGGGAGAGAGAGAGAGATGGGAGGGAGAGAGAGAGAGAGATGGGAGGGAGAGAGAGAGATGGGGGAGAGAAAGGGAGATGAGAGAGGGAGATGAGGGAGATGGTGGGAGAGAGAGGGAGATGGGGGAGAGAGAGGGAGATGGGGGAGAGAGAGAGAGATGGGGGAGAGAGTGAGAGAGAGATGGGGGAGAGAGTGAGAGAGATATGGGGGAGAGAGTGAGAGAGATGGGGAGAGAGTGAGAGAGAGATGGGGAGAGAGTGAGAGAGAGAGTGTGTGAAACTGAGAGATAGAAAGAGGGATGGAGGGAGAGAGAGAGAGAGAGAGTGAGAGTGTAACCTATAGACTAGGAGTCAGGAAGCAGGTGCAGAAGGAGAGTTTAAAACCTCTTACATCTAGACGTTCCGCTAGCGGAACACCTGCTTTAATATCCAATGATGGGCTTGGCGCGAAATACAAATTCCTCTAAAATCCGAAAACTTCCATTTTTCAAACATATGACTATTTTACAGCATTTTAAAGACAAGACTCTCCTTTATCTAACCACACTGTCCGATTTCAAAAAGGCTTTACAACGAAAGCAAAACATTAGATTATGTCAGCAGAGTACCCAGCCAGAAATAATCAGACACCCATTTTTCAAGCTAGCATATAATGTCACAAAAAACAAAACCACAGCTAAATGCAGCACTAACCTTTGATGATCTTCATCAGATGACAACCCTAGGACATTATGTTATACAATGCATGCATGTTTTGTTCAATCAAGTTCATATTTATATCAAAAACCAGCTTTTTACATTAGCATGTGACGTTCAGAACTACCATACCCCCCCGCAAACATCCGGTGAATTTACTAAAAACATGACAATTATTTTAAGAATTATAGATACAGAACTCCTCTATGCACTCGATATGTCCGATTTTAAAATAGCTTTTCGGTGAAAGCTCATTTTGCAATATTCTCAGTAGATAGCCCAGCCATCACGGCTAGCCATTTAGACACCGACCAAGTTTAGCCCTGATCAAACTCCGATTTACTATTACAAAAGTTTCATTACCTTTGTTGTCTTCGTCAGAATGCACTCCCAGGACTGCTACTTCAATAACAAATGTTGGTTTGGTCCAAAATAATCCATCGTTATATCCAAATTGCGGCGTTTTGTTCGTGCGTTCCAAGACACTATCCGAAATGGTAAATAAGGGTCGCGGGCATGGCGCAATTCGTGACAAAAGATTTCTAAATATTCCATTACCGTACTTCGAAGCATGTCAACCGCTGTTTAAAATCCATTTTTATGCCATTTTTCTCATAAAAAAGCGATAATATTCCGACCGGGAATCTCCGTTTAGCTAAACAGAGGAAAGAAAACAAAGCTTTCGGTCGACGCGGGCACGAGCCTGAGTCTCACAGTACTGTAACCAGCCACTACCCAAACGCGCTACTTTGTTTCAGCCAGAGCCTGCAAAGCCACGATTCAGCATTTTGCCGCCTTCTGAGAGTCCATGTGAGCCGTAGAAAGTGTCACGTAAGAGCAGAGATCCCCTGTAATAGATAGAGATAATCAACAAGGCCAAGAAATGGTCAGACAGGGTACTTCCTGTACAGAATCTTCTCAGGTTTTGGCCTGCCAAATGAGTTCTGTTATACTCACAGACACCATTCAAACAGTTTTAGAAACTTGGGAGTGTTTTCTATCCAAAGCTAATAATTATATGCATATTCTAGTTTCTGGGCAGGAGTACTAATCAGATTAAATTGGGTACGTTTTTTATCCGTCCGTGAAAATACTGCTCCCTAGGCATAACAGGTTAATAATGGAGGGATGGAGGAGAGAGAGAGAGAGAGAGAGAGAGAGAGAGAGTGTAACCTATACACTAGGATTCAGGAAGCAGGTGCAGAATGAGAGTTTAATAATGGAGGGATGGAGGGAGAGAGAGAGAGAGAGAGAGAGAGAGAGAGAGAGTGTAACCTATACATTAGGATTCAGGAAGCAGGTGCAGAAGAGGAGTTTAATAATGGAGGGATGGAGGGAGAGAGAGAGAGAGAGAGTGTAACCTATACAGAACAAGCAGATTAACACAACAGGAGCAGCCTACTGAACGTGAACGAAACCAATACTGCCTGAAGACAGGCTTCTGAGGGCTAAATAAATTGGGAAGAAATCAAGGTAATGATGAAGTCCAAGTGTGCATAACGAGGGGGAGCAGGTGTGCGTAATGTGGGTTGCCAGGTGTGCGTAGTTATGGTTGCCATGACCGGAGGTTTGTAGACTGGGGACGTCGAGCGCCGGAGACAGGGAATGGAACGCAGGTGTGACAGAGAGAGGGGAAGAGACAGAGAAAGTGACGGAGAAAGACAAATAGAGGAATGGAGAGATAGGTGAATGTAGAAATGCATTAAATGTATGGACAGTGACAAATCCTTGGTGTGTGTGAATAAATTAATTTATGCAATTCAGTTTTTAGCTGCCATAGTACATTAAATAAAACTGTACTAAAACCTTTCCCTCCTTCCTCCCCCTCCACCCTCCCGTTCTCCTCCCTCCTCCTCCCCTCCTCCTCCTCCCTCCTCCTCCCTCCTTCCTCCCTACCTCCTCCTCCTTCCCCCTCCTCCCTCCTCCTCCTCCCCTCCTCCCTCCCCCTCCTCCCTCCTCCTCCTTCCCTCCTCCCCCCTCCTCCTTCCCTCCTCCTCCCTCTCTCTCTCCAGGGTGTTCACAGTGACAGCAGTGGCCCAGCTGTGTGTGTTGGGTACTATGTGGATATTTGGAGTGTTCCAGTTCCAAGAGGAGGGGACAGTGGTCATGACATATCTCTTCACTATCCTCAACTCTCTACAGGGAGCTCTGCTGTTCATCATGCACTGCCTACTGAACAAAACGGTATGGTATGGTATGGTATCGTGTGTGTGTGTGTGTGTGTGTGTGTGTGTGTGTGTTGTGTGTGTGTGTGTAACACTGTGCTCTGCTGCCCCCATCAGGTGAGAGAGGAGTATTGCAAGCTGCTGTCCTGTATCTGCACACCACTGAAGAAGAGATACTCAGAAGTCAGCACTACCAACCCTTCCTCCAGCCAATCCCAGGTACACACACACACACACACACACACACACACACACACACACACACACACACACACACACACACACACACACACACACACACACACACACACACACACACACACACCACTTTCACTGAGTTAACCTCTGTCCTTTGACCTTTTTCTGTCCTAGGGGTCAGAAAAACATGAGGGAGTCGCAGATATGACGTCACCAAACCCCCATAATGCACCTCTTTACCCCTCCTCTCATGACAAAGGTTTCCACTAGATGGCCAAACTGTAAAGTCAAAATGGTCGATATCGTAAACATTTATGAAAACAAAGCTTTGCGTTTAACGGTGTGGTTAAGATACACTGTAGAAATGGGCAGGGTTTCTGATTTAGCATCTTGGCCAGATAGTGACAACCCAGAAACACTATTCAGGCCAGGTTAGTAGAAATGTGTCCAACTAGCCTGCCGGATAGTAAAAATTTTAGTCCACTAGCCAAGTTGGCCAGTGCCCAAAATCCTTCAGTTCCATCCCTGATTAGACACTTCATATCAAACTTGATGTTAACCACTGTCTTATCAAGCATTAGGTTATCCAATCAGAAGTTATGTGATCTTCATGTCATCCAATATTAATCCATATCCTCTTTATGTCATTTTTACAGCCACAAAAGATCGGTTCAATTTTACACCACTTCGTCAAATAGACAGATGAAACCATAATCATAAACAGAGGGTTTCTTCCTTTACATGAATGTGATAGATTTATAGTAATATTTATTACCAAGAGCACAAGATATGGTGACTTTTCTACACAAATAAATCCAGGGGATTTAGAAAAACATTATGTGAAGATATGTGTTAGTTGTGACCTAATGTTATACTGTAAATGTGTATTTTTCTTAATAATGAATGACACAAATATACATTTTCACAAAGTCTGCTGCGTCAGTTTGTCTGATGGCAATTTGCATATACTCCAGAATGTTATGAAGAGTGATCAGATGAATTGCAATTAATTGCAAAGTCCCACTTTGCCATGCAAATGAACTGAATCCCCAAAAAACATTTCATTTCAGGCTTTTCAGCCCTGCCACAAAAGGACCAGCTGACATCATGTCAGTGATTCTCTCGTTAACACAGTGTTGACGAGGACAAGGCTGGAGATCACTCTGTCATGCTGATTGAGTTCGAATAACAGACTGTAAGCTTCAAAAGGAGGGTGGTGCTTGGAATCATTGTTCTTCCTCTGTCTACCATGGTTACCTGCAAGGGAACACGTGCCGTCATCATTGCTTTGCACAAAAAGGGCTTCACAGGCAAGGATATTGCTGCCAGTAAGATTGCACCTAAATCAACCATTTATCAGATCATCAAGAACTTCAAGGAGAGTGGTTCAATTGTTGTGAAGAAGGCTGCAGGGCGCCCAAGAAAGTCCAGCAAGCGCCAGGACCGTCTCCTAAAGTTGATTCAGCTGCGGGATTGGTGCACCACCAGTACAGAGCTTGCTCAGGAATGGCAGCAGGCAGGTGTGAGTGCATCTGCACGCACAGTGAGGCAAAGACTTTTGGAGGATGGCCTGGTGTCAAGAAGGGCAGCAAAGAAGCCACTTCTCTCCAGGAAAAACATCAGGGACAGACTGATATTCTGCAAAAGGTACAGGGATTGGACTGCTGAGGACTGGGGTAAAGTCATTTTTTCTGATGAATCTCCTTTCTGATTGTTTGGGGCATCCGGAAAAAATCTTGTCCGGAAGAAGACAAGGTGAGCGCTACCATCAGTCCTGTGTCATGCCAACAGTAAAGCATCCTGAGACCATTCATGTGTGGGGTTGCTTCTCAGCCAAGGGAGTGGGCTCACTCACAATTTTGCCAAAGAACACAGCCATGAATAAAGAATGGTACCAACACATCCTCCGAGAGCAACTTCACCCAACCATCCAGGAACAGTTTGGTGACGAACAATGCCTTTTCCAGCATGATGGAGCACCTTGCCATAAGGCAAAAGTGATAACTAAGCGGCTTGGGGAAGAAAACATCGATATTTTGGGTCCATGGCCAGGAAACTCCCCAGAACTTTGGCGGCAGCGTAGCCTAGTGGTTAGAGCGTTGGACTAGTAGCCGAAAGGTTGCAAGTTTGAATCCCCGAGCTGACAAGGTACAAATCTGTTGTTCTGCCCCTGAACAAAGCAGTTAACCCGTTGTCATTGAAAATAAGAATTTGTTCTTAATTTACTTGCCTAGTTAAAAAAATGTAAATAAAACCTTAATCCCATTGAGAACTTATGGTTAAATCCTCAATAGGCAGGTGGACAAACCAAACTCCAAGCATTGATTATGCAAGAATGGGCTGCCATCAGTCAGGATGTGGCCCAGAAGTTAATTGACAGAATGCCAGGGTGGATTGCAGAGGTCTTGAAAAAGAAGTGTCAACACTACAAATATTGACTCTTTGCATCAACTTCATGTAATTGTCAATAAAAGCCTTTGACACTTATGAAATGCTTGTAGTTATACTTCAGTATTCCATAGTAACATCTGACAAAAGTATCTAAAGACACTGAAGCAGCAAACTTTGTGAAAATTAATATTTGTGTCATTCTCAAAACTTTTGGCCTCGGCTGTATATCATGAGAAAGTTAAAGATTTGTGGTGAACACTTGCAGTGCTTTTGTCCAAATATAGCAATTATCACCAGTTTTTTTTTAGAAATCCCTGTGGAAAGATTCTCAGAATGAGGAAGGAATAAACAGGAAATCTGGATTCTCCAACAAGATTGTCACTCATGGCTCCATGGCTACAGTTCAGACATTGTAGAGGATGTCACAGATCTAGGATCAGCTTACCCAAACCAAAACCTAACTTAAGAGCTTGGTACATCCATTTTGTTTTATGTTTAAATTAGTGATTTATAGCCCATGGTTCTTGTAGAGGTCAACTGTCGTTCCCCATCAGAATCCCAACTATAAGCTTGTTTTACTCCATTGTTTGTACACGATGTAAAGGTTTAAAACATGGTTAAAACTATCATGTTGATCTCATGGATGGTCAGTCCTTGCATCCAGAGCTCCATCTTTGATTTTGAGAGTGGTTAAATTCCTCCAGTCCCATCCCACAGCTGTTAACCACAACAAGTGGTGGGATGACCGGTTTGCTGCTTTTTGGATCCCAGGCTGCCCCTTTAAGGTTCCACCCTAGACCTTGGTCTCAGCCTAACCATGGAGATAAAGTAGAGTCTTAAAATAATCTAAACAATGTCTACATTCAATGTTGTATGTTTTATATTCAATTCATTTGCAATTTTAGACAAGTTGTGTATTTTAAACTTTTAGAGAACGTACCATTTTCATGACATTTTATTAAGCAACTTGAATGTAAGCACTTAATGTTGTCATGACGTTGCCCTCTCTTTGAGTACAGGGAGCACAGTTGACCCCCTCCCCCTTGCACCATCCCCCTACCTACCTCTCCCTACCCAGGCCCGGTGAAGGCGGTGGTAAATTCCAAAGGAAATGTCCTGCCCCCTGGCCCAGTTGAGACACAGAGGGGTTTCATAGAGAGACAAGGAAATTCTTCCAACTCACAGAATTGGGGAACCGAACGACATTTATGTTCTGGAGAAGGTATAAAAGATCGGTGAAGAATCCAGCTACGAACTGGTCCGCTTTGTACAATTTTGTGATACTCAGAAGAGACAATATAGCCATATTACCATAAAACTGTTTATATAATAGCCTCAGCTATGGGACTTGCATCTAAATGGTTGTATAAAATGTATTAATAAGGATAAAGCTATTTGGAATACGTTGAGATGCTATGTACTGATGTTAATGTGATAGAATGTATTTCTGTTCAAAGCTTAAATCAGTCATCGGCATGCCCCCCAGGGACACAGACAGGACCAGGCGTCATGTGACAAGCCTGTTCTATGTTCACGTATAAAACCCCCACCCAGGGTTACTTTCATCATACCAGCTTACCTCAGAAGAGAGAGCCAAGGTTTGACCATCCAATTCCTCTACTGAAAGTTAACTATACCACATGGTTAAACTTTCAGTCTATCGAGACCAACAGAATAATAACAAGTCTTTGATATTAATTAATAGTCTGCAGCTAGAAATTATATCATTGAACGCGAAGACCGACGAAACATCCATTCTATAACATTATTAATGAATGTCGCTTTGAAAGATCCATTCTAACCGAGAGAGAGAGAGAGAGAGAACAGGACAAAAACTCTCCAACAGGACAAAAAGTCTCCAACAAGGATTCCGACGACACACTGAGCGTAAATATATATTGATTGCAATTGTTCCCGAATGAGTGAGCGTTCATGTGCAAAGAATTAGCATATCAATTGTTAATATTTATCAACTCTGTAGTGTCTTCTCAGCTGCCCTTTATGACCCTTTGTTTAACAGGCCACCATGCCTGTTTAGCCCACTAGGGCACATTACTCTACCAATTCTTTGTGACGATAATTACTGTTTGTATGCTTTCTGTGAATTACTTAGTTTAGTAAATAAATGATTTTAAGACAATTGATGTATGGATGACTTTAGTAAAGGCTGGATTCGTGCAGATACAACAATTTACGATGTTTGGAATGAGACTGGACGCGAGATTATCAGCCTATACTATAATATAATATAATATAATATATAATGTTATAATTTAGGAAAGTTATATTAGGAAAATTATAACTTTGTAATCTGAATATTTTCCTTGGTGCCCCGATCTCCTAGTTAATTACAATTAAACGATTAATCAGTTTAATCGCATGATAATAATTACAGGGAGTTATTTGATAAACATGTCTTCAGGTTAATGGTGCCCAAAGACACGACAGTGTTGTACTTGACTGTGTACTCTGTAGTGTGTGTGTGTGTGTTGGTGTGAAAGAGAGAGAGAGAGAGAGGGTGTGTTTCAGTAATTTTAGACACAATAAATCGTTGCGACAAATAACCTACTGTAGATGTCTTCTTCCCCCCCCCCCACACACACACACACACACACACACACACACACACACACACACACACACACACACACACACACACACACACACACACACAGACACAGAGGATGTGCATGTCTAGTTGTGTCTAACCTGAATGTGTTGAGGCCTACTCAGAGTTTCCACCCTGAGATCCCTTCTCTAATGACTTCTGTCCTACTTCACTTTCTATACAGTAGATCCCTTCTCTTATGATTTCTGTCCTACATCACTTTCTATACAGTAGATCCCTTCTCTTATGATTTCTGTCCTACATCACTTTCTATACAGTAGATCCCTTCTCTAATGTATTCTGTCCTACTTCACTTTCTATACAGTAGATCCCTTCTCTAATGTCTTCTGTCCTACTTCACTTTCTATACAGTAGATCCCTTCTCTAATGTCTTCTGTCCTACTACACTTTCTATACAGTAGATCCCTTCTCTAATGTCTTCTGTCCTACTTCACTTTCTATACAGTATATCCCTTCTCTAATGTCTTCTGTCCTACTTCACTTTCTATACAGTAGATCCCTTCTCTAATGTCTTCTGTCCTACTACACTTTCTATACAGGTAGATCCCTTCTCTGTCTTCTGTCCTACTACACTTTCTATACAGTATATCCCTTCTCTAATGTCTTCTGTCCTACTTCACTTTCTAAACAGCATGGTGGTGGCAGCATCATGCTGTGGGGATGTTTTTCAGCAGTAGGGACTGGGAGAGTAGTCAGGATCGAGGGAAAGATGAACGGAGCAAAGTACAGAGAGATCCTTGATAAAAACCTGCTCCAGAGCACATAGAATCTTAGACTGGGGCAAAGGTTCACCTTCCAAACAGGACAACAACACTAAGCACACAGCCAAGATAATGCAGGAGTGGCTTTGGGACAAGTCTCTGAATGTCCTTGAGTGACCCAGCCAGAGCCCGGACTTGAACTCGATCGAACATCTCTGGAGAGACCTGAAAACAGCTGTGCAGCGATGCTTCCCATCCAACCTGACAGAGCTTGAGAGAATCTGCAGAGAAGAATGGGAGAAACTCCCCAAATACAGGTGTGCCAAGTTTGTAGTGTCATATCCAAGAATACTCGAGGCTGTAATCACTGCCAAAGGTGCTTCAACAAATTACTGATTAAAGGGTCTGAATACTTATGTAAATGTGATATATATATATATATATATATATATATATATATATATATATATATATATATATATATATATATTTTGTAAATAAATGTTATAACATTCTAGAAACCTGTTTTTGCTTTGTCATTATGGGGTATTGTGTGTAGATTGATGAGAAATAAAAATATTTAATCCATTGTAGAATAAGGCGTAACGTAACAAAATATAGAAAAAGTCAAGAGGTCTGAATACTTTCCGAATACACTGTATAGACAGTGTTAGTGGGTGTAGACAGTTTGGCAGTTCTCAGACGTCAGCTTGTGTTATGTTATACTATGCTTTGGTATGTAGTTTTATGTTATATGTTAAGATAATATATTAATATACGTTAGCTACAATGTTCTGTTATGCTATAAGTTAGTATATGTTATGGTGTGTGTCACTATACTGTATGTAAAGTACATTCAGGTAGTTATGTTATGGATGTTACGGATGTAGTACTACAGTGAGGGGAAAAAGTATTTGATCCCCTGCTGATTTTGTACGTTTGCCCACTGACAAAGAAATGATCAGTCTGTAATTTTAATGGTAGGTTTATTTGAACAGTGAGAGACAGAATAACAACAAAAAATCCAAAAAACGCATGTCAAAAATGTTATAAATTGATTTGCATTTTAATGAGGGAAATCAGTATTTGACTCCAAAAGATTGGAAAAGATTGGAAAGCAGCTGCTGTCATCCCCCTCTTCAAAGGAGGGGACACTCTTGACCCAAACTGCTACAGACCTATATCTATCCTACCCTGCCTTTCTAAGGTCTTCGAAAGCCAAGTCAACAAACAGATTAACGACCATTCCGAATCCCACCGCACCTTCTCCGCTATGCAATCTGGTTTCAGAGCTGGTCATGGGTGCACCTCAGCCACGCTGAAGGTCCTAAACGATATCGTAACCGCCATCAATAAGAAACAATACTGTGCTGCCTTATTCATTGACCTGGCCAAGGCTTTCGACTCTGTCAATCACCACATTCTTATTGGCAGACTCAACAGCCTTGGTTTCTCAAATGATTGCCTCGCCTGGTTCATCAACTACTTCTCTGATAGAGTTCAGTGTGTCAAATCGGATGGCCTGTTGTCCGGGCCTCTGGTAGTCTCCATGGGGGTGCATCAGGGTTCAATTCTTGGGCCAACTCTTTTCTCTGTATATATCAATGATGTCGCTCTTGCTGCTGGTGAGTCTCTGATCCACCTCTACGCGGACGACACCATTCTGTATACTTCTGGCCCTTCTTTGGACAATGTGTTAACAACCCTCCAGACGAGCTTCAATGGCATACAACTCTCCTTCCGTGGCCTCCAACTGCTCTTAAATACAAGTAAAACTGAATGCATGCTCTTCAACCGATTGCTTCCTGCACCTGCCCGCCCGTCCACTTAGAATATGTGGACAACTACAAATACCTAGGTGTCTGGTTAGACTGTAAGCTTTCCTTCCAGACTCACATCAAACATCTCCAATCCAAAGTTTAATCTAGAATTGGCTTCCTATTTTGCAAAAAAGCATCCGTCACTTATGCTGCCAAACATACCCTCGTAAAACTGACCATCCTACCGATCCTCGACTTCGGCGATGTCATTTACAAAATAGCCTCCAATACCCTACTCAACACACTGGATGCAATCTATCACAGTGCCATCCGTTTTGTCAACAAAGCCCCATATACTACCCACCACTGCGACCTGTACGCTCTCGTTGGCTGGCCCTCGCTTCATACTCGTCGCCAAACCCACTGGCTCCAGGTCATCTACAAGACCCTGCTAGGTAAAGTCCCCCCTTATCTCAGCTCACTGGACACCATAGCAGCACCCACCCATAGCACGCGCTCCAGCAGGTATATCTCTCTGGTCACCCCCAAAGCCAATTCCTCCTTTGGCCATCTCTCCTTCCAGTTCTCTGCTGCGAATGACTGGAACGAACTACAAAAATCTCTGAAACTGGAAACACTTATCTGGCTCACTAGCTTTAAGCACCAGCTGTTTTAGCAGCTCACAGATCACTGCACCTGTACATAGCCCATCTATAATGTAGCCCATACAACTACCTCTTCCCCTACTGTATTTATTTATTTTGCTCCTTTGCACCCCATTATTTCTATTTCTACTCTGCACTTTCTTCCACTACAAATCTACCATTCCAGTGTTTTACTTGCTATATTGTATTTACTTTGCCACCATGGCCTTTTTTGCCTTTACCTCCCTTATCTCACCTCATTTGCTCACATTGTATATAGACTTATTTTTCTACTGTATTATTGACTGTATGTTTGTTTTACTCCATGTGTATCTCTGTGTTGTTGTATGTGTCAAACTGCTTTGCTTTATCTTGGCCCGGTCGCAATTGTAAATGAGAACTTGTTCTCAACTTGCCTACCTGGTTAAATAAAGGTGAAATAAAAAATGTATAAAAAAATATAGGGACTATAGCTACTATGGCAACCACAGAGACTTAAGCATTTATGTCTATATAGACTATTGAGACTATAGAGGAACCGCAGAAGAAGGTAATGACAAGAGAATAGTTGAAGATGCATTAGGATTAACCACGGGTGATTACTGAGTGTGTTGGGGAATAGTACTAAGTGAATGTTGATTTGAGAGTTGTGTGAGTGTTGAAATGACAGGTTAATATGTTTGAAATTTGGAAATTAAGAGATTGAAATGTGGATAATAACAGATTGATATTTGGAAAATAATTGGTAAGCTGAAGTTCAACAAAGGATTGAAATTTGGATAAAAAGATGTCTGAAATTTGGAGAATAAGAGATTGAAATATGGATAATAAGAGATATTATTAGTACTGAGTGAATGAGAGCTGTCAGGGGACTAGCCCCGGTGTGAAAGAGGTGCGTGTATGAATGAAAACCCCAACCAATTCTGTGAGCTGAGTTTTAACGTTGTATAGGGATTCTGCGTGATGTGAAGATATAAAATAACTATTACCGAATATACTGTATGACTATTATAATGGGTTACTAGAGATGTGATGAAGTAACAATGTATGTTGAGTTTAATGGGTTACTAGAGATTTGTTAATGTAATATGTTATTAGTGGCTTTCAGATAGCACTTTAATAATGTGTTGTCTTAGTATTTTGAAGAAGTGTGTTTGAATACAAGGTCACATGAGGAAAAGAGGAATTGAGACTCATATCATATTAGAGGCTGCCATCTGTCGTTTGGGTTAAAGATAAGCTTCCTGTGGACAAATAGATAAGCCGCCAGTGAAAATGAATGGTACTCACTGAACTCAAACAGGCTGTAAGGGACATTTGGGACAGAGATTCTGTGACATTTGGGACAGAAAGAGCATACAGTACAAGTCAAAAGTTTGGACACACCTACTCATTCAAGGGTTTTCTTTATTTGTTCTATTTTCTACTATGAAATAACACATATGGAATCGTGTAGTAACCAAAAAAGTGTAAAACAATTTAAAAAAAAATCTAAGTAGCCACCCTTTGCGTTGATGACAGCTTTGCACACACTTGCCATTCTCTCAACCAGCTTCATGAGATAGTCACCTGGAATGCATTTCAATTAACAGGCTTGTTTTGTTAAAAGTTCATTTGAGGAATGTATTTCCTTCTTAACCTCTTGGGGCTAGGTGGGACGCTAGCGTGCCACCTGTGGTGCACTCCATCAACAGCAGGTGCATTTCAAGAGCGGCAAATTTGAATCCAAATAAATGTCAAAATTCAAATTTTTCAAAAATACAACTATGTTACACCATTTGAAAGATAAACATCTCCTTAATCTAACCACGTTTTACGATTTCAAAAAGGTTTTACGGCGAAAGCATAAATTTAGAGTATGTTAGGACAGTACATTTACAAGAGTTGTGTGTAATGTTTTGTCAAGTCAAAGACAGGGTCACCAAAACCATAAAACCAGCTAAAATGATACACTAACCTTTTACAATCTCCATCAGATGACACTCCTAGGACATTATGTTAGACAATGCATGCATTTTTAGTTCTATCAAGTTCATATTTATATACAAAAACAGCGTTTTACTATGGCATTGATGTTGAGGAAATCGTTTCCCTCCAATAACCGGCAGTCAAGTCAGCGTCAGAAATTAAATAATTAAAATTAGAAAACATTGGTAAAATATTATATTGTCATTTAAAGAATTATAGATTTACATCTTTTGAACGCAATCAACTTGCCAGATTTAAAAATAACCTTACTGGGAAATCACACTTTGCAATAATCTGAGCACTGTGCCCAGAAAAATACGCGTTGCGATACAGACTAGACGTCATGTTGGGGAGATCTAAAATCGAAAATACTATGTAAATAATCCATTACCTTTGATTCTCTTCATCAGATGTCACTTCCAGGTATCACAGGTCCATAACGAATGTAGTTTTGTTCAAAAAAGCTCATCATTTATGTCCAAAAATCTCCGTCTCGTTAGCACATGATGTAAGCCAGCCGGACTTCTCGTCATGAACGAGGGGAAAAAATATATTTCCGTTCGTTCAAACATGTCAAACGTTGTATAGCATAAATCATTAGGGCCTTTTTTAACCAGAACATGAATAATATTCAAGGTGGACGAATGCATAGCCTTTTATAACGTATTGGAACGAGGGTACCCAACATGAAGTAGCGCGCCAGGTGTCTAATGGGACATCACCGTTCCATGGCTCTTGTTCGGTCAGATCTCCCTCCAGAAGACTCAAAACACTTTGTAAAGGCTGGTGACATCTAGTGGAAGCAATAGGAAGTGCCAAAATATTCCTAAACCCCTGTGTTTTTCAATGGGAGAGGTTTAAAGTCAATACAACACATCAGGTATCCACTTCCTGTCAGAAAATGTCTCAGGGTTTTGCCTGCCAAATGAGTTCTGTTATACTCACAGACACCATTCAAACAGTTTTGGAAACTTTAGAGTGTTTTCTATCCATATATAATAAGTATATGCATATTCTAGTTACTGGGTAGGATTAGTAACCAGATTAAATCGGGTACATTTTTTTTATCCAGACGTGCAAATGCTGCCCCCTAGACCCAACAGGTTAATGTGTTTGAGCCAATCACTTGTGTTGTGACAAGGTAGGGGTGGTATACAGAAGATAGTCCTATTTGGTAAAAGACCAAGTCCACATTATGGCAAGAACAGTTCAAATAAGCAAAGAGAAATGACAGTCCATCATTACTTTGAAACCTCTTTGGGATTGGGGGCAGTATAATCACGTCCAGATGAAAAGTGTGCCCAAAGTAAACTGCCTGCTACTTAGGCCCAGATGCTAGGATATGCATATAATTGGAAGAATTGGATAGAAAACACTCTAAAGTTTCTAAAACTGTCTTTGAATATAACATAACTTATTTGGCAAGCGAAACCCCGAGGGCAAACCATCTAGGAAATATTTTTTTTGAGGTGACAGTGTTTTCTATTAGGTTTCTATGGGAATCTAGATTTATGAGGCACCTGGTTGCAGTTCCTATGGCTTCCAACAGATGTCAACAGTCTTTAGAAATTGGTTGATGTTTTTCCTTTGAGAAATGAAGAAGTACGGCTGTTCAGAATGAGTGTCAAGCCAAGTGTACTCTTTTGTTTGGTGCGCGCTCCAGGACACGCACTCCACATTGATTTTATCCGCTATTGAACACAGTATATTCCGTCTTAAATTTGATAGATTATTTACATTTTAGGATACCTAAGGATGGACTAGGAAAGTTGTTTGAAATGTTTGGACAAGTTTACAGGTAACTTATTAGATAATTTGTAGTCATGTTGGGCGAGTTGGAACTGGTGTTTTTCTGAATCAAACTCGCCAAATAAATGGACATATAAAAAAGGAGTTTATCGAACAAAAGGACCATTTGTGATGTTTCTGGGACATATTGGAGTGCCAACAGAAGATCTTCAAAGGTAAGGCATGAATTATATCGTTATTTCTGACTTTCGTGACGCACCTGCTTGGTTGAAATAAGATTTTCATGTGTTTGTATGGTGGGGTGCTGTCCTCAGACAATCACATGGTTTGCTTTCGCCGTAAAGCCTTTTTTAAATCTGACACGGTGGCTAGATTAACCTGTTAGGGCTAGGGGGCAGTATTGACACGGCTGGATAAAAAACGTACCTGATTTAATCTGGTTACTACTCCTGCCCAGTAACTAGAATATGCATATAATTATTGGCTTTGGATAGAAAACACCCTAAAGTTTCTAAAACTGTTTGAATGGTGTCTGTGAGTATAACAGAACTCATATGGCAGGCAAAAACCTGAGAAGATTTCATGCAGGAAGTGGCCTGTCTGACAAGGTGTCGTTCTTCTTGTCTCTGTTTATTGAAGAGTGAGGATCTTAGCTGTCCCGTGACACTTCCTACGGCTGCCATAGGTTCTCAGAAGGCGGCAAAACGCTGAATCGTGGCTTTGCAGGCTCTGGCTGAAACAAAGTAGCGCGTTTGGGTAGTGGCTGGTTACAGTACTGTGAGACTCAGGCTCGTGCCCGCGTCGACCGAAAGCTTTGTTTTCTTTCCTCTGTTTAGCTAAATGGACATTCCCGGTCGGAATATTATCGCTTTTTTACGAGAAAAATGGCATAAAAATTGATTTTAAACAGCGGTTGACATGCTTCGAAGTACGGTAATGGAATATTTAGATTTTTTTTGTCACGAATTGCGCCATGCGCACGACCCTGATTTACCATTTCGGATAGTGTCTGGGACGCACGAACAAAACGCCGCTATTCGGATATAACGATGGATTATTTTGGACCAAACCAACATTTGTTATTGAAGTAGCAGTCCTGGGAGTGCATTCTGACGAAGACAACAAAAGGTAATCAAACTTTTATAATAGTAAATCTGATAATGGTGAGTGCTAAACTTGCCGGGTGTCTAAATAGCTAGCCCGTGATGGCTGGGCTATGTACTTAGAATATTGCAAAATGTGCTTTCACCAAAAAGCTATTTTAAAATCGGACATATCGAGTGCATAGAGGAGTTCTGTATCTATAATTCTTAAAATAGTTGTTATGCTTTTTGTGAACATTTATCGTGAGTAATTTAGTAAATTGTTAGTGAATTCGCCGGAAGTTTGCGGGGGGTATGCTAGTTCTGAACGTCACATGCTAATGTAAAAAGCTCGTTTTTGATATAAATATGAACTTGATTGAACAAAACATGCATGTATTGTATAACATAATGTCCTAGGTGTGTCATCTGATGAAGATCATCAAAGGTTAGTGCTGCATTTAGCTGTCTTCTGGGTTTTTGTGACATTATATGCTAGCTTGAAAAATGGGTGTCTGATTATTTCTGGCTTGGTACTCTGCTGACATAATTTAATGTTTTGCTTTCGTTGTAAAGCCTTTTTGAAATCGGACAGTGTGGTTAGATTAACGAGAGTCTTGTCTTTAAATAGCTGTAAAATAGTCATATGTTTGAGAAATTGAAGTAATAGCATTTCAAAGGTTTTGAAAATCGCGCCACAGGATTCAACTGGCTGTTACGTAGGTGGGACGAATTCGTCACGCTTGCCCCAGAGAGGTTAACAAGAAGTTATGCTTTCATTTGGTCTATTGCACTTGTGATTCTATGAAAGTTAAATATTTCAAATAATTTCATTTGAATTTCGCTCTCTGCAATTTCACCGGATGTTGTCGAAACATCTGTTACGGCTAGCGGAACGTCTAAGCCGTGAAGGTCAGTCAATGTGGAACATTTCAAGAACTTTGAAAAGTTTCATCAAGTGCAGTCGCAAAAAACATCAAGCGCTATGATGAAACTGGCTCTCATGAGGACCGCCACAGGAAAGGAAAACCCAGAAATACCTTTGCTGCAGAGGATAAGTATTATAGTTACCAGCCTCAGAAATTGCAGCCCAAATAAATGCTTCACAGAGTTCAAGTAACAGACACATCTCAACATCAACTGTTCAAAGGAGACTGCATGAATCAGGCCTTCATGGTCGAATTGCTGCAAAGAAACCACTACTAAATGACACCAATAATAAGAAGAGATTTGCTTGCACCAAGAAACACAAGCAATGGACATTAGACCGGTGGAAATCTGTCCTTTGGTCTGATGAGTCCAAATTTGAGATTTTTGGTTCCAACCGCCGTGTCTTTGTGAGACACAGAGTAGGTGAACAGATGATCTCCGCATGTCTGGTTCCCACCGTGAAGCATG
Source organism: Salmo salar (assembly GCF_965601325.2). Classification (NCBI taxonomy): domain Eukaryota; kingdom Metazoa; phylum Chordata; class Actinopteri; order Salmoniformes; family Salmonidae; genus Salmo; species Salmo salar. The sequence continues at coordinate 13,710,815 of NC_138302.1, forward strand.
GAGGAGGAGGTGTGATGGTGTGGGGGTGCTTTGCTGGTGACACGGTCTGTGATTTAGTTAGAATTCAAGGCACACTTAGCCTTGGCATTCTACAGTGAAACGCCATCCAATCTGGTTTGCACTTAGTGGGACTATCATTTGTTTTTCAACAGGACAATGACCCAACACACCTCCAGGCTGTGTAAGGGCTATTTGACCAAGAAGGAAAGTGACAGAGTGCTGCATCCGATGACCTGGCCTCCACAATCACCCGACCTCAACCCAATTTACATGGTTTGGGATGAGTTGGACCGCATAGTGAAGGAAAAGCAGCCAACAAGTGCTCAGCATATGTGGGAACTCCTTCAAGACTTTTGGAAAAGCATTCGAGGTGAAGCTGGTTTAGAGAATGCCAAGAGTGTGCAAAGCTCTCATCGATGGCAAAGGGTGGCTACTTTGAAGAATCTAAAACATAAAATGTAGTTTGATTTGTTTAAAACTTTTTTAGTTACTACATGGTTCCGTATGTGTTATTTCATAGTTTTGATGTCTTCCCTATTATTCTACAATGTCGACAATAGGAAAAATAAAGAAAAACCCTTGAATGAGTGGGTGTGTCCAAACTTTTGACTGGTACTGCATGTCAATGCAACAGTTTACAAATGATAAGACTACAAGAAAGGGGCATCTGGGATTGTTTACTTTCGAAGGTGCCTATTCCGCTTAATGGGACACTATCATCTGAAGTGTCTGAAGTATGATTCTGTATACACATGGTTTTATGAAGAATTCCTGCCCTAGATGCAGTAAGCTCGATTAAGATGAAGACTTTTTAGGACTGATTAAGATGTAGCATAGTGAAAACTAAGTACATGTTTATTTTCTTCCTTCCAGAACTGATGGAATGCCCAATATGATGAGTTTACCAATGGTTTTGTCACGTCTGCTTCTCCTCCCCTTCTCTGATGCTCGAGGTCTCCAGGCGGCTCATCATTACTCACACCTCTCATCATCGCTACGCGCCCCAGCGCTTCATTGGACTCACCTGGACTCCATCATGTCATTGATTATCTACCCTATATCTGTCACCCCCTCCAGTTAATTTTCTGTGTCTGCATTGATGTTGTTTTGTTTCTCCTGTCCAGACGCTGTTCCTGTTTTTCATGTCTGTTAATCCATTAAATAATCATTCCCTGTACTTACTTCTCGTCTCCTTGCATCTGGCATTACAGAGCGGTTACAGATTGTGTACATTTCCTTTTGAAAGGCTAGCTGAGGCATTTGACTTAGGAGAACAGTTAGTGAGACTGTAGTACTATACAGTATAAAGATACCTTTTATTTATTTTTATTGAACCTTTATTTAACAAGTCAGATAAAAACAAATGTTTATTTACAATGATGACCCTGGAACAGTGGGTTAACTGCCTTGTTCAGGGGCAGAACAACAGATTTTTATCTTGTCAGCTCGGGGAGCCGATCTGTCCACTACAGATGAGGATGAGTGTGTGTGGGTTCCGTCGGTGCGTGGCCCTCTGGCCCTGTGCACAAACACACCTTGTCGATACACCTGTCCGTCAGGGCTTAGACACAGTAACAACACTGATGAGATGAGACGGCTGAGGCCATGCTAGCCCTGACCTCTGACCCCATGACCCCTATTTTTTTGGCCACATTCCAATCCAGACATCTGCCTGAACTCACAGCTGTACCCATCACTTGACATAGCAGCAATCTGATGCCTGACTGAGCTGTAAGTCCAGAACAGACTGTGGGAAGAGCACAGTATTACATAGAGCCAAGACTACATGGAACTCTATTCCACATCAAGTAACTGATGCCAACAGTAAAATTTGATTTAAAAAAAAAGACATCTTATGGAACAGCAGGGACTGTGAAGCAACACGAACATAGACAAGTGCATATAAACACAAGATGTACACATGGATTTGTGTTGTAGATAAGTGGTAGAAGAAAGAGCAAGAGGCCTGACGACACACACTTAATATGTTGTGAAATCTGTTATTAATGTATTGTAATGTTTTTAGAATTGCCTTAATTTTGCTGGAAGAGGAAGAGTAGCTGCTGACTTGACAGGAACTAATGGGGATACAGAATAAATCCAAATACAAATACAGCGACGTAGCACGCCACCATTGGTTGAAGTAATGCAACGACTGCATTGTAGTCGGACTTGAACGTGACCCCGTACCATAAACCAGTTTGAACTGTGACCCCACCACATCGTCTTGCATGCGGCAGAACTAAGACTCGGGGTGCATCCCAATAATCTCTCCTTTCTCGTGAAGGGTACACTTGTTCACTTTCCTTCACTGAACTCACACTAGCATGCCTCCACCAATCAAATGCTTTTAGATTTGAAGTAGTGAACGAGTGTACACTTCAGAAGAAAGGAGAGAGTAGTGGCCTCAAGGGTGGAATGTTTTAATAATTTTCATAATTTCATAATTAATCATCTTTAAAAAAAAATGTATGCCAAAAATCCAGTGTTTCTATTTTAAACGTTTTTGTTATATTACACTCTATTGTGATATATAGAAAGTGTATAGAAATTGTGATGTATAGAAAGATGTATAGAAATTGTATACAATTCTATATCTGACATGGTACAGGTGTCTTATATTTAGACAGTCAAATAGCGATGGATATCTCAGAAAAAAGGATGTCGAGGAAATATATTACATTTTAAGTGAGGTCCTCCGGACCAGGTTGAAGACCAAATGCGGCCCACTTGGCAAAATGAGTTTGACCCCCTGAACTAGACTGTTAGAGAGTTCACTACCCTCACTGATCCCCATGCTACTTCCTCAAACAGAGGTTACTGTTGTGCCACTGCAAACCGCCCCATAAGGACAGGTCTAGGTTCAGTTTTACTGTGTAAGCCTGGATAATGATGATCAGTAAGGGACTATATAAACTGATCTGAGTGTGGTGCTTATATTACAGTAGGGACTTTCCTCTGTTGCTGTAGATACGGTTATGCCACTGGCAGCTTCCTCTTTCTAGTGTTAAGGCCCAAATGACACCCTATTCCCTATATAGTGCACTACATTAGACCAGGGCCCTATTCCCTATATAGTGCACTACATTAGACCAGAGCCCATAGAGCACTATATAATAGGGTGTCATTTGGGATGCGTGCTAGGATGGTTACCATGGTAACATTTCAGCACTGGTGTGCTGTGGGTTTCTGGGTGTTTTAATCTCCACCTCAACTTCCTCTCTGTCTCATGTCTTCATTTGTATCTTAGTTAGTTGGTATCTGATGGTAAACATGGTTACCCATGGCAACAACTTGGATCTACTATGAGCATGATAAGGATGTGACAGTTTTCATTTGTATGTGTTGTGTTATTGTGTGTGGTGTGTTGTATTTGTATTTATTAAGGATCCCCATTAGTTCCAGCCAAGGCAGCAGCTACTCTTCCTGTGGTCCAGCAACATTAAAGCAGTTTAAAAACATTACAAAACATTCACAACAGATTTCACAACACACTAAGTGTCTGCCCTCAGACCCCTATTCCACTACCACATGTCTACAACACAAAATCCATGTGTACATGTGTGTATAGTGCGTAAGTTATTGTGTGTGTATGCGTGTCTGTGCTTATGTTTGTGTTGCTTCACAGTTCTGCTGTTCCATAAGGTGTATTTCTATCTGTTTTTTTAAATCTAATTTTACTGTTTGCATTAGTTACTTGATGTGGAATAGAGTTCTATGTAGTCATGGCTCTATGTAGTACTATGCACCTCCTGTTCTGGACTTGGAGACTGTGAAGAGACCTCTGGTGGCATGTCTTGAGGGGTATGCATGGGTGTCTGAGCTGTGTGCCAGTAGTTCAAACAGACGGGCTCGGTGCATTCAACATGTCCATTCATCTCATAAATACAAGTATTGAGGAAGTCAATCTCTCCTCCACTTTGAGCCAGGAAAGTTTGACACACATATTATTAGTGTTAGCTCTCTGTGTACTTCAAAGGGATTTTCCTTGCCACACATTTTGAAAGTAACTGCAGCTCTTTGTTAAGTGTTGCAGTCATTTCAGTCACTGTAGTAGCTGCCATATATAGTGTTGAGTCACACTGGCTTTACTCAAAAGTATGTCAACTGCTCGGCCTCCGACCACAAGGCACTACAGAGGGGAGTGAGTACGGCCCGGTACATTACTGGGACAAAGCTTCCTGCCATCCAGGACCTCTATACCAGGCGGTGTCAGAGGAAGGCCCTAAAAATTGTAAAAGATTTCAGCTACCCTAGTCATAGACTGTTCTCTCTGCTACGGTACCGGAGCGCCAAGTCTAGGTCCAAGAGGCTTCGAAACAGCTTCTACACACAAGCGGTAAGACTCCTGAACATCTAATCAAATGGCTACCAGACTATTTGCATTGCCCCCCCCCCCCCTTTTACACTGCTACTACTCTCTGTTATTATCTATGCATAGTCATTTTAATAACTCTTCCTCCCTCAATTACCTCGACTAACCGGTGCCCCCGCACATTGACTCTGTACTGGTACCCCATGTATATAGCCTCGCTATTGTTATTTTACTGCTGCTCTTTAATTATTTATTACTTTTATTTCTTATTCATATTTTTTTTAGGTATTTTTTTTTGTAAAAAATGTTTAAACAGCATTGGTGGTTAGGTCTTATAAGTAAGCATTTCACTGTAAGGTCTACCTGTTGTATTGTGTGACAAATAACATTTGATTTGATGTCATTAGTAAACATTTTAAAAAGTAAGGGGCCTAGAATTCCTGATTCTACCTGGATTATGTTCTAGAGGCTTCCATTAAAGAACACCCTCTGTGTTCTGTTAGACAGGTAACTCTTTATCCACGATATAGCAGGGGGTGTAAAGCCGTAACACTTATGTTTTTCCAACAGCAGACTATGATCGATGATGTCAAAAGCCGCACTGAAGTCTAACAAAACAGCCCCTACAATCTTTCTATCATCAATTTCTCTCAGCCAATCAGTAATTTGTGTAAGTGCTGTGCTTATTGAATGTTCTTCCCTGTAAGCGTACTGAAAGTCTTGTCAATTAGTTTACTGTAAAATACAATTGTATCTGGTCAAACACCATTTTTTCCAAAAGTTAACAAAGGGTTGGTAACAGGCTGATTGGTCGGCCTTTTGAGCCTGTAAAGGGGGATCTACTTTTCTTAAGTAGCGGAATGACTTTTTCTTCCCTCCAGGCCTGAGGGCACACACTTTCTAGTAGGCTTAAATGTATTATAATAAATGATTATAAATGTTGTAAATTCTTATGGAATGGAAGGCTGGTAATGCTTATACATTCTTATAAACGTTGATAAATGTTTACAATATAGTTGTTAAGAGTTTATAAATCGTTAAAAGGTTTTTTCATGATAGTTATTATCAAGTGTTACAATGGTCACCTCTATGTATATAATGAGATAATGTAAGATTTGTTGTCAACACTTGTCAACACTCTGTCCAAAAACAGCATTTATCAACAGGTTTTTTAGAAATCCCAGTGGGAAGACTCCCAGAATCAGCAGGGAATTAACCGGAAATTGGAAATCCGGAAATCCGGATTCTGCAACAGGGATTGTCACTCATAGCTCCATCTTAAAACCATTGGTTCGTTTATCACTGGCCAACAAAATACAGTGTAGCAATCCTGACCTGGACTTAACCCTGGGTAAAGCAACTGTTAACCTAACAAATTAGCCGTTATGCCAAGAGATCCGAACAGCTTGATGAGGTTGCTAGGTGTTGGGTTAAAGTTGTTTCAATAGTTGTATAGGTTTAAGAATAAAGTAGTAGCAATGTACTGTACAGTTCTGCCATTGTAGAGGTCCTTAGGCTCACATCTAGGATCAAAATACAGTAAATTACTGTAAAGTTCAGCCATGTTAGTGGTCCTTAGGCTCACATCTAGGATCAAAACACAGTAATGTACTGTACAGTTCAGCAATGTTAGACGTCCTTAGGCACAGATCTAGGATCACAATACAGTAAATATACTGTTCAGTTCAGCCATTGTAGAGGTCCTTAGGCACAGATCTAGGATCAGAATACAGTAAATTACTGTACAGTTCAGTCATTGTCGAGGTTGTCCTTAGGCACAGATCTAGGATCAGCTTACCCAAACCAAAACCTAAATTAAAGGGGCCTTCCAGGATTGGTACATCCAGTTTTTTTACTTTTAAATTAGTGATTTATTGCTCTTGGTTCTTGTAGAATATTACTTAAAACTGTCTTGTGACCAGGTCAACTGTCGTGCCCCATCAGAACATTGTAGAATATTACTTAAAACTGTCTTGTGACCAGGTCAACTGTCGTGCCCCATCAGAACATTGAAGAATATAACTTAAAACTGCCTTGTGACCAGGTCAACTGTCGTGCCCCATCAGAACATTGAAGAATATAACTTAAAACTGCCTTGTGACCAGGTCAACTGTCGTGCCCCATCAGAACATTGAAGAATATAACTTAAAACTGCCTTGTGACCAGGTCAACTGTCGTGCCCCATCAGAACATTGAAGAATATAACTTAAAACTGTCTTGTGACCAGGTCAACTGTCGTGCCCCATCAGAACATTGAAGAATATAACTTAAAACTGCCTTGTGACCAGGTCAACTGTCGTGCCCCATCAGAACATTGAAGAATATAACTTAAAACTGTCTTGTGACCAGGTCAACTGTCGTGCCCCATCAGAACATTGAAGAATATAACTTAAAACTGTCTTGTGAACAGGTCAACTGTCGTTCCCCATCAGAAGCCCAACTATAAGCTTGTTTTACTCCATTGTTTGTACACGATGTAAAGGTTTAAAACATGGTTAAAACTATCATGTTGATCTCATGGATGGTCAGTCCTTGCATCCAGAGCTCCATCTTTGATTTTGAGAGTGGTTAAATTCCTCCAGTCCCATCCCACAGCTGTTAACCACAACAAGTGGTGGGATGACCGGTTTGTTGCTTTTTGGATCCCAGGCTGCCCCTTTAAGGTTCCACCCTAGACCTTGGTCTCAGCTTAACCATGGAGATAAAGTAGAGTCTTAAAATAATCTAAACAATGTCTACATTCAATGTCATATGTTTTATATTCTATTCTGTTGCACTTTTACTTCGACAAGTTGTGTATTTTATACTTTTAAAGAACTTACCATTTTCATGTCCTCTTATCAACACCGTTCTGAATGTAAACACTTGGTGTTGTACTTGACTGTGTACTCTGTAGTGTGTGTGTGTGTGTGTGTGTGTGTGTGTGTGTGTGTGTGTGTGTGTGTGTGTGTGTGTGTGTGTGTGTGTGTGTGTGTGTGTGTGTGTGTGTGTGTGTGTGTGTGTGTGTGGGTTGATAAGCTTTTGTAAAGACATCCACATTCACACAGTGATATGAATCATATCGATCCATGATAGCAGGACGTGCATGTCTAGTTGTGTCTAACCTGAATGTGTTGAGGCCTGCTCAGACCATGGTGAGTTTCCACCCTGAGATCCCTTCTCCAATGACTTCTGTCCTACTTCACTTTCTATACAGTAGATCCCTTCTCTAATGTCTTCTGTCCTACTACACTTTCTATACAGTAGATCACTTCTCTAATGTCTTCTGTCCTACTTCACTTTCTATACAGTATATCCCTTCTCTAATGTCTTCTGTCCTACTTCACTTTCTATACAGTAGATCCCTTCTCTAATGTCTTCTGTCCTACTTCACATTCTATACAGTAGATCCCTTGTCTCCCAGATCGTTCACAGCTTTGTGGTATATGTCTCTCTCTCTCTCTCTCTCTCTCTCTCTCTCTCTCTCTCTCTCTCTCTCCCTCTCTCTCTCTCTCTCTCTCTCTCTCTCTCTCTCTCTCTCTCTCTCTCTCTCTCTCTCTCTCTCAGCACTATGTTCCACTGGGCTTGTTTTCAGAAGCTATTCAGAGAAGTCTGAGAGAGAGAGAGAACTGAGCAGTGAATGAGTAAACCTAATTTCCATGTCAAGAATAAGAGAGGGAACTAGAGAGAGACAAGTGGTATGTGAAGGGAATAATATACACTAATCAGAAGATGTGGAGAGAAAGAGAGGGGGAAGGAGAGATGATGAGAGAAAGAGAGGGGAAAGGAGAGATGATGAGAGAAAGAGAGGGGGAAGGAGAGATGATGAGAGAAAGAGAGGGAGAAGGAGAGATGATGAGAGAAAGAGAGGGGGAAGGAGAGATGATGAGAGAAAGAGAGGGGGGAAGGAGAGATGATGAGAGAAAAGGAAGAAGAAAGAGGGAGAGAAAGATAAGAAGAAGAGAGAAAGGGGTGAAATAGAAAGAGTGAGAGAAGGAGAGAGAGAGGGAGGAAAGAGAGAGATAAGGTGAAAAACAGAGAGGGGTAGTGTGAAACAGATAGAGAGGGAGAGTGTGAAATAGCGAGAGAGAGAGAGAGAAAGAGAGGGAGAGGAAGGAAAGAGAGAGAGAGATACGGTGAAAAACAGAGAGAGGGGGAGGAGAGAAGAAGAGGTGAAACAGAAAAAGAGAACAAGGAGAGAGAGAGATAAGGGTGAAACAGAGAGAAAGGGGGGAAGAGTGTGAAAAAGAGAGAGAGGAGGCGTTCTTTAACAGAGAGAGGGAGAGGAGAGGAGAGCTAAATAGTTGTTTTCTAACTCCATGTGGCTCACACTGAGAGGTGTCTCTAGAATATTTTATTTATTTTTCTTCTGTTCATGTTATCACCATGGATTCTACAGAATAAAAACCTTGTTAAACTGGGATTTTCTTCAATCTGAATTCAACAGTAAAACAGATTTAATCTCAGACTAGTTGTGGGACTAGTTTTATTAGGATCCTACTAGTTGTCTGGTGTGGATATAATACCAGTCTGTCTTTGAGATGGGGACCAGAACTCTTCTACTTATTCTGGGTGAGTCTAACGTTGTATATCTTTGGAACTTGACTATAGTGTCTATGTTTGGGTGTGTGGTTGTGTGCGTGTTTGTGCGTATATGTGCGTGTGAGAGAGTGAGTCTAACATTGTATATCTTTGTAACTTGACTACGTGTGTGTTGATGTGTGTGTTTGTGCTGATGTGTGTGTGTGTGTGTGTGTGTGTGTGTGTGTGTGTGTGTGTGTGTGTGTGTGTGTGTGTGTGTGTGTGTGTGTGTGTGTGTGTGTGTTTGTGCGTATGTGTGCATGTGAGAGAGTAACAAATAGATAGGAAGGTGGTATTTCATAATTCATTGTTAGTTATAGTTGAATGGCTACAGAATATTCCAACCATTTGCCAACCATGGATATAGAGTGAATGTTACAACCCTATCTAAGACATGTATAAACTACAAGACTATCTACAATTATGTACTGAACGAACACGATCCAGAGCATCCCAAACATGCTCAATGAGTGACATGTCTGGTGAGTATGCAGGCCATGGAAGAATTGGGACATTTTCAGTATAGTTCCTTGCAACATGGGGCAGTGCATTATCATGCTGAAACATGAGGTGATGGCGGCGGATGAATGGCACGACAATAGGCCTCAGGATCTCGTCACGGTACCTCTGTGTATTCAAGTTGCCGTCAATAAAATGCAATTGCGTTCGTCGTCCCGAGCTTATGACTGCCCATACCATAACCCCACCGCCACCTTGGGGCACTGTGTTCACAATGTTGACATCAGCAAACCGCTCCCGAACACGACGTCATACATGTAGTCTTAAAAATCGAAATCATTAAAATCGAAATCAATTTATAACATTTTTGACATGCGTTTTTCTGGATTTTTTTTTTGTTATTCTGTCTCTCACTGTTCAAATAAACCTACCATTAAAATTATAGACTGATCATTTCTTTGTCAGTGGGCAAACGTACAAAATCAGCAGGGGATCAAATACTTTTTTTCTCACTGTATGTTCAGGGTATGTTCTGTTATTCATTGCTGTCAGAATGTCACTGTTTCCAGGAAGCAACACAGTAACAGGACTGACACTAGTTGGCTATCTGGAGAGTCCCTGAATGAGTCAGAGCTGGGTTCAAATACTACTCGATATATTTTGCAAACAGTTAATCTGGGCTTCATTGAGTTTGCCTAGCGTAATTGAACCAATATAATAGTGTCTACAGTACAAACTGCCCATACAGCACTTCAGACAGGCTAGAAATGAAAGGATCTGAAATGTTTTAAATAGTATTTGAAGCCAGGTCTGATACGAGGACAGATTTCTCTACTTCTTAGCCTTGACTGAGTGAGCATAGCCTTGCTATTGAGAAAGACCGCCGAAAGCAGACCTGGCTCTCAAGAGAATACAGGATATGTGCACACTGCCACAAAATGAGGTGGAAACTGAGCTGCACTTCCTAACCTCCTGCCAAATGTATGACCATATTAGAGACACATATTTCCCTCAGATTACACAGACCCACAAAGAATTTGAAAACAAATCCAATTTTCATAAACTCCCATATATACCGCAGTGTGCAATCACAGCAGCAAGATTTGTGACCTGTTGCCAAAAGAAAATGCAACCAGTGAATAACAAACATCATTGTAAATACAACCTATATACATGTTTATTTATTTTCCCTTTTGTACTTCAACTATTTGCACATCATTACAACACTGTATATTACCATAATATGACAGAGGGGAGAGGGAGAGAGAGAGAGCTACTGACAAAAACATGAGATGAAATATACAGAGAAGGAGTTCAAGGGAATACCTACACTCTTAGAAAACATGCTTCCAAAAGGGTTCTTTGGCTGTCCCCATAAAGTGTTTTTACTTTTTGGTTCAATGTAGAACTCTTTTGGTTTCTATGTAGAATCCTCTGTTGAAAGGGTTCTACATGGAACCCAAAAGAGTTCTTCCTGGAACCAAAAAGGGTTCTTCAAACGGTTATCCTATGGGGACAGTGAAGAACCCTTTTGGTTGTAGATAGCACCTTTTTTTCTAAGTGTCAGTTGTACAACTGAATGTATTCAACAGAAATGTGTCTTCCGTGTTTAACTCAACCCCTATGAATCAGAGAGGTGCAGGGAGCTGCCTTAATCTACATCCACATCTCGGGAGGGACAGAGAGAGATGAAAACAGACAGACAGACAGACAGACAGACAGACAGACAGACAGACAGACAGACAGACAGACAGACAGAGACAGACAGACAGACAGACAGACAGACAGACAGACAGACAGACAGACAGACAGACAGACAGTTCAACATTTAGAATGAGAGAAAGAGAGAACAAGGAGAAAGGGAGAGGGATGAACTCTGACACAGTGTCTGTTGATGAAGGGAGGTAGTCTATATAACTTCATAAAGACCCTCACTCTCTCTGTGTGTGTGTGTGTGTGTGTGTGTGTGTGTGTGTGTGTGTGTGTGTGTGTTGTGTGTGTGTGTGTGTGTGTGTGTGTGTGTGGAAATGAAAAGCTGATATGTCTTGAGTCAATAAGTAATCAACCCCTTTGTTATGTCAAGCCTAAATAAGTTCAGGACTAAGAATGTGCTAAACAATTCACATAATAATTTGCATGGACTCACTCTGTGTTCAGTGATATATATACACATTATCATTATGATGGGGGTGGTGACATGCAAAACATAATGAAACAAATACCAAAAGATCGTTTTTGAGTGATATTCCCTTTTACATTTAGGAACCAAGCTATAATATCTCTGTCTTCTCTACTATACTTCAGTTTAGTAACCTAGCTATAATATCTATGTCTTCTCCACTATACTTCAGTTTAGTAACCTAGCTATAATATCTATGTCTTCTCTCCTATACTTCAGTTTAGTAACCTAGCTATAATATCTCTGTCTTCTCTCCTATACTTCAGTTTAGTAACCTAGCTATAATATCTATGTCTTCTCTCCTATACTTCAGTTTAGTAACCTAGCTATAATATCTCTCTTCTATCCTATACTTCAGTTTAGTAACCTAGCTATAATATCTCTGTCTTCTCTCCTATACTTCAGTTTAGTAACCTAGCTATAATATCTGTCTTCTCTCCTATACTTCAGTTTAGTAACCTAGCTATAATATCCCTGTCTTCTCCACTATACTTCAGTTTAGTAACCTAGCTATAATATCTATGTCTTCTCTCCTATTCATCAGTTTAGTAACCTAGCTAAAGTTGCAATGTGGAGAATAAGTATTTTACTAGTGATTATACCCATGTGCTTATAATGCACTAGCCTATGGAATAGAGTACCATTTGGGATAAACAAATTGTAAAAAAATTAAATAATAGCTGCATCCCAACGAGGTCCAGAGTGCCCGAGGCTAGTACTTTTCAGACCGGGCTAGTAGGAAACTTGTTGAATATCACTCTCTCTCTCGCTCTCTCACCCCCCCTTCTTTCTCCTCACACTCTTCTCACAGGTCTTCATTTCACTCTACTGGGGAATTAAGAGGCCAAAGGTTGTGACCCTGGCTTCATAGCCAAAGGGAGAACACTGTGTGTTGATATAGATGAGTGTAAAGAGTGGGACAGTACCCCACCCTGTGGAAGTAATGCCACGTGTTACAACACACAGGGGAGCTTCTACTGTCAGTGTCTACCTGGGTTCATATCCACAACGACTGTGAAATTCACTCCTCCAAATGGGGATTGTGAGGGTGAGTATTCAAATGTCTGAGTGTGTGTGTGTATGTGAATGTTACATGTCGAGGGAACGAACTATTAATTGTTCAGAGTCCTCTTATCTGTGCAGTATTGAGAGTTCATAGAGAATGTTAATAATCATCTACTTATTCTATGTGTAGGTGGGGAGGGGGGTGATAATGATATTATTCTATGTGTAGGAGGGGAGGGGGTGATAATGATATTATTCAATGTGTAGGTGGGGAGGGGGTGATAATGATATTATTCTATGTGTAGGTGGGGAGGGGGTGATAATGATATTATTCTATGTGTAGGTGGGGAGGGAGGTGGATAATGATATTATTCTATGTGTAGATGGGAGGGGGGTGGATAATGATATTATTCTATGTGTAGGTGGAGATGGGGGTGATAATGATATTATTCTATGGGTAGGTGAGGAGGGGGGTGATAATGATATTATTCTATGTGTAGGTGGGGAGGGGGGTGATAATGATATTATTCTATGTGTAGGTGGGGAGGGGGGTGATGATATTATTCTATGTGTAGGTGGGGAGGGGGGTGATAATGATATTATTCTATGTGCAGGTGGGGAGGGGGTGATAATGATTTTATTCTATGTGTAGGTGGGGAGGGGGGTGGATAATGATATTATTCTATGTGTACGTGGGGAGGGGGGTGATAATGATTTTATTCTATGTGTGGGGGGGGGGGGGGTGGATAATGATATTATTCTATGTGTAGGTGGGGGGTGGATAATGATATTATTCTATGTGTAGGTGGGGAGGGGGGTGGATAATGATATTATTCTATGTGTCGGTGGGGAGGGGGGGTGGATAATGATATTATTCTATGTGTAGTAGGGAGGGGGTGATAATGATATTATTCTATGTGTAGGTGGGGAGGGGTGTGGATAATGATATTATTCTATGTGTAGGTGAGGAGGGGGTGATAATGACATTATTCTATGTGTAGGTGGGGAGGGGGGTGGATAATGATATTATTCTATGTGTAGTAGGGAGGGGGTGATAATGATATTAATCTATGTGTAGGTGAGGAGGGGTGTGGATAATGATATTATTCTATGTGTAGGTGAGGAGGGGGTGATAATGACATTATTCTATGTTTAGGTGGGGGGTGGATAATGATATTATTCTATGTGTAGGTGGGGAGGGGGGTGGATAATGATATTATTCTATGGGGAGGGGGGTGGGTAATGATATTATTCTATATGTAGGTGGGGGGTGGATAATGATATTATTCTATGTGTAGATGGGGTGGGGGGTGATAATGATATTTGTCTATGTGTAGGTGGGGGGTGGATAATGATATTATTCTATGTGTAGGTGGGGAGGGGGGTGGATAATGATATTATTCTATGTGTTGGTGGGGGGTGGATAATGATATTATTCTATGTGTAGGTGGGGAGGGGGGTGGATAATGATATTATTCTATGTGTAGGTAGGGAGGGGGGAGGATAATGATATTATTCTATGTGTAGGTAGGGAGGGGGGAGGATAATGATATTATTCTATGTGTAGGTGGGGAGGGGGGTGATAATGATATTATTCTATGTGTAGGTGGGGCGGGGCTGATAATGATAATATTCTATGTGTAGGTGGGGAGGTTAGGGAATCAAGCCTTTCATTCTTTAAATCAGCTACGTTAATTCTGGAATACATCAAATACATAGACTGTCTTGAGGTACTGGAGGAGAGGATAGGGAGTCACTGGAGGAGAAGTTAGGGAATCACAGGAGGAGAGGTTAGGGAATCACAGGAGGATATGGTTAGAGATTCACTGGAGGAGAGGTTAGAGAATCACTGGAGGAGAGGTTAGGTAACCACTGGAGGAGAGGTTAGGGAATCACTGGAGGAGAGGTTAGGGAATCACAGGAGGATATGGTTAGAGATTCACTGGAGGAGAGGTTAGAGAATCACTGGAGGAGAGGTTAGGTAACCATTGGAGGAGAGGTCTCTACCCCATCTCTCTCGCTTCCATCTCCCTTCCTATCTATTCCTGTGTCTTTCCCCTTCTCTCTATCTTCCTGTGTCTTCTCCCCTCTCTCCCTTCTCTCTATCTTCCTGTGTCTTCTCCCCTCTCTCCCTTCTCTCTCTCTTCCTGTCTCTCTCCCCCCTCTCTCTCTCTCTCCCTCCCTCCCTCTCCTTCTCTCTCTCTCTCTTTATCTCTGTCTCGGTTCCTCTTGTAGACATCAATGAGTGTAGCAACAGCAATGCATGCCCCGTCAGCACCTACTGTAGAAAGACTGAAGGTGGCTACGAATGCATCTCTTTTCCGGCTTCGGGAAAAGAGGAGATGGGGATTGTAATGATGAGTCCAGAGTGGGTGTGGGTGTGGGGATGTCTGTGTGGGGATGTCTGTGTGGGGATGTCTGTGTGGGGAGGTGTGTGTGTGATGCGAGGGTCTCAGTTTAGCTTGTGTGTGTGTGTCCACTACAGATGAGGTTGAGTGTGCGTGGGTTCCCTCGGTGTGCGACACTGGGCATGTGCACAAACACACCTGGCCGATACTTGTTCGCTAGGGCTCAGTAACCACGACAACAACACTGCCCCCAGCACAGATGAGACAGCCAAGGCCATACTAGCCCTGACCCCTGCGCTCTGACCTCTAACCCCGACTCCTGACCTCTAACCACATGACCCCTATCTTTTGGCCGCATTCCAATCCAGTCATTTGCCTGAACTCACAGCTGTACCCATCACATGACATAGCAGAAATCTGATGCCTGACTGAGCTGTCAATGAGGTGGAGCGCAGCCATTGGTTGATACAATGCAACACCTGCCCATCTAGTCAGACAGGAACTCGACCATCAGCCAAACACATCATATGATGTAGCACATTTGATGACGTAGCACGCCACCATTGGTTGAAGCAATGCAACGACTGCAGTGTAGTCGGACTGGAATGTGACCCCGTACCCTAAACCAGTTTGAACTGTGACCCCACCACATCGTCTCGCATGCGGCAGAACTAAGACTCGGGGTGCATCCCAATAATCTCTCCTTTCTCGTGAAGTGTGCACTTGTTCACTTTCCTTCACAGAACTCACACTATTATGCCTCCACCAATCAAATGCTTTTAGGTTTGAAGTAGTGAACGAGTGTACACTTCAGAAGAAAGGAGAGAGAAGTGGCCTCATGGGTGGAATGTTTAATATTTTTCATAATTTCATAATTAATGAACACTTTTTTTTAACCCCCGAAAATCTGGTGTTTCTATGTCAAATTGTTTTGTTATATTTCAGTCTTCAGTGATGTATATAAAGTGTAATATCGGGATGCAAACTAAACATTTTATACATTTCAGCTCTATATCTGACATGATACAGGTGTCTTCTTTTTTTAATTACCTCTCTAGGCTAGGTGGGACGCTACCGTCCCACCTGACCAAAATTCAGTGAAAGTGCAGGGCGCCAAATTCAAACTACAGAATTGTAAATATTTAACATTCTTGAAAATACACATGCAACATGTCAAAATAAAGCTTAACGTATTGTTAATCCAGCCGCGGTGTCAGATTTCAAAAAGGCTTTACGGCGAAAGAAAACCATGCGATTATCTGAGGACAGCACCCCACTTTACAAATGCATAACAATAATTTTCAACCAGGCAGGTGGCGATAAACAATTAAACAATCAAATTTAAGACGGAGTATGTTATTGTCTTTACCGGAGATAAACAAAAAGAAGGCTCTATCTCATGGAAACACTACAGCCAAAATGGGAGCCCTTAGAAAAATTACTTCTTCTCCCTCATTTTTCCCAAAAAAAGCCTGAAACTCTTTCTAAAGACTGTTGACATCTAGTGGAAGCCCTAGGAACTGCAATCAGGGAGGATTTCGCCCAACAATAATAATGCCAGCCATTGAAATCAAGGTTATGCTGAATTGTTATTTTTTTGGGATGGTTTGTCCTCGGGGTTTCGCCTGCCATTTCAGTTTTATTTTACTCAGAGACATTATTTTAACGGTTTTAGAAACTTCAGAGTGTTTTCTATCCAGATCTACCAAATATATGCATATCCTAGGTTCTGGGCCTGAGTAGCAGGCAGTTTACTTTGGGCATGCTTTTCATCCGGACGTGAAAATACTGCCCCCTACCCAAATAAGTTTTTAAGCCCATAACCATGTGTGTAAGGTGTATATTTTTGTGTCAATGTTTAAGACTACCAAGAAACACTGTGTGACCCTGTTTTAGCCCACTGCAGTAAATCAATGGCACACAAACTGTGTGGATGGCTGACACCCCTCATCTAAGGTTGTTGTTTTGGAATGTTCTTTGTTTCTTCTTCTCTTTGTTTAAGACTACTCTCCTCAAGTGTTTGTGCATTCTCTCTCTCTCTCTCTCTCTCTTCTCTCTCTCTCTCTCTCTCTCTCTCTCTCTCTCCCTCCCTCCCTCCCTCCCTCCCTCCCATCTACCATCTCTCACGATCTCTCCATCTTTCCATCTCTGTGTGCAGACATGGATGAGTGTAAGGAGAAGACTGCTGATTGCCCCAACAACTCAATCTGTGTGAACACCCCAGGGTCCTACATCTGCAACTGTCAGTCTGGGTACACACTAACAGAAAGCAGGTGTAAGGGTGAGAAACATGCTTTTATCATATGGGACTCCTTTCACCGCGTCCTCGAATGAGGGGGGGTGTGTGTGTGTGTGTGTGTGTGTGTGTGTGTGTGTGCGTGTGTGTGTGTGGTGTGTGTGTGTGTGTGTGGTGTGTGTGGTGTGCGTGTGTGCGTGTGTACTGTGTGCGTGGCGCTCTGGGCATGTGCACAAACACACCTGGCAGATACACCTGTAACTGTCCATCAGGGCTCAGTAACCACGGCAACAACACATGTTATCCCTGACCTCTAACCACCGATTCCTGACCTTACCCACTGCAGTAAATCAGTAGCACATACACAGGTTGTTGTTCTGGAATGTACTTTGTTTCTTCTCTGTTTCTTATTTTTCTTCTCACTGGGATGTGTTCAGTTGTCTGCCTCCTCCTCACTTCTCTCCTCAAGTGTTTATGTTAATGCATTTGCACCCTCTCTCTCTCTCTCTCTCTCTCTCTCTCTCTCTCTCTCTCTCTCTCTCTCTCTCTCTCCCCTCCCCTCCCTCTCTCCCCCTCTCTCTCTCTCCCTCAGACACAGATGAGTGTAATGAAACCACTGGTATCTGTGGAGAGGGAGGGACCTGTCAGAACCAGGAAGGAAGCTACAGTTGCCTCTGTCTCCCTGGATACAGTAATTATGGCAAGAAACAGGCTAGGTGCTCAGGTGAGGAAAGACTCTGATACCATGATGCACTGCTTCCCGCGATACGGTACAGTAAGGTATGGTAACTTTGTCTGTCTTAGAAGAGGAACTAGAACAGGGTTCCTATTTGAACAGTCTTACATTACGTCTACATCTAACATAATATAACATACGCCGTCTAGCAGACGCTTTTATTCAAAAGCGACTTACAGCAAGGGAGTGGATACATTTTCACAAGCGTGGCCCCAGCAGAAATCGAACCCACAACCCTTGGCAATGCTCTACCAACTGAGCCACACAGGACCAAAAGGCTGTCTAGACCAGGGGAGTTAAACATACGGCCCATTAAACGATCTCAGTCAACATTTAAATGACTAAAACTTAACTGTGTTGAATTGACAATGGACTTACATGTATGTTCTCTCTCATCTGTCCAGTTGTTAACTCAAATCAAATCAAATTGCATTTGTCACATGCGCCGAATACAACAGGTGTAGACCTTACAGTGAAATGCTTACTTACAAGCCTTTAACCAACAATGCCGTTTTAAGACAAATAAGTAAAAAATAGACAAGTAAAAAATAATAATTAAAGAGCAGCAGTAAAATAACAGTAGCGATGCTATATACAAGGGGTACCGGTACAGAGTCAATGTGCGGGGGCACCAGTTAGTCGAGGTAATTGAGGTAATATGTAGATATAAGTAGAGTTAAAGTGACTATGCATAGATAACAAAACAGAGAGTAGCAGCAGCGTAAAAGAGAGGGGGAGGGGGGGGGGGGCAATGCAAATAGTCTGGGTAGCCATTTCGATAGCTGTTCAGGAGTCTTATGGCTTGGGGTTAGAAGCTGTTTAGAAGCCTCTTGGACCTAGACTTGGCGCTCCGGTACCGCTTGCCGTTCGTTAGCATAAAGAACAGCCTATGACTAGGGTGGCTGGAGTCTTTGACAATTTTTAGGGCCTTCCTCTGACACCGCTGGTATAGAGGTCCTGGATGGCAGGAAGCTTGGCCCCAGTGATGTACTGGGCCGTACGCACTACCTTCTGTAGTACCTTGCGGTCGGAGGCCGAGCAGTTGCCATACCAGACAGTGATGCAACCAGTCAGGGTGCTCTCAATGGTGCAGATATAGAACTTTTTGAGGATCTGAGGAACCATGCAAATTTCAGTCTCCTGAGGGGGACTAGGCATTGTCGTGCCCTCTTCATGACTGTCTTGGTGTTTGGACCATGATAGATTGTTGGTGATGTGAACACCAAGGAACTTGAAGCTCTCAACATGCTCCACTACAGACCTGTCGATGAGAATGGGGGCGTGCTCGGCCCTCCTTTTCCTGTAGTCCACAATCACAATAACTGTCATCCATCCAAACGAAAGCTAGACAGTCAGTGAGCATCTACAGTGGGGGAAAAAAGTATTTGATCCCCTGCTGATTTTGTACGTTTGCCCACTGATAAAGAAAGGATCAGTCTATAATTTTAATGGTAGGTTTATTTGAACAGTGAGAGACAGAATAACAACAAAAATATCCAGAAAAACGCATGTCAAAAATGTTATAAAGTGATTTGCATTTTAATGAGGGAAATAAGTATTTGACCCCCTCTCAATCAGAAAGATTTCTGGCTCCCAGGTGTCTTTTATACAGGTAACGAGCTGAGATTAGGAACACACTCTTAAAGGGAGTGCTCCTAACTGCAGCTTGTTACCTGTAAAAAAGACACCTGTCCACAGAAGCAATCAATCAGTCAGATTCCCAACTCTCCACCATGGCCAAGACCAAAGAGCTCTCCAAGGATGTCAGGGACAAGATTGTAGACCTATACAAGGCTGGAATGGGCTACAAGACCATCGCCAAGCAGCTTGGTGAGAAGGTGACAACATTTGGTGCGATTATTCGCAAATGGAAGAAACACAAAAGAACTGACAATCTCCCTCGGCCTGTGGCTCCATGCAAGATCTCACCTCGTGGGGTTGCAATGATCATGAGAACGGTGAGGAATCAGCCCAGAACTACACGGGAGGATCTTGTCAATGATCTCAAGGCAGCTGGGACCATAGTCACCAAGAAAACAATTGGTAACACACTACGCCGTGAAGGACTGAAATCCTGCAGCGCCCGCAAGGTCCCCCTGCTCAAGAAAGCACATATACATGCCCGTCTGAAGTTTGCCAATGAACATCTGAATGATTCAGAGGACAACTGGTGAAAGTGTTGTGGTCAGATGAGACCAAAATGGAGCTCTTTGGCATCAACTCAACTCGCTGTGTTTGGAGGAGGAGGAATGCTGCCTATGACCCCAAGAACACCATCTCCACCGTCAAACATGGAGGTGGAAACATTATGCTTTGGGGGTGTTTTTCTGCTAAGGGGACAGGACAACTTGACCGCATCAAAGGGACGATGGACGGGGCCATGTACCATCAAATCTTGGGTGAGAACCTCCTTCCCTCAGCCAGGGCATTGAAAATGGGTCGTGGATGGGTATTCCAGCATGACAATGACCCAAAACACACGGCCAAGGCAACAAAGGAGTGGCTCAAGAAGAAGCACATTAAGGTCCTGGAGTGGCCTAGCCAGTCTCCAGACCTTAATCCCATAGAAAATCTGTGGAGGGAGCTGAAGGTTCGAGTTGCCAAAGGTCAGCCTCGAAACCTTAATGACTTGGAGAAGATCTGCAAAGAGGAGTGGGACAAAATCCCTCCTGAGATGTGTGCAAACCTGGTGGCCAACTACAAGAAACGTCTGACCTCTGTGATTGCCAACAAGGGTTTTGCCACCAAGTACTAAGTCATGTTTTGCAGAGGGGGTCAAATACTTATTTCCCTCATTAAAATGCAAATCATTTTATAACATTTTTGACATGCGTTTTTCTGGATATTTTAGTTGTTATTCTGTCTCTCACTGTTCAAATAAACCTACCCTTAAAATTATAGACTGATCATTTCTTTGTAAGTGGGCAAACGTACAAAATCAGCAGGGGATCAAATACTTTTTCCCCCCACTGTATAATTCCAAAAGTAATGGAAGTATTTTGGAAAATTGGATGCCAAGGGAAAATATCAAATTTTAAGTGCGGCCCTCCGGACCTCGTTGAAGGTCAAATGTGGCCCATTGGCAAAATGAGTTTGACCCCCTGAACTAGACTGTTAGAGAGTTCACTACCCTCACTGATCCCCATGCTACTTCCTCAAACAGAGGTTACTGTTGTGCCACTGCAAACCGCCCCATAAGGACAGGTCTAGGTTCAGTTTTACTGTGTAAGCCTGGATAATGATGATCAGTAAGGGACTATATAAACTGATCTGAGTGTGGTGCTGTAAGGGCTGTCTTCAGGAAAAGTGGACCAAAATGCGGCGGAGTTAGGGTTCGTCATTTTTAATGTCACGAACACTATGCAATTCACAAAACAACAAAACTGACAGCCAACACAGTCCTGTCAGGTGCAACAACAGTGACAAGAACAATTACCCACGAAACACAAAGGACACGTAGGCAACTTATGTGTGACTCCCAATCAACCACAACCCTCTACAGCTGTGCCTGATTGGAAGTCACACGGCCAAAATCAATGAAACAATAAAACACACACTCCCTTCTGCCACATCCTGACCCAACTACACCCTCTACTGGTCAGGACGTGACAGGTGCTTATATTACAGTAGGGACTTTCCTCTGTTGCTGTAGATACCGTTATTCCACTGGCAGCTTCCTCTTTCTAGTACTGAGGCCCAAATGACACCCTTTTCCCTATATAGTGCACTACATTAGACCAGGGCCCTATTCCCTATATAGTGCATTACATTAGACCAGGGCCCATAGAGCACTATATAATAGGTTGTCATTTGGGATGCGTGCTAGGATGGTTACCGTGGTAACATTTCATCACTGTTGTGCTGTGGGTTTCTGGGTGTTTTGATCTCCAACTTCCTCTCTGTCTCATGTCTTCAGTTATATCTTAGTTAGTTGGTATCTGATGGTAAACATGGTTACCCATGGCAACAACTTGGATCTACTATGAGCATGATAAGGATGTGACAGTTTTCATTTGTATGTGTTGTGTTGTGTTATTGTGTGTGGTGTGTTGTATTTGTATTCATTAAGGATCCCCATTAGTTCCAGCCAAGGCAGCAGCTACTCTTCCTGTGGTCCAGCAACACTAAAGCAGTTTAAAAACATTACAAAACATTCACAACAGATTTCACAAATCACTAAGTGTTGCCCTCAGGCCGTTACTCCACTACCACATACAGTATCTACAACACAAAATCCATGTATGTTATCATGTGTGTGTGTGTGTATGCATGTCTGTTATCGTGTTTGTGCCTGTGCTTGTGTTGCTTCACAGTCCCCACTGTTCCATAAGGCATATTTTTATTCATTTTTTAAACTTACTTGATGTTGAATAGAGTTCCATGTAGTCATGGCTCTATGTAGTACTGTGTGCCTCCCATAGTCTTTTCTGGACTTGGAGACTGTGAAGAGACCTCTGGTGGCATGTCATGTGGGGTATGTATGGGTGTCTGAGCTGTGTGCTAGTAGTTTAAACAGACAGTGTGTTGTGTTATATTGTTATGTGTGGTGGAGTGTGTGGTGTGTTGTTGTGTGTGTTGTGGTGTGGTTTTGTGGTGTGTTGTTGTGGTGTGTTGTTGTGGTGTGTTGCTGTGGTGTTGTTGTGGTGGTGTGGTGTGTTGTGGTGTGTTGTTGTGGTGTTGTGGTGTGGTGTTGAGGTGTGTTGTTGTGGTGTGCTGTTGTGTTGTGTGTGTTGTTGTGGTGTGTTGTTGTGGTGTGTTGTTGTGGTGTGTTGTTGTGGTGTTGTGTGTGTTGTTGAGGTGTGTTGTAGTGTGGTTTTGTGGTGTGTTGTTGTGGTGTGTTGTTGTGGTGTTGTTGTGTGTGTTGTTGAGGTGTGTTGTGGTGTGTTGTTGTGGTGTGGTGGTGGTGTGTTGTTGTGGTGTTGTTGTGTGTGTTGTTGAGGTGTGTTGTGGTGTGTTGTTGTGGTGTGGTGGTGGTGTGTTGTTGTGGTGTTGTTGTGTGTGTTGTTGAGGTGTGTTGTGGTGTGTTGTTGTGGTGTGTTGTTGTGGTGTGTTGTTGTGGTGTTGTTGTGTGTGTTGTTGAGGTGTGTTGTAGTGTGGTGTTGTGGTGTGTTGTTGTGGTGTGGTGGTGGTGTGTTGTTGTGGTGTGTTGTGGTGTGATGTGTGTTGTTGGACTCCTGAGTGACGCAGCGGTCTATGGCGATGCATCTCAGTGCTAGCGGTGTCACTACAGACCCTGGTTCAATTCCAGGTTACATCACAACCAACTGTGATTTGAAGTCCCATAGGACGGTGCATAATTGGCCCAGTATCGTCCGAGTTTGGCTGGGGAAGGCCGTCATTGTAATTAAGAATTTGTTCTTAACTGACTAGCCTAGTTAAATGAAGATACAAATAAATTGTGTTGTGGTGCAGAAAAGATACAGGTGTGATGATTGTTGTTTGTCGTTGTTGTGTAGGTATGGCTGTGTTGTACTGTGTAGTGTTGATCCAGGTGTGATGGTATTGTTTTGTGTTTCCTTCAGTACTGACCTGTGACCAGTTCAAAGTGGATGAGACTCCTGGACAGGTGAGTTCTAAACCCTGACACCTGTGTTTTAATTAATACATTTAAGTACTATCTTCTGGCAAGACAGTGTATGTCTTGCTATAAAGGTTTTTACCCACATGAAGTCAATGAACTTCTCCTCTCAGACTGTCCCAGGTTTATCTGGTCTCCTGTCTCTGATGAGGAACAGCTGTCTGGCGTTAAGTAACTCTGGGGACGCAGCCGGAAGGAGACTGACTGGAGAGATCCTACTGGAGGTTAAAAACGCACACACACACACACACACACACACACACACACACACACACAAATGCAAGGACTCACACAAGCATGCACACCCACACACGGTGCAATCATGCATGCATGTACACATATACACCTCGTTCACTCACTTCCTGTTTCTACTTCCTGTGTGTAGAATGTATTCACGGAGATAGACGGTTTCCTGTCTCAAGGTATCCTAAGCAACAGCCGGGAGGTGAGTGGGTTGCTAGGCACCGTGGAAGACGCCATGAGGTTCATCGGGCCGCAGCTCAGAGACAACCACACCACCATGGAGACAGACAACACAGGTAACACACACACACACTCCTGAACACACACACACGCACACGCACACACATGAACATGCATACACTCACACACACACACACACACACACACACACACACACACACACACACACACACACACACACACACACACACA
The DNA here is from genome assembly GCF_965601325.2 of Salmo salar. Taxonomy (NCBI): domain Eukaryota; kingdom Metazoa; phylum Chordata; class Actinopteri; order Salmoniformes; family Salmonidae; genus Salmo; species Salmo salar. The sequence goes on from NC_138302.1 coordinate 13,734,906, forward strand.
CACACACACGAACATGCACACACACACACACTCCTGAACACACACACACATCCTCCTTCACCTTTCTCCTTGTCCTTGTACACAGAGGCTGAGATTGCAGTGAGGAGGGGACAGACTCCGCCCACTGGGCCAATCAGCCTGGCCAATGACAACGCTCGACTGGACACCAGCTGGGAGACAGCCACCGGCAACGGGACGTACACAGGTAGGCTACTCTTCATCACCATCATCATCATCATCATCATCACCATCATCTCCATAACTAAGTACTCTAACTTTTAGTACCAATAACCTTCCAAAACTTCCCATGTTGCCCAGAAATCCTGGATTCCGTATTTCCTATTTATTCCCTCTTTATTCCAGGAATCTCCCAACAAGGATACCTGAAAAACCTGGGAATTTTGGGAAAGTTACAAGATTTTTTGGTAACCTGATTCATTCTGTGCTTCCCAGGTTTCGCACTGGCTGGGTTGGTGTGTTACAAGACAGTGGAGAAATCTGTCAACAACTCCTTCCAGTACCTCACAGACACAGACACAGACACAGACACAGCAACCGCCACAGCATCAAAGCCTAGCTACCAGATCAGTTCCAAGGTGGTAACAGCTCTCGTCAGTAACCCAGCAACAGAACACCTCACCCAGCCTGTCATCCTCACCTTCAAACATCTACAGGTATCATTTAATAATATTATAATAGCTGATGTTAATATATGATGTATGTAAATATTATAGCATATTATAATTGTACAGCTAGAGCTAGGACCTTTTCACATAATGAAGATGGCCTAACAGAATGACTGCTTTCTGAAATGAAGAAACATTTCTCTAAAAAGTGCTAAGCCAATGTTCTCTCTCTCTCTCTCTCTCTCTCTCTCTCTCTCTCTCTCTCTCTCTCTCTCTGTTTCTCTGTCTGTCTCTCTCTTGCTGTCTCTTTCTCTCTCTCTCTCCCTCCCCCCTCCCTCAACCCCAGGTGAGGGTGGAGTCATCAGAAATGAACTATACCTGTGTGTTCTGGTCGGAGGGGCGTGTCCATGAAGAGGGAGGGGCGTGGTCAAGGCGTGGCTGTACCAAAGTCACGTCTAACGCTACACACACCGTGTGTTCCTGTACCCACCTTAGCAGCTTCGCTGTTCTCATGGCCCTCTACCCTGTACAGGTATAAACACACACACACACACACACACACACACACACACACACACACACACACACACACACACACACACAAACACACACACACACACACACAGACACACACACACACACACACACACACACACACACACACACACACACACACACACACACACACACACTGGGTGATGTCAATATAATGCTCCTTACCCTATGTTGTCAGTTGAGTATGTTGAGTAATGAGTTAAAGGCTGTGTTGTTTTCAATCAACTGAGGATAGCTGAAGATGCTTAACATTAACTGAGGATAGCTGAAGATGCTTAACATTAACTGAGGATGGCTGAAGATGCTTAACATTAACTGAGGATAGCTGAAGATGCTTAACATTAACTGAGGATGGCTGAAGATGCTTAACCTGTCTAGGATAGGGGGCAGTATTTTCCCGGCCGGATGAAAAACGTACCCAAATTAAACGGCCTACTTCTCCGGCCCAGAGTCAAATATTTGCATATTATTATTAGATTTGGATAGAAAACACTCTAAAGTTTATAAAACTGTTTGAATGGTGTCTGTGAGTATAACAGAACTCATATAGCAGGCAAAAAACTGAGAAGATGACAACCAGGAAATTAACTGTCATCCAATTCCTTGTCCTTGTTTCACCTCTCCATCAAATGTATACCATCTTATGTGTCACGTTACACTTTCCAATGCTTCTATTGGCTATCAAAAGGCGCCAGAACGTGGATTGAAGCGTCTGCTATCTCTGGTCAGCTCACAGGACCTCTCTTTGTGAGTGGTCAGCCTAGTGGCTCAGAGACAGGAGAGGCGCACGCACTGAGGACTCCATGATTTTCTTCACTTGTTTGAATCAATACAACTTCGCCCGGTTGGAATATTATTGCTATTTTACGAGAAGAATATCATAAAAATTGATTTTAAACAGCGTTTGACATGCTTTGAAGTACGGTAATGGAATATTTTCAAATGTTTTGTCACGATATGCGCCACGCGCGTCACCCTTCGGATACTGACCTGAACTCACGAACAAAACGGAGCTATTTGAATATAACTATGGATTATTTGGAACCAAAACAACATTTGTTGTTGAAGTAGAAGTCCTGGGAGTGCATTCTGATGAAGAACAGCAAAGGTAATCCAATTTTTCTTATAGTAATTCTGAATTTAGTGAGCGTCAAACTAGCTAGCCATGATGGCCGGGCTATCTACTCAGAATATTGCAAAATGTGCTTTTGCCGAAAAGCTATTTTAAAATCTGACACCGCGATTGCATAAAGGATTTCTCTATCTATAATTCTAAAATAATTGTTATGTATTTTGTGAACGTAAATCGTGAAGAATTTAGCAAATTCACCGGAAGTTTTCGGTGGGTATGCTAGTTCTTAGCATCACATGCTAATGTAAAAAGCTGGTTTTTGATATAAATCTGAACTTGATTGAACAAAACATGCATGTATTGTATAACATAATGTCCTAGGAGTGTCATCTGATGAAGATCATCAAAGGTTAGTGCTGCATTTAGCTGTGTTTTGGGTTTTTGTGATGCATGCTAGTTGCTAAGATGAATGCGCGTTTCTAGTATAACTGTTCCCAGGTGACCACTAACAAAAACTCCTCCTGTTTTTCGCCCAGAGAGTGCAGAGACGCCATTCAACTTTCTGGCGCCTTCTAAGAGCCTATGGAAGCCTTAGAAAATGTCACGTTACAGCAGGGATGCTGTATTTTTAATAGAGATGCCACAGAAGGAGGACAAATTGTCAGACAGTGCACTTCCTGTATGGAATCTTCTCAGGTTTTGGCCTGCCATATGAGTTCTGTTATACTCACAGACACCATTTAAACAGTTTTAGAAACATTAGAATGTTTTCTATCCAAATCTACTAATTATAAGCATATTCTAGTTTCTGGGCAGGAGTAGTAACCAGATTAAATTGGGTACGTTTTTTATCCGGCCGTGAAAATACTGCCCCCTATACCTTAAGAAGTTAACTGAGGATAACTGAAGATGCTTAACATTAACTGAGGATAGCTGAAAATGCTTAACATTAACTGAGGATAGCTGAAGATGCTTAACATTAACTGAGGATAGCTGAAAATGCTTAACATTAACTGAGGATAGCTGAAGATGCTTAACATTAACTGAGCTCTTTGTCTTAAATGGTGTTGAAGGCTCTTCAAACCAAACTAGCTAACTTTGTTAACCTGATGAACAGACTAATTCTCTCTTTCCCTTCCTCCCAACATCTTGATGTTATACAGTGGTGATTTTAGCATGTACATCTTGGTGGGGCAAACCCAAATAAATGTGGGATGCATTCAGCAAGCCACTACACAACACAACACTAAACAATACATGAATTGCACTATAACGGTGAGAAACGGTGCCCACAAACTATTAGGGCCTACATAAAGCTGTCCCAACAGCAGAGTCCCAACAGCAGTTCCAACACCTTACCACCGCTACACCTGGCTATCAGCGGAGCCTTGTCTGGCAGTGAAACAGTTCATTCAGCCTCATTTACTGCCTTTTAAAAAAACATAGCTGATATGGCTGACTTGCTTAAACAAAAGTGGTTTCTACTGACAATTGAGATGTACAAACTATGGCATAAGGGGACGACAAGCAGATAAGAGGCAATACGTAATTTTGATTAAGACATTAATGAGCGAGCGATGATGGACGTGGTGAATATAACTATTTGTTCAGCAATTTTGAAATGTATAGCGATAGAATTCAGAACATGGGCCATTCTTACAGTGTACTCCCTGTACAACAAGTCAGAAACATAGGATAAATAAAGGGGGCAGATAAACAGACAATGAAAGCGCTTACAATATTCAATGATTACATTTATCTAAAACAGGTTATAGGCTACATGTGCACCACCAAGTCAGAACAATAGGCGAAATAAAGAGGTGAAAATAGACCAAATTATTAGGGTGAGGCACATTGAACGCTGTTTGGGTCTTTGATGTCATAAAAGAAACACGTCTAAGAACACTATTCTATTATAGAATGTTGTGTGTGCTGAATTTGCGTGTATGCCAAGTGCCACCATTACTATCAGTAGCACTGTCAAAGCTGTACACAAAAAGTTATCAAATAAGCACACTGGCCATGAACGATGTGTTTACAATCCCTCGTTGTTACAAATAAGCCAAATTATTAAGGTGAGGCACATGGGCAACTAACAGCTTACTACACAACATACACTTAGTATTACCTTCTTAGCTACAGTATACCTATCTCCCTGGCATATTACATCATTTATACAGCAGCATACAAGACATTTTTGGACTCACCTTGTGATGTGCTCACTTAAACAGGAAGGTGGCACGGCAGTCCTTTGTGGGCAAATTTTATCATCAAACTTTGTAATCAAAGTCTGGCATTCTCTGGATTTATGGTGGGAACTCTGAAAAAAAAACAGGCATCCACTCCATTGAAATCAGGCTAAAGATTGCTTTGCATTGCTTGCAGTTAGCCACCGATTCTTTACAAACCACTTACTGTTGGGTTAAGATGGCGCCGGAGAAAAAGGCAGACGTTTTACGTTCCCCCAACTGATTGTTTTTTTTTGTTCGTTTATTTGCATTGAATGACCTGTGTTCCGCCATAAGCAAACAAGAAAACGCTCACCCAGAGGCGACACTCCTAGTAGCCGGGGACTTTAATGCAGGGAAACTTAAATCCGTTTTACCAAATTTCTATCAGCATGTTAAATGTGCAACCAGAGGGGGAAAAACGCTGGACCACCTATACTCCACACACAGAGACGCGTACAAAGCTCTCCCTTGTCCTCCATTTGGAAAATCTGACCATAATTCTATCCTCCTGATTCCTGCTTAGAAGCAAATATTAAAGCAGGAAGCACCAGTGACGAGATCAATAAAAAAGTGGTCAGATGAAGCAGATGCTTAACTTCAGGACTGTTTTGCAAGCACAGACTGAAATATGTTCTGGGATTCCTCCAATGGCATTGAGGAGTACACTACATCAGTCATTGGCTTCATCAATAAGTGCATCGATGACGTCATCCCCACAGTGACCGTACGTACATTCCCCAACCAGAAGCCATGGATTACAGGCAACATCTTCACTGAGCTAAAGGCTAAAGCTACCGCTTTCAAGGAGCGGGACTCTAACCCGGAAACGTATAAGAAATCCCGCTATGCCCTCCGACGAACCATCAAACAGGCAAAGCGTCAATACAGGACTAACACGGAACCCAAACCATCTGCGCGTGTGTGCCATCGTGCGCAATCGTGCATAAATGTATTTTGTCCTCCCACACCAAACGCAATCACGACACGCAGCTTAAATATCAAAACAAACTCTGAACCAATTACATTAATTTGGGGACAGGTCGAAAATCATGAAACATTTATGGCAATTTAGATAGCTAGCTTGCACTTGCTAGCTAATTTGTCCTATTTAGCTAGCTTGCTGTTGCCAGCTAATTTGTCCTGGGATATAAACATTGAGTTGTTATTTTACCTGAAATGCACAAGGTCCTCTACTCCGACAATTAATCTACACGTAAAACGTTCAACCGAATCGTTTCTAGTCATCTCTCCTCCTTCCAGGCTTTTTCTTCTCTTGACTTTATATTATGATTGTCAATTTTCATAAATTAGGTGCATTACCACCACTGACCTCGTTCGTCTTTCAGTCACCCATGTGGGGATAACCAATGAGGAGATGGCACGTGGGTACGTACTTCTATAAACCAATGAGGAGATGGGAGAGGCAGGACTTGCAGCTCTATCTGCGTCACAAATAGAACAGACTTCTATTTTATCCCTTGGCAACGCAGACGCTCGTTGGCGCGCGCGAACAGTGTGGGCGCAATATTGAATAATATAGATTTCTACATTTATTTTGCAACTCTCGCGCACGCGACGCGAGCGGTGTAGCAAGCCTGTTTGATCGAATCATACTACACCGACTCTGACACTCGTCGGATGTGACAGGCCTTGCAAACTACAGGCCCATTAGTATACTACCTGTAGTGTCGAAGGTTGTTGAAAAGTGTGTAGCAGAACAACTGATTTCCCACCTCAACAACAGCCCCTTCACATTACACTCCATGCAGTTTGGCTTCAGAGCGAAACACTCCACAGAAATGGCCAACTGCTTTCTTCTGGAAAATGTGAAGTCCAAGATGGACAAAGGGGGCGTTGTTGGGGCTGTGTTTCTGGACCTAAGGAAGGCTTTCGATACTGTTAACCATGAGATTCTCATCACAAAATTGTCCAAGTTCAACTTTTCCCCCGATGCCTTGAGATGGATGAAATCATACCTTGAAGGCAGAACTCAGTGTGTCAGAGTGAGCAATGAGCTGTCGCCCACTCTTAGCTATGATGTGGGCGTGCCCCAAGGGTCAATACTGGGGCCCCTCCTGTTCAGCCTGTACATTAATGATCTGCCTTCCGTCTGCACTGGGTCTGAAGTTCAAATGTATGCAGATGATACAGTGATATATGTGCATGCAAAGAGCAAACAACAAGCTGCACAAGAACTCACTACTGTAATGGTCCAGGTTACAAAGTGGCTCAGTGACTCGTGTTTGCATCTCAATGTGAAAAAAACAGTTTGCATGTTCTTCACAAAGAGGGCAACAGATGCTACTGAGCCAGATGTCTATGTGTCAGGGGAGAAGCTCCAGGTGGTATCTGATTTTAAGTACCTTGGAATCATACTTGATTCCAACCTCTCTTTTAAAAAGCATGTGAAAAAGGTAATTCAAATAACCAAATTCAACCTAGCTAATTTCCGATTTATACGAAATTGTTTGATCACAGAGGTATCAAAACTGTATTTCAAATCGATGATACTCCCCCACTTAACATACTGCTTGACTAGTTGGACCCAAGCTTGCTATACAACATTAAAACCTATTCAGTCTGTCTACAAACAGGCTCTCAAAGTGCTCAATAGAAAGCCCAATAGCCATCATCACTGTTACATCCTCAGAAAGCATGAGCTCCTGAGTTGGGAAAATCTTGTGCAATACACCGACGCATGTCTTGTATTCAAGATCCTAAATGGCCTGGCTCCCCCTCCACTCAGTATTTTTGTAAAACAGAAAACCCAAACATATGGCAGCAGATCCACAAGGTCTGCCATGAGAGGTGACTGTATAGTTCCCTTAAGGAAAAGCACCTTTAGTAAATCCGCTTTCTCTGTGAGAGCGTCCCATGTCTGGAATACACTGCCATCAGACACACATAACTGCACCACATATCACACTTTCACAAAATGCATGAAGACATGGCTAAAGGTCAATCAGATTTGTGAACATAATCCCTAGCAGTGTATTGCCGCTTTCCATGTTGTCTGTTGTCTGTAGCTTGTGAGGTGTGGAAACACTTTGTTGTTTTTATGGATTTTGTCTTGTTGCTTTTTGTTCTATGTTGCTCTGTCTGTATGCTACATCTTGCTTGTCCTATGTTGCTCTGTCTGTATGCTATGTCTTGCTTGTCCTATGTTACTCTGCGTGTGCTCACTGTTCAATGATTGTCTATATTGTAATTGTTTTTAATAACCTGCCCAGGGACTGCGGTTGAAAATTAGCCGGCTGGCTAAAACCGGCACTTTTACTGAAACGTTGATTAATGTGCACTGTCCCTGTAAAAATAAAATAAACTCAAACTCAAACTCAAACTCAAACCATTACAGACTACAAAGGGAAGCACAGCCGAGAGCTGCCCAGTGACACAAGCCTACCAGACAAGCTAAACCACTTCTATGCTCGCTTCAAGGCAAATAACACTGAAACATGCATGAGAGCACCAGCTGTGCCGGAAGACTGTGTGATCATGCTCTCCGCAGCCGATGTGAGTAAGACCTTTAGGTCAACATTCACAATGCCGCAGGGCCAGACGGATTATTAGGATGTGTACTCTGAGCATGCGCTGACCAACTGGCAAGTGTCTTCACTGACATTTTCAACCTCTCCTTGTCCGAGTCTGTAATACCAACATGTTTTAACCTCTCTAGGGCCAGTGGGACGATTTCGTCCCACCTACGTAACAGCCAGTGGAATCCCGTGGCGCATTATTCAAATACCTTAGAATTGCTATTACTTCAATTTATCAAACATATGACTATTTTACACCATTTTAACCCTTTCACGCGTGAGTTCCAAATATCTCTAACGGTCGCCCCAGCGTGAGTTTTTTTTATGCACGTGATGTTCGAACGTTCTCTCCATTCCAGGATGTGATTGTTACATAAACAACAACACTGAATGGCTCAGAGTGGGAGTGAGAGGTTACTGTGATTGACTGCCTAAACGCGCAATTTGTATCAATAAATCACTATCAGAAAATGTTTTGTGGTATTATTGATATATTTATTATTTTATTTACGTTTTTCCATTACCCGTGATAAATCATGCGTTCCGATTTTTGCATAAATTGTAAAGGGCGCATAGTATGTGTGTAAAATAATGTTTTGAAGGTTGTACTGATTATGATGAGCTAAGCTAATTCCAGCTTTGTGTATGGAGCCATGTTTGTTGACATAAAATGCATTCTGGGTTTCACTTGATCGTCTGTCGGACCAAAGATGCTATAACAAAATGAGATGAGTAAGGGTTCACTCATTTTTTGAGAACTTCAGGAAGTGAATGTGGGATGTGAATGATGGTAGACCACACCCATTCAACAACTCATCTTGTCTTCTCTTATTATCTTCGGTTTCTGTGAGGTGAAAAAGCATGGCTGCGCGCTGAAACTAATCGTCGGATTACTTTCGATTTCTAGAAAGTGTTTTACTCAATTATTTTGATCAACGGTGAGCTCACCCATGATGTGATTAATTGTACATAGTAATTGCTATTAGCTAATTCATAGTGTAGTTTATGTCAGCCGAGAGTTAGAAAATATGACTGCTTGTGTTGCGTCAATCTTTCCTCAGTTAGCGCTAGGACAAATGTAGCCTAGATTTTTCCGGTTAGGATGATTGTGTTATGCTATAGATACTTCTGTGAATATCTGAACATTGCATCCAAAAATAAACTGCTCACATTCTGGACATAACTTTGTAAGGACTGTGTTTGTGTAAATAGTTTCTGAAAAAAGTGTGGCCAGCTCAAATGTTGTTTGTTGCGTCATTCGAAACTGGCCGTTCTAAATGAGCGTTCTAAATGAGTGTTCTAATCACACGGGGTGTGATCGTACGCTTCAGGGACCACTGTAGAATGATCACACCCCGTGTGATGGTACGTGTGAAAGGGTTAAAGACAAGACTCTCGTTAATCTAACCACACTGTCTGATTTCAAAAAGGCTTTACAACGAAAGCAAAACATTAGATTATGTCAGCAGAGTACCCAGACAGAAATAATCAGACACCCATTTTTCAAGCTAGCATATAATGTCACATAAACCCAAACCAGAGCTAAATGCAGCACTAACCTTTGATGATCTTCATCAGATGACAATCCTAGGACATTATGTTATACAATACATGTATGTTTTGTTAAATCAAGTTCATATTTATATCAAAAACCAGCTTTTTACATTAGCATGTGATGTTCAGAACTAGCATACCGCCCGCAAACTTCCGGTGAATTTACTAAATTACTCACGATAAACGTTCACAAAAAACATAACAATTATTTTAAGAATTATAGATACAGAACTCCTCTATGCAATCGCTATGTCCGATTTTAACCTCTTGGCGTTCCCCTAGGATAGAGGGCCCTAAAGCGATTTTAGAAAAAAATTCGTGCCCATTTTAAACGGCCTCCTACTCAAACTCAGAAGCTAGGATATGCATATAATTACTACTTGTGGATAGAAAACACCCTAAAGTTTCTAAAACTGTTTGAATGGTGTCTGTGAGTATAACAGAACTCATATGGCAGTCAAAACCCCGAGACAGATCGAAACAGGAAGTGGAATTCTGAATTGTGAACTCAACTTCATCACGTTGCCTATTAATCACACAGTGAGCTATGGTTCATTGAGCACTTCCTATTGCTTCCACTAGATGTCCCCAGTCTTTACAAAGTGGTTTGAGACTCCTACTGTGAAAACTGAATGAATGAGACGCAGTGGAACGTGGTCACACGGAGAGGGCCATCACCATTATGACGCCGACGCCCCTGGTTACCCTCCCCTTTCGAAACGTTTTGAAACACAATGCAATCGTCCCCCTCGAATCTTATTGGCTCTCTTGTTGAAAAACGCCCTGAAGATTTATGTTATACAACGTTTGACATGTTTGAACGAACCTAAATGGGGGAAAAATGCATTTTATCGAAATGGCTGTCCCGTGGCCGACGGAAGTTTTGGAGCAGCCTTCAGACGCTCTAACAAGAACAAGCTCTTGGAACATAAAGGAGTATTTTTTTCGAACGAAAATACATTTGTTGTGGACCTGGGAATCCTGGAAGTGCTTTCTGATGAAGACAACCAAAGGTAAGGGATTATTGACAATAGTATACAAGACTAGATGTGATATGCGATTGTTCCAAGATGGCGCTGACCTGTAACGTTAGCCTATTTTTCAGAGTATCGCATCCCCTTTCATCGCAAAGTATGATTACCCATTAAAGTTAATTTTAAATCTGGCATTACAGGTGCTTTCAAGAGATATTCATCTATAAATCTTAGAATGACAATATTACATTTTAAAAATGTTTTCGAATAGTAATTTAGTAAATTGTAGCTCTGTTTCATCGGATGCATTTGAGGGAAAATAGTTAGTCAACGTTACGCACCGATGTAAAATGCTGTTTTTATATATGAATATGAACTTTATCGAACAAAAGAATGCATGTATTGTGTAACATGATGTCCTAGGTGTGTCATCTGATGAAGATTGTCAAAGGTTAGTGCTGCATTTAGCTGTTTTTTTGTTATTTGTGATGCATGTGGTTGGTCGGAAAATGGCTATGTGGCTACTTTTACGATATACTCCTCTAACATAATCTAATGTTTTGCTTTTGCTGTAAAGCCTTTTTGAAATCGGACAATGTGGTTCGATTCAGGAGAGGTGTATCTATAAAACGATATAATTTGATTTTTTTTTTTTTAATTTAAATTATTAAATTTTGTTATGCTAATGGCGATATGATTTTTTGCTGGATGTCCGTCCCGTATGCCGCACAGGGGTTAAAATAGCTTTTCGGTGAAAGCACATTTTGCAATATTCTGAGTAGATAGCCCGGCACCACAGGGCTAGCTATTTAGACACCCACCAAGTTTAGCCCTCACCAAAGTCAGATTTACTATAAGAAAAATGTTATTACCTTTGCTGTTCTTCGTCAGAATGCATTCCCAGGACTTCTACTTCAATAACAAATGTTGGTTTGGTTCAAAATAATCCATAGTTATATCCAAATAGCGGCGTTTTGTTCGTGCGTTCAAGACACTATCCGAAAGGGTAAAGAACGCGCCCGACGCGTTTCGTGACAAAAAAATTCTAAATATTCCATTACCGTACTTCGAAGCATGTCAACTTCCTGTACAGAATCTTCTCAGGTTTTTGCCTGCCATATGAGTTCTGTTATACTCACAGACACCATTCAAACAGTTTTAGAAACGTTAGGGTGTTTTCTATCCAAAGCCAATAATTATATGCATATTCTAGTTTCTGGGCAGTAGTAATAACCAGATTAAATCGGGTACGTTTTTTATCCGGCCGTGCAAATACTGCCCCCTACCCTCAACAGGTTAAGTAGACCACCAGAGTGCCTGTGCCCAAGAACACTAAGTTAACTTGCCTAAATGACTACCGACCCGTTGCATTCATGTCTGCAGCCATGAAGTGCTTTGAAAGGCTGGTCATGGCTCACATCAACACCATCATCCCAGAAACCCTAGTCCCACTCCAATTTGCATACTTCCCCAACAGATCACAGATGATGCAATCTCTATTGCACTCCACACTGCCCTTTCCCACCTGAACAAAATGAACACCTATGTGAGAATGCTATTCATTGACAACAGCTCAGCGTTCAACACCATTGTGCCCTCATCAATAAGCTAAGGACCCTGGGACTAAACACCTCCCTCTGCAACTGGATCCTGGACTTCCTGATGGGCCGCCCCCAGGTGGTAGGGTAGGAAACAACACATCCGCAACGCTGATCCTCAACACAGGAGCCCCTCAGAGGTGCGTGCTCAGCCCCATCCTGTACTCCCTGTTCACTCATGACTGCACGGCCAGGCACGACATCATCATTAAATTTGCCGATGACACAACAGTGGTAGGCCTGATCACTGACAACGACAAGATAGCCTATAGGGAGGAGGTCAGAGACCTGGCCTTGTGATGCCAGGACAACAACCTCTCCCTCAACGTGATCAAGACAAAGGAGATGATTGTTGGCTACAGGAAAAATAGGACCGAGCACGCCCCCATAGCACGCCCCCATTCTCATCGACGGGTCTGTAGTGGAGCACGATGAGAGCTTCAAGTTCCTTGGTGTCCACATCACCAACAAACTAACATGGTCCAAGCACACCAAGACAGTCGTGAAGAGGGCATGACAAAACCTATTCCCCCTCAGGAGACTGAAAAGATTTGGCATGGGTCCTCAGATCCTCAAAAGGTTCTATAGCTGCACCATCGAGAGCATCCTGACTGGCTGCATCACTGCCTGGTATGGCAACTGCTCGGCTTCCAACCGCAAGGCACTACAGAGGACAGTGCGAACGGCCCAGTACATCATGCCATCCAGGACCTCTATACCAGGCCGTGTCAGAGGAAGACCCTAAAAATTGTCAAAGACTCCAGCCACCCTAGTCATAGACTGTCTAGGTCCAAGAGGCTTCTAAACTGCTTCTACCCACAAGCCTTAAGACTCCTGAACATCTAATCGAATGGCTACCCAGACCATTTGCATTGCCTACTTATATCTACATATTACCTCAATTACCTCGACTAACTGGTGCCCCCGCACATTGACTCTGTACCGGTACCCCTTGTATATAGCATCGCTACTGTTATTTTACTGCTGCTCTTTAATTATTATTTTTTACTTGTCTATTTTTTACTTATTTGTCTTAAAACGGCATTGTTGGTTAAAGGCTCGTAAGTAAACATTTCACTGTAAGGTCTACACCTGTTATATTCGGCGCATGTGACTAATAAAATTTGATTTGATTTGTTGAATTTGCAATTTTCCCACTTGTTGTGTAATCTTTATGTCCAATGGCTGATGAGCACCAATACGTTTTATCTATAATTTCTCTTCATTATTTCTCTTCATATGACAAGGATTAAAAATGTCAACTTGATTCATGATCGTGACTGCTAGCTAAGATTTTGAAAGATGTTGACATGATCAGTTCATCAAAGCCAGTGTACATATAACGTGATTTGACGTAATTTTATCTGTGGCCAATGACCTTGAGCCTTCTCGGAAGGGCACTTGTAATATAACTCTATGGCAGGACCCAAAGGGCTGAAATTGTGTATGTCTACCCTTACTAAGGACTTAAACTTGGCGATGATGTAGTGTCCACATGAGTGACAGAACACTGAGCCAATCACGGCACATCTGCAATTTTCTGCTGTCTCGCCCCACCACCACAGAAAGCACTGAGCTACGCTGAAACACCTCTTTTTGGAGCTGCATCACTTAAGATAGATATATATTTCTTAATTGTTTGTAAACTGATATGTGACACATATTAATGGCAAAACAACATGCAAAACAGGCAAGACCCCAAAAAATACATTTATATATATATATTATTTATTGTATTTTTTTTTTGCATAAAATGAGGGCTCAAAACAGATGAATGATGAGTCAACACTGATGTTATATATTATGTAAACCCCCTTCCCTCCCCCCCTCCCTCCCTCCTTCCTCTCTCTCTCTCTCTCTCCCTCCCTCCAGGATACCTTTGAGCTGCGTCTGTTGACGTGGCTGGGTCTGTCGGTGTCTGTGGTGTGTCTGTTGCTGTGCATCCTGACCTTCTGGCTGTGTCGGTCCATCCAGGGGACACGCACCACCATCCACCTCCACCTCTGTGTCTGCCTCTTCATCGCTGACCTCGTCTTCCTCACCGGCATCTCTCACACACAGAGCAAGGTGGGTGTAGGGATGTGGGGACTGTGTGTGTATGTGTTTGTGTGTGTGTCATTCTTACGATCAAGGTATATATAGCAATTTATCTTTTTAATATTTTCCTTGTCACTGAAGATTTGGTGTTGCTCCCCCTAGGATCTTGTACCCCCTTCTATAGCCAGGATGATAACTAAAAAGAAGCCCTTTTTACATCCAGTCAGTTCTAAGTTTTTTAATATTCAATTTGACTTTTATCCCTTTCATCTCTCCTCCTCCCCTTCTCCTCCTCTCCCCTCCTCCCCTCTCCACCCCTTCTCCACCTCTCCCCCCTCTCCTCTCCTCCACTCTGTCCCCCTTGTCCTCTCCTCTCCTCCACCCTGTCCCCCCTGTCCTTTCCTCCCCCTCTCCCCCTCTCCTCTCCACTGTCCCCCCTCTCCTCTCCTCCCCCCTGTCCTCCTCTCCTCTCCTCTCCTCTCCTCTCCTCTCCTCTCCTCTCCTCTCCTCTCCTCTCCTCTCCTCTCCTCTCCTCTCCTCTCCTCTCCTCTCCTCTCCTCTCCCTCCTCTCCTCTCCTCTCCTCTCCTCTCCTCTCCTCTCCTCTCCTCTCCTCTCTCAGGGAGGATGTAGGGTTGTAGCCGGTCTCCTCCACCTGTTCTTTCTAGGATCCTTCAGTTGGATGTTGTTAGAGGGGGTTCAGCTCTACCTCATGGTGGTCCTGGTCTTCAACACAACCATAAGGTTATTATTTTATTTTATATATTTATCAATAAATATGTGTTATTATATATTTAGAGTATACATTAGTATTTATTTGTATTATACATTTATTTTATATTCATTTAGATACGTACTGTCTGTATTTATATTATTTTCTAATCTATTATATATTTTCATTATACACTACAGTTCAAAAGTTTGGGGTCACTTCGAAATGTCCTTCTTTTAGAAAGAAAAAAATAATTTTTGGGTCCATTAAAATAACATAAAATTGATCAGAAATACATTGTAGCCTTCATTTCTCAGAACAACAATAGACTGACAATTTTCATAAGAAAATTCTTTGTTTCTGGCCATTTTGAGCCTGTAATCGAACCCACAAATGCTGATGCTCCAGATACTCAACTAGTCTAAAGAAGGCCAGTTTTATTGCTTCTTTAATCAGAACAATAGTTTTCAGCTGTGCTGACATAATTGCAAAAGGGTTTTCTTATGATCAATTAGCCTTTTAAAATGATAAACTTGGATTAGCTAACTCAACGTGCCATTGGAATACAGGAGTGATGGTTGCTGATAATGGATCTCTGTACGCCTATGTAGGTATTCCATTAAAAATCAGCCGTTTCCAGCTACAACAGTCATTTACAACATTAACAATGTCTACACTGTATTTCTGATAAAATTGATGTTTTCTTTCAAAAACAAGGACATTTCTAAGTGACCCCAAACTGTTGAACGGTGGTGTATGTCTTACAACTTTATTTTATCTTGCTATTATTATTATCTACCTTGGTGTGTTACCTTTTCTTTTAACTGCTATTTTATGAACCTCTGTGATTCTTCTTCTTACTGTAAACCTCTGTACCTGTATTTTATTAAGCTCTGTGATTCTTCTTCTTACTGTAGACCTCTGTACCTGTATTTTATGAAGCTCTGTGTTTCTTCTTCTTACTGTAGACCTCTGTACCTGTATTTTATGAAGCTATGTGATTCTTCTTCTTACTGTAAACCTCTTTACCTGTATTTTATGAAGCTATGTGATTCTTCTTCTTACTGTAGACCTCTGTACCTGTATTTTATGAAGCTCTGTGATTCTTCTTCTTACTGTAGACCTCTGTACCTGTATTTTATGAATCTCTGTGATTCTTCTTCTTACTGTAAACCTCTCTACCTGTATTTTATGAAGCTCTGTGATTCTTCTTCTTACTGTAGACCTCTGTACCTGTATTTTATGAAGCTCTGTGTTTCTTCTTCTTACTGTAGACCTCTGTACCTGTATTTTATGAAGCTCTGTGATTCTTCTTCTTACTGTAGACCTCTGTACCTGTATTTTATGAAGCTCTGTGATTCTTCTTCTTACTGTAGACCTCTGTACCTGTATTTTATGAATCTCTGTGATTCTTCTTCTTACTGTAAACCTCTGTACCTGTATTTTATGAAGCTCTGTGATTCTTCTTCTTACTGTAGACCTCTGTACCTGTATTTTATGAAGCTCTGTGTTTCTTCTTCTTACTGTAGACCTCTGTACCTGTATTTTATGAAGCTATGTGATTCTTCTTCTTACTGTACCCGACCTCTGTGACCCCTGTATGCTGTGGGATATGGACTGCCACTGGCTATAGTCATCATCTCTGCTATTACCTACCCAGATGGATACGGTACCACACAACAGTGAGTCCGAGTCTCTAACTCTGTGTGTGTGTGTGTGTGTGTGTGTGTGTGTGTGTGTGTGTGTGTGTGTGTGTGTGTGTGTGTGTGTGTGTGTGTGTGTGTGTGTGTGTGTGTGTGTGTGTGTGTGTGTGTGTGTGTGTGTGTGTGTGTGTGTGTGCGAGAGAGAGAGAAAGAAAATGAGAGTTGTTTGTGTGACAGAGTGTAGCAAATCTGTCCCATATAAATAACCAGTCAGCTGCTGGTTGTCTCTGGAGAGAGATTTAATTAAACATAATTATAACATGTAAATAACACCAGATGACATAATTCCAACTTTAATATAACCTTACTCTAACAATATCCACACTGTGTATAATCTGTTGGTTGTCTCCAGAGAAAGATCCTTGATTGAACCTAACTTAAAATGAACACAGCGTAACAGAAATATAACATGTATATAACCCAAATCCAATGTTAGTCTCTCTGTGTTTCTCTGTCAGCTGTTGGTTGTCTCTGGAGAGAGGATTCATCTGGAGTTTCTTCGGCCCAGTGTGCACCATCATCATCCTCAATGCTTTCTTCTTCATCATCACTGTCTGGAGGCTGGCCCAGAAGTTCTCTAGTCTCAACCCTGACCTCTCCAACCTACACAAGATCAAGTAAGGGGTGTGTGTGTGTTTGTGTGTGTGCTTGTCCCAAAATAAAATGTAACAATTTACATTTTCTTTTCTGCTGCTTACTGTATTGAAACACCAAGATAAAACTGTTTTATTGAAAATCTCCCCTACGGCTGTAAACAAAGACTCTAGTATTTCACAGAGAGGCTTTATTCTCTCACACTCCATAAAACAGTGTTATTAACATCTCCCCTACGGCTGTAAACAAAGACTCTCGTATTTCACAAAGAGGCTTTATTCTCTCACACTCCATAAAACAATGACAACTTGTTTCTCTTATATTACAAAAAGGACATCCATCTCCAACATCTTAATGAATGACAGATACAAAAGCATTAACTGCAATGATGCCATGCAACACCCTCCATTGCATATCACCAGTACCCTTTTGTAACGGTGGCTTGTACAATGCTCTCCATGCCGGCTTTACCTTGTCATCAAGACCTAGTTTTACCCTCCAAGGAGTGTCTTTTCTATTTTTCAATGTATCTTTATTTAAAACCTTGACACCCCCCCTAAATAACTCCTTCCCATTCACCTCATCCAAACCCACCTCTTCCAACCCTCTCAAATCCAGTAATATCGCCTTTCTGTCTGACTCTGGCCTATTGGATGTCACCCCTAGTCTGGGAAATGAGACGTCTTCATCTGGTGCCTTTTTGTAGTAACTCTTGATGATAATCCACTCCTCTGCTGACAGAGCCATCCTGCAACTTTCCAGTGTTTGTCCGGCAATCCTTTTCGACCTCACCCCCAAATGTTCAGCCACTTGTCCTCCATCCATTAATGTGGGCCCAGCCATGTCCATTAACTTCCTTAGGTTGATGGTTTTGCTCTTTACCAGCATCTTGGAGAAATGTGGAACAGCTTCAGTTGTACAATCCAGTGTTGCCCCATAAACCAGAGGTTCCTCCAACAGCCAGTGCACTGATTCCGCCTTAGTGTGTCTGGACACCTTCATTACGCTCCAAACCCTAAGAAGGCCTCTGTAAAGCGGAGGTACTCCATCCCTAGAAATCTGACTACTATCAACCAAAAATAAAGTCTTCTTTAACTTTCAATACACTTTCAATGTCACCATATATCACCCTGATCATAGCAATAAAACCAGAACTGAAACTAATAGCCTCAAACGTGTGCCATAGGTATTGATGTTCAACTCGGTCAAATGCCTTTTCCTGATCAATTGAAATTAGACCAGCATCCAACCCAATAGCCCTAGAGACGTCCAAAAAATTCAAAATCAGGGAAATGTTATCTCTTATCTGCCTGCCGGGAACACAGTGGGACTGGTCTGTGTGTATGATTTGCACCATCACCTCCCTCAGCCTGTTGGACAAAGCCTTGGACAGGATCTTATAATCAGTGCACATTAAGGCCACCGGCCTCCAGTTCTTCACCTCCATAGGGTCACCCTTTTTGGGCAGTAGGGTGAGGACAGTCCTTCTGCAGCTTAGCGGTAGTAACCCTCCGGCCAAACCATCGTTAACTACAGCTAGCCAATCCTCTCCCAACATAGCCCAAAGAGACTTTAAAAAAGTCAACAGGAAGCCCATCAGTGCCCTTCCACTTTCCATGCCTTTTAATGCAGTGTATAGCTCCTGCAAAGATGATGGTTGCTCTAGTTCAACCTGAGCTTCTGCAGCCGCCTGTGGGAGCCCATCAAGGAACTGCTGTGCCACTGTTTTATCCTCTTTATACTCACACTTGTAGAGCTCAGCATAGAACTCTACTGCCCTCTATCTAATTTCACTTGGGCTAGCGAGCTCCTGTCTAACAGCTGATTTGAGGCAATGCATAATTCTTCTTTGTCCATTCTTTTTCTCTAAACCAAAGACAAAATGTGGATGAGGCATCCATTTCAGAGATTCCCTGAAACGTTCTTCTCACCAATGTCCCCTGTGCTCTGATACCCAGCAGGTCTGCCAAGTTCCACTATTTCAGACTCTTTGGCGTTCATTGATCTGCTGATATCTCTGGGGACATTCATGGTGTATTGATTACAGAATTGTTGAATCTGGATTTCCCCTATATCCCACCACTGTTGAAGAGATAAAAAACGGTCCTCTTCAGTCCTCCACCTCTCCCAGAAAAAACTAAAACATTAAAATGCCAGTATAAAAATGCCAGTATGCACTTTTAGGTTTTACAGCGTTAATGTACACCACCTCTGTTACTAAACAATGATCAGAAAATCCCACTGGGGTCATCACACTTGATTTACAGACCTGAGATTGATGCTGACTAGAGAGATGCTGGCTAACCTGGATAGAGAGATGCTGGCTAACCTGGCTAGAGAGATGCTGGCTAACCTGGCTAGAGAGATGCTGGCTAACCTGGCTAGAGAGATGGTGTTCTCTCTCACATTAGCCCATGTATACTGTCTCGTGCCTCCATTTTGACTCTGCCAAATATCACATAGTTCATGTGTTACAATAAGGCGTTAATTATTTTGTTTAAAAGCTATATGAGGTTCTTTGTGATTTCTATCTAAATCACTGACAGTACAGTTAAAATCCCCAACAAGAAATGAATCATCCTCAGCATTACATTTCTCAATGGTATTTGATAATGTCTCTAAAAAACATACCCTCTCAACTGCCACCACTGGGGCATATACATTTAATAAACACATAGTGATGTTTTCATATCTCACTCTAACTTTTAATAACCTCCCCTCAACTACCTCTTCAACCTCATATGACAAAGGCAAAAAACCTTTTGAGAACAGGATGGCCACACCCCCACTTTTTGAGTTTTTATGACTACACACCACTGCCCCCCCACTCCTGTTGCCACATAACTTCATTTTCCATATTATTATGTGTTTCTTGTAGAAAACTTATGTCACTTCCCTTTCCCTTTATTAACTCATACACTACCACTCTTTTTTTCCTGTCTCTTGCACCATTTACTTTTGAAGAAGAAATCTTAAAACTGCTCATGGCTGAAAAAAATACAGAGTAAGAAACAGAGTTAAGACTCTTTTATTTCCTTAAGAATTTACATCAATTTACCCCACTAGACTACCTGCCACCCCTTGAGTCTAGCAATTTCAGGGCTTGTCAAACCTCCACCCGTTATTTTTGACATCAGTAACTTTGACGATTCAATAAACAATTCACTTTCAGGGGAACAAAATCTGTTACATTATAATCCTGCAGATATTTCTTCCCTTGTGTCAAATTCAGATATTGACGTACCTTTTCAATCCCATACCTCCCTTCCACCCAAATTCTCTCGCTATTTTGTTGTGACGCATCAGAAGCCTCACTCGCTTCTCATCCCCAGAAGAAAACTCCATCTCTACAACCCGTTTATCCTCAACTGATTTATCATCTCTACAACCTGTTTATCCTCAATTGATTTATCAATCTGTACAACCTGTTGATCCTCAACTGATTTATCATTTCTACAACCTGTTTATCCTCAACTGATCTATCATCTCTACTTTCCTCTTAGAATTAGAACCTTCACCACCACTTAAATTCTTCCTCTTCCTCCACGGTACTTTGAAAACAGCTGCTTCATTTTCAGTTGTTTCACTCTTCTCTTGAACTCCCATTTCATTCTCCAGCACCTCCTCAGCGACCTCCATCGCAGTCTCACCTACTGCCCCCCACCCTCTTTTCCCTGCTCTACCACAACTTCCTCCGTAGCCACATTGCTCTCCTTTCCTATTTATCCCACCACATCTTCCCACCTTCTCCCTTCTCCTGAACCCTTAGCCTGTTCATCCCTTCTCAGTGGTGCGTTAGCTTCACCAGCGCTAGAGCTGCTCCCAGGCTCTGCACGCTCATTCTCTGGACAATTACGCACCAAATGCCCCTCTCTTCCACACCCAAAGCATTTCACTGATTCAGTAGAAGCGTAGAACACATAATCAAACCCATCAATCTTGAAACTGAACGCTAAATTCAGTTCGTCAGTGTCCTTTTTTAAAATCATATGCCCTTGTCTCCTATGAGACACGACATGTTTCAGCAAAGCCGATTTTCGGCCAAAAATGTCATTTTTTTATTGTAGGAACAAGTTCTCCATGACGAGATAACTCTCGCTCCAACACTTCTCTAAGAAAAGGGGGCAATGTTAGAAAGTATAACTTTCTTCGCCAGATTCATAAGAGGGAACACCGACGTCTGTTTCTCCTGCAACACAACACCACTCTCAACTATCATTTTCAACTTTTCAATAGAATCGAAGAATATTACTACAGCGCTATTCATCCTTGAGGCTGATTTTATGGTATCGTACCCAATGATAGCGCCCACTGCTAAACTACATTCTTCCACCGGACAACCTGTCTGCAGCGGGAATCTTCACCCCATGCCGCCGACTTAGTTTTTCAGACATCTCCACGAGAGGCCATTACAACCAGCCCTCCCGCTGGTTATGCCCTGGAGAGAACCAACCTCAACGATCCCACCACCCCTATACATGCTTAGTGAGACAATATACCCTTAAAACAACTCAACTAATCAATATATATATTGATATACACACTGAAACCCGATAGGGTAAAAAGTCGCTCCCACAATTGCTCCTGCTTCTCGACTCACTCCCAGCATGCACTCCAGAGAGAGAGAGAGAGAGAGAGAGAGAGAGAGAGAGAGAGAGAGAGAGAGACAGAGAGACAGAGAGAGAGAGAGAGACAGAGAGAGAGAGAGACGAGAGAGAGAGAGAGAGAGAGAGAGAGAGAGACAGAGAGACAGAGAGACAGAGAGACAGAGAGACACAGAGACACAGAGAGACAGAGAGACAGAGAGAGACAGAGAGAGAACTTCCACAAAGCTGTGAACGATCTGGGAGACAAGGCAGCGTAGCCTAGTGGTTAGTGCGTTGGACTAGTAACCGAAAGTTTGCAAGTTCAAATCCCTGAATTGACAAGGTACAAATCTGTCGTTCTGCCCCTGAACAAGGCACTGTTCCTAGGCTGTCATTGAAAATAAGAATTTGTTCTTAACTGACTTGCCTAGTTAAATAAAGGTTAAAAAAATAAGAAGGGCATTCTATGCCATCAAAATGAACATACAATTTGGCTAATAATACTTGAATCAGTTAAACAACCCATTGCCCTTTATGGTTGTGAGGTCTGGGGTCTGCTCACCAACCAAGAATTCACAAAATGGGACAAACACCAAAGCATGCAGAGCAGAATTAACCCAATACCCACTAATTATCAAAATTAAATTCTACAACCACCTAAAAGGAAGCGATTCCCAAACCTTCCTTAACAAAGCCATCACCTACAGAGAGATGAACCTGGAGAAGAGTGCCCTAAGCAAGCTGGTCCTGGAGCTCTGTTCACAAACACACCACAGAGCCCCAGGACAGCAACACAATTAGACTCAACCAAATCATGAGAAAAGATAATTACTAGACACATTGGAAAGAATTTACAAAACAACTGAGCAAACTAGGATGCTATTTGGCCCTCAACAGAGAGTATACAGTGACAAAATACCTGACCACTGTGACTGACCAAAACTTAAGGAAAGCTTTGACTATGTACAGACTCAGTGAGCATAGCCTTGCTATTGAGAAAGGCCGCCGTAGGCAGACCGGGCTCTCAAGAGAAGACAGGCTATGTGCACACGGCCCACAAAATGAGGTGGAAACTGAGCTGCACTTCCTAACCTCCTGCCCAATGAATGACCATATAAGAGACACATATTTCCCTCAGATTACACAGATACACAAAGAATTTTAAAACAAACCCGATTTTGATAAACTCCCACAGTGTGCCATCACAGCAGCAAGATTTGCGACCTATATTTCTGTTTATTTATTTCCCCTTTTATACTTTAACTATTTGCACATAGTTAAAACACTGTATATAGACATAATATGACAATTAAAATGTCTTTATTCTTTTGGAACTTCTGTGAGTTTAATGCTTACTGTTCATTTTTATTGTTTATTTCACTTTTGTATATTATCTACTTCACTTGCTTTGGCAATGTGAACATATGTTTCCCATGCCAATAAAGCCACTTGAATTGAATTGAATTGACAGAGAGAGGAATGGAGAGAGAGACAGAGACAGGAATGGAGAGAGAGACGGAGAGAGAGAGAGAGGAATGAGAGAGAGAGAGAGAGAGAGAGAGAGAGAGAGAGGGTGAATGGAGAAATAAAGGGAATGTTAGGACAGCCC
Source organism: Salmo salar (assembly GCF_965601325.2). NCBI lineage: Eukaryota > Metazoa > Chordata > Actinopteri > Salmoniformes > Salmonidae > Salmo > Salmo salar. Next base: position 13,758,291 of record NC_138302.1, read on the forward strand.
AAAATCCTTGGTGTGTGAATGAATGAATTAATGCGATTCAGATTTTATTTGTGAAATAAAACTATCTTTCTCCCCCCTCCTCCCCTCCCATCCCCCCTCCCTCCCTTCCTCCCCTTATCCTCCTCTTCTCTCCTCCCTCCCCCTCCTCCCCTCTCCCTCCTTCCTCCCCTCCTCCCCCCTCCTCCTCCCTCTCTCTCTCCAGGGTGTTCACAGTGACAGCAGTGGCCCAGCTGTGTGTGTTGGGTACTATGTGGATATTTGGAGTGTTCCAGTTCCAAGAGGAGGGGACAGTGGTCATGACATATCTCTTCACTATCCTCAACTCTCTACAGGGAGCTCTGCTGTTCATCATGCACTGCCTACTGAACAAAACGGTATGGTATGGTATGGTATGGTGTGTGTGTGTGTGTGTGTGTGTGTGTGTGTGTGTGTGTGTGTGTGTGTGTGTGTGTGTGTGTGTGTAACACTGTGCTCTGCTGCCTCCATCAGGTGAGAGAGGAGTATGGCAAGTTCCTGTCCTGTATCTGCACACCACAGAAGAAGAGATACTCAGAGTTCAGCACTACCAACCCTTCCTCCAGCCAATCCCAGGTACACACACACACACACACACACACACACACACACACACACACACACACACACACACACACACACACACACAGACAGAGAGAGAGCGAGACAGAGAGAGAGAGAATGTTAACCTCTGTCCTTGTTCCATTGTGTGTCCTAGGGGTCAAGGGGTGCCCAAAACACAGGAGAGTTGCAGATATGATGACATCACCAAACTCCTACAATGCACCTCTTTACTCCCCCTCCCTTTTCAGGCCTGGTCAGTAGAAAATGTGCCCTACTAGCCCGGCGGGTTAGTAAACATGTGCCCTATCTAGAACCTAAAATGGTTCTTCGGCTGTCCCTGTAGGAGAACCCTTTGAATAACCCTTTTTTGGTTCCAGGTAGAAACCTTTTTTTGTTCTAGGTAGAACCTTTTTGGATTCCATCTAGATACCTTTCCACAGAGGGTTCTACCTGGAACCAAAAAGGTGCTTCTATGTGGAGAGCCCCTTTTTCTAAGCGTGTACTAGCCCGGCTGGTCAGCAGAAAATGTACCTTACTAGCCCGGCTGGTCAGCAGAAAATGTACCTTACTAGCCCGGCTGGTCAGCAGAAAATGTACCTTACTAGCCCGGCTGGTCAGCAGAAAATGTACCTTACTAGCCCGGCTGGTCAGCAGAAAATGTACCTTACTAGCCCGGCTGGTCAGCAGAAAATGTACCTTACTAGCCCGGCTGGTCAGCAGAAAATGTACCTTACTAGCCCGGCTGGTCAGCAGAAAATGTACCTTACTAGCCCGGCTGGTCAGCAGAAAATGTACCTTACTAGCCCGGCTGGTCAGCAGAAAATGTACCTTACTAGCCCGGCTGGTCAGCAGAAAATGTACCTTACTAGCCCGGCTGGTCAGCAGAAAATGTACCTTACTAGCCCGGCTGGTCAGCAGAAAATGTACCTTACTAGCCCGGCTGGTCAGCAGAAAATGTACCTTACTAGCCCGGCTGGTCAGCAGAAAATGTACCTTACTAGCCCGGCTGGTCAGCAGAAAATGTACCTTACTAGCCTGGCTGGTCAGTGTCCCAGAATCCTTAAATTCCACCCCTGATTAGACACTTCATATTATCCTTGATGTTAACCACTGTCTTATCAAGCATTAGGTTATCCAATCAGAAGTTATATGATCTACATGTCACCCAATAGGAATCCATATGATCTTTATGTCATCCAATCAGAATTTATATGATCTTCATGTCATCCAATAGGAATCCATATGGTCTTTATGTCATCCAATCAGAAGTTATATGATCTTCATGCCATCCAATAGGAATCCATATAATCGTTGTCATCCAATAGGAATCCATATCCTCTTTATGTCATCCAATAGGATAAGAGGGAGTAGGAAGTGACAATGATGCAATGATGTCACAGTAGTTTCATTTTCACCGACATAACATTTACATTTCAGTCATTAAGCAGATGTTCATATGCAGAGCATCTTACAGACAGAAAAGAAAGAAGGACCATATGATCTTCCTGTCATCCAATAGGAATCCATATGATCTTCCAATAGGAATCCATATGATCTTAATGTCATCCAATCAGAAGTGATATCCTCTTTATGTCATTTTTACAGCCACAAATGAAGAGTACTATTTTACCTTTATTTAACTAGGCAAGTTAGTTAAAAACAAATTCTTATTTTCAATGAGGGCCTAGGAACAGTGGGTTAACTGCCTTGTTCAGGGGCAGAAAGCCAGATTTGTACCTTGTCAGCTCAGGGACTTGAACCTTGCGGTTATTTGTCCAATGCTCTAACCACTAGGCTACGCTGCCACCCCAATTTTTTTTACACCATGTCGTCAAATAGACAGATGAAACCACAATCATAAACATAAGCTTTCTTCCTTTACATGAATGTGGTAGATTTATAGTAATATTTATTACCAAGAGCACAAGATAGGACGACTTTTCTACACAAATAAATCCAGAAGGATTTAGAAAAACCTAAGATATGTGAAGAAATGTGTTAGTTGTGACCTAATGGACTGTTATACTGTAAATGTGTATAATTTCTGCAGTCACTAATACTTCATATTAACTCTCAAGAATAGGCCTTTTTAAATTATTATACATATTTATTAATACTTATAACAATTATTTCAAATGTTGTTTGAATGTTAATGCAATGGAAGGCTTGTAAGGCTTACACATTCTTATAAAATGTTTATAAAGGCTTACAAATATATATATATTTGAATAGTCCATAAATGGTTTGTTAAAATGCTTATTCGTGATAGTTATTATGAAGTGTTACCATAGCAACCTCTATCAGGGCCTTCATGCACCCCAACAATCTGAATGGACACAGAGTATGAGAGGACGGCTGATGGGTGGTCCAGAAGGGGGCTAGTTGAATCATTTTGAATTTTTCAAACACCTGAAAAAGCTTTTTCCTGCAATCTAGAGCCATAACCATTATGCTTAATTCTATGTAAAATAGATATATATTTTCTGCATATCTTTACCTCTTGAGCTGTCTGTACCCTCCTGACTGGTGATTATTGTTTAAAGAAACTAAAATGCTTCTCTACATTCAGTACATTTAGTTATTGCTTGCTTTCCCAAAGTCTACCAACCTTGCCAGCAGGCAGACCAGCTAAGATAGTTAACAAACTGGTTATGCCCCTGTGTCCCCCATGGGCATGATGCCTCTGACCTCTGACCTCTATGCAGCGTTCATCAACAGGTTTTTTCAGAAATCCCAGTTGAAAGATTCCCGGAATCAGGAGGAAATAAGCAGGAAATCTGGAATTCTCCAATCGGGATTTTGGGGAAAACCTGGAAATTTGTTTGAAAGGTTAAAGAAAATGTGATACCCTACGGGCGTTTTCCTGGACACAGGAAGGTTTGTTTACTTCTGAACAACAGAACCCGGGTCCAGCGACTGTGAACCCAACACCTTAGTTGTTACGCCAAGAGAACACAACCTCCTGACGAGGTCGCTAGGTGTTGGGTGAAGGCCGTTACAATAGATAATATTATAATATCATGAATAAATTGGTAGAGGTCCTTAGGCACAGATCTAGGATTAGAATACAGTAATGTACTGTACAGTTCTGCCATGGTAGAGGTCCTTAGGCAAAGATCTAGGATCAGAATACAGTAATGTACTGTACAGTTCTGCCATGGTAGAGGTTGTCCTTAGCCACAGATCTAAGGTACATCAAATTATTTATTTTTTTACTTTTAAATTAGTGATTAGCCATTGATTCTTGAAGAATATGACTTATAACCCCTTATAAGCCCTTTCAGGTTCCCCCCTACACCAGACACTCAGCTGTCTTCAACAAATTGTCAAAACAATGTCTGCATTCAATATATTTGTTTTATTCTATTCTTTTGCACTTTTACTTCGACAATCGGTTGGGTTTAGTTTATTTTAAAAAAAATACTTTTTATTAAATGAAAAAGAATTCTAAGCAATTGTGTATTTTTAGGATGTATGATTTTTATGTCCTTCTATGAGCAGAGTTCTGAATGTAAGCATGCATTGTTGTACTTGACTGTGGGGGTCTGTATGGCTGGGTGGGGTCTGTATGGCTGGGTGGGGTCTGTGTGGGTCAGGGTCTGTATGGCTGGGTGGGGGTCTGTATGGGTGTGTCGGTGTGTTTTTTGGGTATATCTGTAATTTTAGCCACAATTAAATCGTTGTTACAAAGAACCTACTGTAGATGTCTTCTTACCACACACACACGTTTTAATATCCTTGTGGAGACCAAACAACTGATCCCCATTCAAAATAATAACCCTAAACATAACCCCTAACTCAAATTCTAACCCTGATTGTAAATCTAACCCCTAAGCCCAAAAAAAGCCTTTTCCTTGTGGAGTCTGTCGAAATGTCCCCACTTGTCAGAATGTTCCTTGTTTTACTATCCTGTAAGGACAACTGAGGGGTATCCTACAAAGCTGGTTTGAGAAGTTAGCGAGGTAACTTTGGTCAACTCTGAGTTCAACTCAGGATAACCGGTCATACACCTTTAAGCCAGGTAAATGTCTATGGCAACGAGTTCTTCAGAACTAACCTGTTTCGAGGCAGGCTAACTCATGGCTAACTACACTTACCCTGAATGAAATGACTGAGCCTTGAGTTGATGACCAATGAAATCAGATTCCCTCCCTCTTGCGTTATAATCCCCTTCAAGAAAGCTGATTAAATATTACATTTTTTAAATTCAAATGTAAAAAAAAATAGTACAATTTTAAAATACCTACTGTATCACATTATTTAGTAATAACAGAATGCATTTTCAACTTTACGTACTGTAAACATTGGTATGACTTAATACAATTATTTTCTCGATAGGAGTGAGGAAAAAGTTGCTTCTGCATTGACAAGTACATGAAAGCACACCAAAGATGGCATTAACAATAAGTAATAAAATAAAGAGGGCATTCCTAGAAGCCTCTCTCCCTCCCCCTACCTCTCCTCCACCCTCTCTCCCTCCCCTACCTCTCCTCCACCCACTCTCTCTCTTCTCTCTCTCTCCTTCCCCCTACCTCGCCTCCACCCTCTCTCACTCCCCTACCTCTCCTCCACCCACTCTCTCTCTTCTCTCTCTCTCCCTCCCCCTACCTCTCCTCCACCCTCTCTCACTCCCCTACCTCTCCTCCACCCTCTCTCCCTCCCCCTACCTCTCCTCCACCCTCTCTCCCTCCCCCTACCTCTCCTCCACCCTCTCTCCCTCCCCCTACCTCTCCTCCACCCTCTCTCCCTCCCCTACCTCTCCTCCACCCTCTCTCGCTCCCCCTACCTCTCCTCCACCCTCTCTCCCTCCCCCTACAACTCCTCCACCCTCTCACTCTCTCCCTCCCCCTACCTCTCCTCCACCCTCTCTCTCCCCCTACCTCTCCTCCACCCTCTCTCTCTCTCCCTCCCCCTACCTCTCCTCCACCCTCTCTCTCTCTCCCTCCCCCTACCTCTCCTCCACCCCCTCTCTCTCTTCTCTCTCTCTCCTTCCCCCTACCTCTCCTCCACCCTCTCTCTCTCTCCTCTCTCTCCCTCCCCCTACCTCTCCTCCACCCTCTCTCTCTCCCTCCCCCTACCTCTCCTCCACCCTCTCTCTCTCTCCTTCCCCCTACCTCTCCTCCACCCTCTCTCTCTCTCTCTCTCTCTCCCTCCCCTACCTCTCCTCCACCCCTCTCTCTCTTCTCTCTCTCTCCCTCCCCTACCTCTCCTCCACCCCTCTCTCTCTTCTCTCTCTCTCCTCCCCCCTACCTCTCCTCCACCCTCTCTCTCTCGCCCTACCCCTACCTCTCCTCCACCCTCTCTCTCTCCCTACCCCTACCTCTCCTCCACCCTCTCTCTCTCTTCCTCCCCCTACCACTCCTCCACTCTCTCTCTCTCCCCCCTACCTCTCCTCCACCCTCTCTCTCTCTCCCCCTACCTCTCCTCCACCCTCTCTCTCTCCCTCCCCCCACCTCTCCTCCACTCTCTTCTCTCTCTCTCCCTCTCCCTCCCCTACCTCTTCTCCTCTCTCTCTCTTGTCCCCTCTCTCTCTCCCTCGCCCACCTCTCCTCCACACTCTCTCTCTCTCTGTCTGATGCTCTCTCTCTTCCCCGCTCTCTCTCCCTCCCCACCCTCTCTCACTGTCCGACTCTCTCTCTCCTTCTCTCTCCATAACCCGTCATTGTAAATGTAGCCGTGGGAAATACGAGTGCTGAAGGTGCTGTAGCACCACCTGGTGGTGAGATGTTGACTAACAATTTGTGTTCCAATAAAAATGATTAAAGTATTTTTCTGTTGCATTATTGATGTAAATGATCATGAGATTTGGGTAGGGGGAAGAACAAAACATGGGATATTTATATATAGGGCACATTCTGAATGCCACAAAGAGGGACTTAGGCTCAGAACAGGGCAGCACGGCCGGCCCTTAAAAGTCCACGGAGAACTAACATTACTTGTTTTTGTGAGAAGTGTTGACATGCTGAATGCACCGAGCTGTCTGTTTAAACTACTAGCACACAGCTCAGACACCCATACATACCCCACAAGACATGCCACCAGAGGTCTCTTCACAGTCTCCAAGTCCAGAACAGGCTATGGGAGGCACACAGTACTACATAGAGCCATGACTACATGGAACTCTATTCAACATCAAGTAACTGATGCAAGCCGTAAAATTAGATTTAAAAAACAGATAAAAAAAACACCTTATGGAACAGAAGAGACACACACACAAAAGTACAGACACACGCATACATTGTAATATTGTTGTATGGCGATATTATACATTTTGTACGGTACATTCTGTATTGTAGATATGTAGTGGTGTAATAATGTTATATGATGTACTGTTTTAACTCTTGTTTTATATGTAATGTAAGTGCTTTAATGTGTTTGGATCCCAGGAAGAGTAGCTGTTGCCTTGGCAGCAGCTAATGGGGATCCCTAATGAATACATATAGAGAGCCCTCAGCTCTGTTTTGATAGCAGTGGGCTCATGATATTCTATTCAGCTGTGGGGGGTTTGGAGTCGGACACACGCTCCACTGTACGATAGACAGTTTAGTTTGAGTTAAGTCGGGTCTCTCTCTCTCTCTCGCTCGTCCCTCTCTCTCCCTCTTCCCCTATCTCTTTCCCTCTCGTCCCTCTCCCCTCTCGCTCTCCCTCTCGTCCCTCTCTCTCTCCATCTTCTATTCTCTCCCCCTTGTGGTGGAGTCAAGTGGTAATAGGACAGGCTCGTGGTAATGGATGGAGCAGAACTAGTGGCTCCGTTCCAGCCATTATTATGAGTCGTCCTCCCCTCAGCAGCCTCCACTGGTAGGTGTACTAGCAATCCACATAGTACTGGGTGCAGCCCAGAGAGTGGTGCGTTCCACCTGCTGGTATTGGATCAAGGTGGGCACATTTCTCCACGATGGATCACATAGCCGTCCATTTGTGTTCACTTTTAATAAGCAGAATCTTAGCAATACACCGCCCCTCTCGTTAACACACACACACACAGTAATTATGCAGTACAAAGAAATGTGCACTCTGTTCACAACAGTATATTCCTAGGCAGCCCGTGAGGTTCAAGTTTGTGAGGTTCAAATTTGGGGAAGCTTACAATTTATCCTACCATTTCTACCCATCTACGTGCCAGTTGTGTTTTTCATTTTTCATGGAACAGTTTCCCTTTCAATAATAACGTTTTCATTTCTCAAAATCACTGTCACGTGATTAATAATAATACAAATCGTAATTAAATTGATAATTGTAAAACAATCATTAACATGAGAGCAGCAGACCGTCCCGTATGGACACGTTGATTCACCAGGAGCCATTAGCCAACCTGGTATCAGAGCATTTCGTATTATTCTGTACGTAACTCTGCAAACACTCCAATTTAGTATGATATGGAACAGTTAAGTTTCTTATTGTACATATTAATTTGTAGATGTCCATCACCCATTTCGAATTATTTGTTACGAACTACAATTCGTATTATATGTTAGGAATTTGCAAAACGTATAAAACCGTTAAGTATTTGCAAAATGTACTATATGTTACGAATTTGCAGAGCGTATGATATGTTACGAATTCTAGCTGTGTGGCTAGGTGGCTAATGTTAGCGAGCTGGCTAGGGGAGGGATTAGCTAAAAGGGTTAAGGTTAGGGGAAGGATTAGCTAACATGCTAAGTAGTTGCAAAGTAGCTAAAAAGTAGTAAGTAGTTGAAAAGTTGCTAATTATCTAAAATGCAAAAATTGTCCATGATGAGATTCGAACTCACAACCTTAGAGTTTATACCCACCTGTCCACACCAACCAACCAACCAACCACCCACCCTCTTAAGTATCCATCTGTCTTATGTAACCATACCAAATGTAACATATCATACTAATTTCAGTGTCCCGGATTTACATTTACTATGTTACGTCTAGTCTATGAGACCAGGCTACATTGGCAGATAATGAAATGAGTATATGGAACTAAGAGATAGCCTAGGCCAACGTAGCAGTAGGCTTAAAACTTCCATCGTCAACTAAGTAAAAATACATAAAGCCGACAAATAAAAACAGAAAATATTCTGATGAAAATGCAGGTTCTTTCAATCTCATTCATCTCTCTACTCCGCCTGTCTGTCTGTCTGCCTCCCTTTCTGTCTTGACTTGAGCTAGTGAAGTACAACATTGTATAAAATCAATCAACCGGGAGCGGCCCAACGACTGTATATATGAATGTCCGGCAGAAGTTGTCGCTAACGAACTTGCAACATTGTATCAACTAGCCTATTCCTGGCCCTCAGAGTTTCCTGCCCCTATTCTGGGCCCTCAGAGTTTCCTGCCCCTACAGGCCCTCAGAGTTTCCTGCCCCTATAGGCCCTCAGAGTTTCCTGCACCTATTCCGGCCCTCAGAGTTTCCTGTGCCAGTGAGCTCCGGACAGAGACAGCTGCTTTAACCTCTAGAGGACCCCTTCCCGCGCTCTGATCCCGCTAACGGGATTTATTGACAAGATACCATGGCGGGAAATTCAAAACTGCAAGAATCTAATAATTTCAATTTCTCAAACAATCAACTATTTTTCACCATTTGAAAGATAAACATCTCCTAAATCCAACCACATTGTCCGATTTCAAAGAGGCTTTACGGCGAAAGCATAAAGTTAGGTTATGTTAGGAGAGTACATTGAAAATAGCTGTGTGTAATGTTTTGTCAATTCAAAGACAGGCGTCACCAAAAGCAGAAAACCAGCTAAAATTATGCACTAACCTTTGACAATCTTCATCAGATGACACTCCTAGGACATTATGTTATACAATACATGCATTTTTTGTTCCATCAAGTTCATATTTATATCCAAAAACAGCATTTTACAGTGGCGGTGAAATTCAGAATTTTTTTCCCCTCAAATGCTTCCGGTGAATCAACGTTACAATTTACAAAATTACTATTTGAAAACATTGGTAAATTATAATATTGTCATTCAAAGAATTATAGATTAACATCTCGTAAATGCTACCGCATTGCCAGATTTCAAAATAACTTTACTGGGAAATCACACTTTGCAATAAACGGGATGCTATGCTAAGAACAATAGGCTAGGATATACAGGTTAGCACCATCTTGTAACCATCTAATATCAATAATACTATTGTAAAAAATCCCTTACCTTTGATTATCTTCATCAGAAGGCACTTCCAGGAATCCCAGGTCCACAACAAATGTGGTTTCTTTCGATAAAGTTCATAATTTATGTCCAAATAACTCCAAGTTGTTCCATGTTGTTAGCGCGTTCAGTAGGCTCCTCAAAATGTAGGGCGGGGGGGAAAAGTCACGACGAAAAGTTTTAAAAAAAATCGATTTACGTTCGTTCACACATGTCAAACGTTGTTTAGCATCAATCTTTAGGGCCATTTTTAACGTGAAACATCAGTAATATTTCAACCCGACCTCTCCTGTGTCTTGAAAAACGTTTTGAAAAATGTCTCGCCTCACATGAACGCGAAGGTGCGCGCAATAATGAAGTGACGACATCCCAGGGACGTCAACTTCTCTTCCTTCTCATTCGGTCTCTGTTCATCATAGACGCTTCAAAAAACTTTATAAAGATCGTTGACATCTAGTGGAAGCCGTAGGAAGTGCGAAATGAATCCTTTGTCACTGTGTGATCTATTAGCAATGACTCGAAAATAGTACAGCCACAAAATTCTCATTTCCTGCTTGTATTTCTCTCAGGGTTTTGCCTGCTATATGAGTTTTGTTATACTTACAGACACCATTCAAACAGTTTTAGAAAATTCAGAGTGTTTTAATAATATGCATATCCTAGCTAATGCGCTAATGTGTTTCAGCCTGGGGCTGAAATTACATCATTCAGCTTTTTCCCGCCTTCTGAGAGCCTATGGGAGCCGTAGGAAGTGTCACGTTACAGCAAAGATCCTCAGTCTTCAATAAACAGAGTCAAGAAGCTCAAGGAATGGTCAGAGAGGGCACTTCCTGTAAGGAATCTTCTCAGGTTTTTGCCTGCCATATGAGTTCTGTTATACTCACAGACACCATTCAAACAGTAATTATATGCATATTCTAGTTTCTGGGCAGTAGTAATAACCAGATTAAATCGGGTACGTTTTTTTATCCGGCCGTGTAAATACTGCCCCCTACCCCCAACAGGTTAAGCCAATTAGAAATCAGACATTCCCAAATGGGCACTTTCCAGTTTGCCCACTTCTATGCCTGCTCATGTCCACATGCTCTGTCAACATTAACCTCTCTTGGGTAGGGGGCAGTATTTTCACCTCCGGATTAAAAGTATGCCCAAAGTAAACTGCCTGTTACTCAGGCCCAGGAGCTAGGACATACATATAATTGGTAGTATTGGATAGAAAACACTCTAAAGTTTCCAAAACTGTTAAAATAATGTCTGTGAGTATAACAGAACTGATATGGCAGGTGAAAACCTGAGAAAAATCCATCCAGGAAGTGGAATTATTTTCATGTGGCTGTTTTTCAACTCAATGCCTATAGAGAATCCAATGGGTTAGGAATCAGATTGCAGTTCCTATGGATTCCACTAGATGTCAACAGTCTTTAGACATGGTTTCATGCTTTTATTTAGAAAAACGACAAGTAAAAAGCCATTTTGGTCAGAGGACAGAGGAAGTATGCAGACCTGATTTGGGCGCACTCCCGTGAGAGTGTCGTTTGTTATTTTTCCTTTCTATTGAAAACGTTATTGTCCGGTTGAAATATTATTGATTATAAACACAATAAACAACCTGAGGATTAATTATAAACATTGTTTGACATGTTTCGACAAACTTTACCGGTACTTTTAGGATGTATTCGTCTGCCTGTTGTGACCGCTTTGGAGCCAGTGGATTACTGAACCAAACGCGCCAACAAAACTGAGTTTTTGGGACATAAAGAGGGACTTTATTGAACAAAACAAACATTTACTGTGTAACTGGGAGTCTTGTGAGTGCAACCATATGAAGATCATCAAAGGTAAGTGATTAATTTGATCGCTATTTCTGACTTTCGTGACTCCTCTACTTGGCTGGTAAATGATTGTATGCTTTTTTACGAGGGGCGCTGTCCTCAGATAATCGCATTGTATGCTTTCGCCGTAAAGCGTTTTTGAAATCGCCAGGGTTGTGGGTTCGATTCCCACGGGGGACCAGTACGGAGAAGAAAAAAAAAGTATGAAATGTATGCATTCACTACTGTAAGTCGCACTGGATAAGAGCGTCTGTTAAATGACTAAAATGTAAATGTAGTTCTATTGACTTTCTGGTGGTTTTTAATCCTCTATGATGGTTAATGTGTGATTAGTGGTAGGCTACTCCCATGACTGAGACAACTGTCTACAGGAAATGGGTCATAAACAGTTCATTCATTCATAGACAGCTACTGTATAGACAGTTATTGTGTATAGAGAGTTCATTCATTCATAGACAGTTACTGTATAGTTAGTTATTGTGTATAGAGAGTTAATTCATTCATACACAGTTACTGTATAGTTAGTTATTGTGTATAGAGAGTTCATTCATTCATAGACAGTTAGTGTATAGAGAGTTCATTCATTCATAGACAGTGTATAGACAGTTCATTCATTCATAGACAGTTACTGTATAGTTAGTTATTGTGTATAGACAGTTCATTCATTCATAGACAGTTAGTGTATAGACAGTTCATTCATTCATAGACAGTTACTGTATAGTTAGTTATTGTGTATAGAGAGTTCATTCATTCATAGACAGTTAGTGTATAGACAGTTCATTCATTCATAGACAGTTACTGTATAGTTAGTTATTGTGTATAGACAGTTCATTCATTCATAGACAGTAGGGGATAGACAGTTCATTCATTCATAGACAGTTACTGTATAGACAGTTATTGACTATTTCATGTAACTACGCAATTCAGTTAAGAACAAATTCTTATTTACAATGACGGCCTAGGAACAGCGGGTTAACTGCCTTGTTCAGGGGCAGAACAACATATTTTTACCTTGTCAGCTCGGGGATTAGATCCAGGAACCTTTCGGTTACTAGTCCAACGCTCTAACCACTAGGCTACCTGCCGCCCCAAAATTAGACAGTTATTGTGTGTAGACAGTTATTGTGTGTAGACAGTTATTGTGTGTAGACAGTTATTGTGTATAGACAGTTATTGTGTGTAGACAGTTATTGTGTGTAGACAGTTATTGTGTATAGACAGTTATTGTGTATAGACAGTTATTGTGCATTGACAGTTATTGTGCATTGACAGTTATTGTGTATAGACAGTTATTGTGCATTGACAGTTATTGTGCATTGACAGTTATTGTGTATAGACAGTTATTGTGTATCGACAGTTATTGTGTAGGCCTCTATATACCACAGTTTTGTATTAGTTCACATTACAGTATTCATTGCCAGTCAGTTAAATGACTCTGCGTTTAGACAAGGCAGAATACATCCTGTTTAGTTCCAAACACAAAGTGAAAACAGTCTTCCAACTTCTGGGTCAGGTGTAGTGAAGTAGTGGTGAAGGAGATGTGAACTGGACCAGGACATGACTAGGGTAACATGACAGGTGGGACCAATCCCAAACAGACTCCTAGACTCTACGCACCTGTGGAGATCTGAGAGGATTTGATTGGTATAAGTAATATGGTGAAACATCCACGTAGCAAGGTGGAGGGCAAGATGGTGCTATTACCAGATTGTTTACAGTCAAATCTTCTTAGATCTTTACAAGGGAGTAGGGCTTAGGAGTTGATTTGGCACTGGGCTGTGAACTCATGGCTCTGAATGTCATTCTCTCCATGATAAAGTTCCTGGCAAAGAGTAGCCAAGTTCCTGGATACAGGCCCTGGCAACAGAGTAAATGATATGTGGGATGCTTAGGACGACCCAACTCTGACGTCACCCCATTGAAATTGAAATTTAAGGTAAAGGTTAGGGTTAGGTTAAGGTTATGGTTAAGTTTAGGGAATGGTTAGGGGTAAAGGTCAGGGTCAAGGTTGTCGCAAGTATCCCATTTAGCATATACCCTGGCAACATCTCTGATCCAGCCACCACTCTGGTACAGGGGAATGTCATGGAGTACTAAACAAAATAAAATCACAACTTCAACGTCTCACAGAATGGACCAACAGGATATAAATGGCGTTGTTGACGTGTGTGTCTGTAGTACCCCTTGGGGGGGAGGGGGGGGGGGGGGGTCAACCCCCCAAAATATTGGCATGTTGGAGATATAAAGCAAATCAGAAGCATCATGGATGTTACATGAAATGGACCCAGCTTTTAGGGGAGACTGAACATAACCCTGAAAAATCATACTGACAACGGAAAGACAGAAACCAACTGTAGACCTTATAAAACGTTGCTGGAAGTTATCTTTACAGAGAAAGTTTGAAGATTTTGAAAAGAAGGTTGACGATATCCGATCCTCGTTTGCTAAGTCAAACGACACCGCTGGTCCTGCTCACACTGCCCTACCCTGTGCTTTGACCTCTTTCTCCCCTCTCTCTCCAGATGAAATCTCGCGTCTTGTGACGGCCGGCCGCCCAAAAACCTGCCCACTTGACCCTATCCCCTCCTCTCTTCTCCAGACCATTTCCGGAGACCTTCTCCCCTTCCTCACCTCGCTCATCAACTCATCCTTGACCGCTGGCTACGTCCCTTCCGTCTTCAAGAGAGCGAGAGTTGCACCCCTTCTGAAAAAACCTACACTCGATCCCTCCGATGTCAACAACTACAGACCAGTATCCCTTCTTTCTTTTCTCTCCAAAACTCTTGAACGTGCCGTCCTTGGCCAGCTCTCCTGCTATCTCTCTCAGAATGACTTTCTTGATCCTAATCAGTCAGGTTTCAAGACTGGGCATTCAACTGAGACTGCTCTTCTCTGTGTCACGGAGGCTCTCCGCACTGCTAAAGCTAACTCTCTCTCCTCTGCTCTCATCCTTCTAGACCTATCTGCTGCCTTTGATACTGTGAACCATCAGATCCTCCTCTCCACCCTCTCCGAGTTGGGCATCTCCGGCGCGGCCCACGCTTGGATTGCGTCCTACCTGACAGGTCGCTCCTACCAGGTGGCGTGGCGAGAATCTGTCTCCGCACCATGCGCTCTCACCACTGGTGTCCCCCAGGGCTCTGTTCTAGGCCCTCTCCTATTCTCGCTATACACCAAGTCACTTGGCTCTGTCATATCCTCACATGGTCTCTCCTATCATTGCTATGCAGACGACACACAATTAATCTTCTCCTTTCCCCCTTCTGATAACCAGGCGGCGAATCGCATCTCTGCATGTCTGTCAGACATATCAGTGTGGATGACGGATCACCAGCTCAAGCTGAACCTCGGCAAGACGGAGCTGCTCTTCCTCCCGGGGAAGGACTGCCCGTTCCATGATCTCGCCATCACGGTTGACAACTCCCTTGTGTCCTCCTCCCAGAGTGCTAAGAACCTTGGCGTGATCCTGGACAACACCCTGTCGTTCTCCACTAACATCAAGGCGGTGACCCGATCCTGTAGGTTCATGCTCTACAACATTCGCAGAGTACGACCCTGCCTCACACAGGAAGCGGCGCAGGTCCTAATCCAGGCACTTGTCATCTCCCGTCTGGATTACTGCAACTCGCTGTTGGCTGGGCTCCCTGCCTGTGCCATTAAACCCCTACAACTCATCCAGAATGCCGCAGCCCGTCTGGTGTTCAACCTTCCCAAGTTCTCTCACGTCACCCCGCTCCTCCGCTCTCTCCACTGGCTTCCAGTTGAAGCTCGCATCCGCTACAAGACCATGGTGATTGCCTACGGAGCTGTGAAGGGAACGGCACCTCCATACCTTCAGGCTCTGATCAGGCCCTACACCCAAACAAGGGCACTGCGTTCATCCACCACTGGCCTGCTGGCCCCCCTACCTCTGAGGAAGCACAGTTCCCGCTCAGCCCAGTCAAAACTGTTCGCTGCTCTGGCACCCCAATGGTGGAACAAGCTCCCTCACGACGCCAGGACAGCGGAGTCAATCACCACCTTCCGGAGACACCTGAAACCCCACCTCTTTAAGGAATACCTAGGATACCTAGGATAGGCTTCTAACACCCCCCCCCCCCGTTAAAATATTTAGATGCACTATTGTAAAGTGGTTGTTCCACTGGATATCATAAGGTGAATGCACCATTTTGTAAGTCGCTCTGGATAAGAGCGTCTGCTAAATGACTTAAATGTAAATGTAAATGTAAGATGCACCAATGTAAGTTGTTGACTAACTGTGTTTGTACATGTTCAGGTTGACTTCCCCTCGGAATCTCTGGGATGGATATCATCACTATGTTGACTAACTGTTTGTCAATGTTCAGGATGACTTCCCCAGGCATCTCCGGGATGGATATCACTATGTTGACTAACTGGGATGGATATCACTATGTTGACTAACTGGGATGGATAACACTATGTTGACTAACTGTTTGTACATGTTCAGGTTGACTTCCCCACAGCATCTCCAGGATGGATTTCACTATGTTGACTAACTGGGATGGATATCACCATGTTGACTAACTGGGATGGATATCACTATGTTGACTAACTGGGATGGATATCACCACTATGTTGACTAACTGTTTGTACATGTTCAGGTTGACTTCCCCTCGGAATCTCTGGGATGGATATCACTATGTTGACTAACTGTGATGGATATCACTATGTTGACTAACTGTGATGGATATCACTATGTTGACTAACTGTGATGGATATCACTATGTTGACTAACTGGGATGGATATCACTATGTTGACTAACTGTGATGGATATCACTATGTTGACTAACTGTGATGGATATCACTATGTTGACTAACTGGGATGGATATCACCATGTTGACTAACTGTGATGGATATCACTATGTTGACTAACTGGGATGGATATCACTATGTTGACTAACTGTGATGGATATCACTATGTTGACTAACTGGGATTTTTTATCCTCACTACATTTTAATGTGTTTTTTATCATCACTAGATTTTAATGTGGGTTTTGTTATAGTCCATCTTCATAGGCAATTATATATGCATTTTACATGTGTCATATACAATTAATTAATTCAGTCATAGATAGTTATTGTGTGTAGTTATAGTGCACTACTTTTTACCAGGACCCAAGGCACCCAATTCACTATATAGTGCACTACTTTTGACCAGGGTAATAGAATGTAGTGTATTACCTAGTTATCTTGTTGTTCTTCTTCTCCTCCACTTTCCTCCTACTTTCCTCCTTGTTATCTCTCCATCTCTCCCCTCTCTGTTCCTCCATCCCCCTCTTTCCCCTCCATCTCCCCTCTCCCCTCACCTTCCTCCTCTCTTCTACATCTCCCCTCTCCCCTCTCCTTCCTCCCCTCTTCTACGTCTATCCCCTCCCCCCTCACCTTCCTCCCCTCTTCTACATCTCCCCTCTCCCCTCCCCTTCCTCCATCTATCCCCTCCCCTCTCACCTTCCTCCCCTCTTCTACATCTCCCCTCTCCCCTCTTCTACATCTCTCCCCTCACCTTCCTCCCCTCTTCTACGTCTCTCCCCTCCCCTCCCTCCCCTCTTCTACGTCTCTCCCCTCCCCTCCCCTTCCTCCCCTTCCTCCCCTCTTCTACATCTCTCCCCTCACCTTCCTCCCCTCTTCTACGTCTCTCCCCTCCCCTCCCCTTCCTCCCCTCTTCTACGTCTCTCCCCTCCCCTCCCCTTCCTCCCCTTCCTCCCCTCTTCTACGTCTATCCCCTCCCCCCTCACCTTCCTCCCCTCTTCTACATCTCCCCTCTCCCCTCCCCTTCCTCCATCTATCCCCTCCCCTCTCACCTTCCTCCCCTCTTCTACATCTCCCCTCTCCCCTCTTCTACATCTCTCCCCTCACCTTCCTCCCCTCTTCTACGTCTCTCCCCTCCCCTCCCCTTCCTCCCCTCTTCTACGTCTCTCCCCTCCCCTCCCCTTCCTCCCCTCTTCTACGTCTCTCCCCTCCCCTCCCCTTCCTCCCCTCTTCTACGTCTCTCCCCTCCCCTCCCCTTCCTCCCCTTCCTCCCCTCTTCTACGTCTATCCCCTCCCCCCTCACCTTCCTCCCCTCTTCTACATCTCCCCTCTCCCCTCCCCTTCCTCCATCTATCCCCTCCCCTCTCACCTTCCTCCCCTCTTCTACATCTCCCCTCTCCCCTCTTCTACATCTCTCCCCTCACCTTCCTCCCCTCTTCTACGTCTCTCCCCTCCCCTCCCCTTCCTCCCCTCTTCTACGTCTCTCCCCTCCCCTCCCCTTCCTCCCCTCTTCTACATCTCCCCTCCCTCCATCTATCCCCTCCCCTTCCTCCCTCTACTACATCTCCCCTCTTCTTCCTACTCTCTTCTACGTCTGCTTTTTCCCTCTCTCTTCTATCCCTCTCCCCCTCTCCACTCCCCTGTCTCACACCCTCCCCCTCTCCATTTCACCCCCTCTCTCCTCCCCCACCCCCGCTGTCCTCATCTCATCCCCTCTCTCCTCTCCCTCTCCACTCACTCACCTCCCTCCCCTCCCCCCTCTCTCCTCCCCTCCTCTCTCCACCAGTAATAATGCTACTTGTGTCTGCGTCTCTGAGATCCATAGGGGTTGTCCTCAGCTCTGTACCCTGGTCATGGAGCCTGGAGGCTGGGTTAGGATTGTACCTCACTGTGGGAGGATGGAGGTTCCCCAATGTGGCTCTACGCACCGCCAAGAGAGACCTAATGTTAGTATGGAGGGATGGATGGTCTGGTTTGATTGGAGGTGGGTGTGGAAGCAGCTCTCATCAACTTCAACCTGCGCCGTGATTCGCTGCTTCACTGTGTGGGTGTGTCCAGAGTGAAGGGGGTGGGGTTTGTGGTGGAGCTAGCAGAAGGTAAGAAGGGAGGAGAGGGTGAGGAAGGAGAGGAGAAGCGATCTAATTGCTCAATTTTGAGAGCAGCTTCTGTCCGTCGAGTCTACTTTGGATACTATTGACCAATGTCCTTCTCTTCCTCCTCCCTCTCTCCACCCTCGCTCCCTCCCTTGCTCCCTCACTCCCACAACCATGTGTGTATTACTACATTATCTCCACTATAATACACTGTGTATTACAGCATTACCTCCACTATAATACACTCAACCATGTGTATATTACAGTATTACCTCCACTATAATACACTCAACCATGTGTGTATTACAGCATTACCTCCACTATAATACACTGTGTATTACAGCATTGCCTCCACTATAATACACTCAACCATGTGTGTATTACTACATTACCTCCACTATAATACACTCAACCATATGTGTATTACTACATTACCTCCACTATAATACACTCAACAATGTGTGTATTACAACATTACCTCCACTATAATACACTGTGTATTACTACATTACCTCCACTATAATACACTCAACCATGTGTGTATTACTACATTACCTCCACTATAATACACTCAACCATGTGTGTATTAAACATTACCTCCACTATAATACACTCAACCATATGTGTATTACTACATTACCTCCACTATAATACACTCAACAATGTGTGTATTACAACATTACCTCCACTATAATACACTGTGTATTACTACATTACCTCCACTATAATACACTCAACCATGTGTGTATTAAACATTACCTCCACTATAATACACTCAACCATATGTGTATTACTACATTACCTCCACTATAATACACTCAACAATGTGTGTATTACAACATTACCTCCACTATAATACACTGTGTATTACAACATTATGCAGAAATGCTTGTAAGAGATCTCAAATATAGTGTGTTAGGTGATCTAGTCAATGACAGCAGATCTAGGAGATCTAGTCTGTGGAGGTAGGGGATCTAGTCTGTGGAGGTAGGAGATCTAGTCTATGGAGGTAGGGGATCTAGTCTATGGAGGTAGGGGATCTAGTCTGTGGAGGTAGGAGATCTAGTCTGTGGAGGTAGGGAATCTAGTCTGTGGAAGTAGGGAATCTAGTCCATGGAGGTAGGAGATCTAGTCTATGGAGGTAGGGGATCTAGTCTGTGGAGGTAGGAGATCTAGTCTGTGGAGGTAGGGAATCTAGTCTGTGTTGGGTGATCTCTTGTGTGTTGGATGATCTGGGCTGGGCTGCAGGGCAACTTGATCTCGTGTGTTGGTGTGGCTCTCGTGGATCTCTCAGTGGATCATTCAGTGGATTCTGTCCTCCTGACCTGGACTAGCGGCCTATCCTTCGTGATGTGGTAGCTTCCATTGGATCTGGTGTTGGTAATCTGCTTCTCAACAGCGAATCCAGTGTGTGGGATCTTGCCCTTTCCCTTTCTGGTGGATTTAGTCTTTGGGATCCGGCCCATCATTTGAGCGGATCCGGTGTTTGACGTTTTGTCAGGGGATCTTGTCTCGTGGTTCTGGTCAGTGGTTGAGATCTTGGGTAATCCGGTCATTGAGATCTGGTCTTCGACAGGGGATCCGGTTTCTGTCAGCTTGCTGTCGTCAGTGGATCTAGTCTTGGTATCCTCTCCCTCCTTGGATGATCCGTCGTGTGGGATCTGGTCTCCATCGTCATCCCCAGGGATGGGATCTAGCTCTACCTCCACACACACTCTCTGGGGTAACACCACTAGCCAGCACTTAGAACAGCTGCTCTCGAAGTACGGATACAGCGTCTCTGTGAAGCGGTGCGTGAAGGTGAACAGGAGTTTGTCCCTCATCGCGTCCCAGAATTCCACCTGACCCTTCTCCCAGTCCAGAAACACCTAAAGATAACATAAAATGTCATTGTCCATTAGGCACTAAATGGAAATTGGTTATTTGTTCTTGTATGTCCCCTTCAGGCAAGGAAAAGATGGATTATCTGTAACAAATTATAAATGAAGAAGAAAGGAAATCTGTTGTTGGCACTCTTTCTTACAAGGTAAAACTACAGAAACAGAAGACTGAGTTAGACACACAGGGTCAACAGTTAATTAACTAAATCTATTTTATTCTATTCTAATATTTGTAGTACACCCTCTTATCTAACTATTGCCCCACCTTGATCCTGTGAAAGGAGCGGGACCAGTCCAGAGGGAGGGTGGTACAGGGTGTGGTCATGGCACGGTACGTCCCATTCCGTAGGCTGAGGGTCCATAGCCCCTCCTCCGGACACGCCTCAAACTCCTCCCTCCTACGCACCGATTGGCTGGCCACACCAACTGTCCAGTTGCTGCTCTCTCCAACCTTGAAGCAGGATATATTTGTTATTATTATACTCATGTATACTTAAAATTATATTTTGAATTGTACCGACAAAGTAACATTCCTGAAAGACAGATATATATAATATTACTCCAATACCATCAATAAAGAGCCTCCATCAGTGTTTGTGTGTATGGGCCCTGGTCAAAAGCACCAAGAACCTCCATCAGTGTGTGTGTATATGGGCCCTGGTCAAAAGCACCAAGAACCTCCATCAGAGTGTGTGTATATGGGCCCTGGTCAAAAGCACCAAGAACCTCCATCAGTGTGTGTGTGTATGGGCCCTGGTCAAAAGCACCAAGAACCTCCATCAGTGTGTGTGTATATGGGCCCTGGTCAAAAGCACCAAGAACCTCCATCAGTGTGTGTGTATATGGGCCCTGGTCAAAAGCACCAAGAACCTCCATCAGTGTGTGTGTATATGGGCCCTGGTCAAAAGCACCAAGAACCTCCATCAGTGTGTGTGTGCATGGGCCCTGGTCAAAAGCACCAAGAACCTCCATCAGTGTGTGTGTGTATGGGCCCTGGTCAAAAGCACCAAGAACCTCCATCAGTGTGTGTGTGCATGGGCCCTGGTCAAAAGCACCAAGAACCTCCATCAGTGTGTGTGTGCATGGGCCCTGGTCAAAAGCACCAAGAACCTCCATCAGTGTGTGTATATGGGCCCTGGTCAAATGCACCAAATAGTGAACAGTGTGCCATTTGGAACCCATCCTCAGTCAGTGAGTGCCACCTCCACTGTCCAGCAGTGGGTGCCGGCGCTGAATCCTTCCCAGCCCAGAGTGCAGTCGATCAGGTCAAATCTCTCCGGGTTAGCGGGCTGGATCTGGATCCTCTCCTTTCCCAGCTGGACAGAGGTTAGCCCAGGGGAGAGGACCAGAGACGGGCAGGACGTGGTCAGGTCCAGGGTTACTGGAGCTGGAAGGGAGGGGTTGGGGGAAGAGGGGGACAGGGGGGACAGGGGTGAGAGGGGGGAGATAGGACACACACAAACACAGACACACACACACCACTCCCCCCAGACTCACTGTAAGGGGCTATCTGCAGCATGTCATTCCAGACGGTGTAGAGGAGGTTGGTCAGGTGTTTAGACGCGTCTATCAGAGGACCACACACCTCCTCTGGCTCCCCATGACTCTGCCACGTCCTACACATCACACACACACACACACACTCTATTCTGTTACAGGGCTCTGTGTGTGTCTGTGTGATTTGTGCCAAGAAGAAAACGAAAAGAGAAGCACAGAGCGAGAGAGAGAGAGAGAAACAGGGAGAGAGAGACAGAGGGAGAGAGACAGAGAGTGTCTGCATACCTCTTTATTGTCTCCTGGTAATTCTGGAAGACAAAGCAATGTTTTATCACATTTATGCCAATGCACAGTATGCCATCACTCTCCCACTCTCCCACACACACACACACACACACACACACACACACACACACACACACACACACACACACCTGCAGAAAGGCGATGTCATCCCTGTCTTCCTTCATCTCTTCCTCGATCTCTCTGATAGTTTCAGCCAGTAGCTCCATCTCATTTCCAACTCTCTCCCTCTTCTCCTTCATCACTCTATTCCTCTCGTCCTCTTCCTCCCTCAGCCTGGCTAGCCTGGCCTCCTCTTCCTCTCTCAGGAACTGGTGCAGCTTCTCAAACTCCTCCTTTATCTGTCTCTCTGTCTGCTGGGCATGGCTCTGGGGGAGGGAGGGAGGAACGGAGGGAGGACAGATGTGATACATTTGACAGCTGATTTGTGACAACTCATGTAAAAGGGGCTTTATAAATACAGCGATTGTTTAGTTGTGATTGATTCATTGACAGACCGACAATGCAAGTCGTACCTGGTTGTGTTGGGAGGCGTGTTCAAAGATCCGTGTAACCTTCTCAAACCTCCTGCTCTTCCCTAGCAGCTTCCCCAGTGAAGAGTTCACCTCCCCCTGGTGGGCAGTAGGAAGAATGACAATCAGCGTATCACAATACAATAGATGTATACTTTTTTTTCATAGCGACTGGCGATTGGTGTTGAACATTTGCTAGTAATACTTCAGTGCAATGCATCGGACGATTGTTGTTTTGTGTGTCAATGTGTTTGTCCCCATCCAAATAAACCAAATAAAAAAAATACAAAGGCGATTGACTATGATAAACACTTTATCTACCTCCCCAATGCAAAATAGTAAAAAACAAATGTCAACATATATTTTGTGGAAAAGAGATGTTTGTATGTTTCTTAACGACGCAGCATACTCAGGGGAGAACGATTCCCTCATTGAAGCCACGGAAAGTCAAGGTGGACCGCGGTACTGCAGACGTTGTTAGCAGAAAACAGGATCCCTCATTATATGAATGGGGAAATGGCAAACTCCCACCAGAGATGTTCGATCTGGTTCAAGTCCGGGCTCTGGCCGGGCCATTCAAGGACATTCAGACTTGTCCCGAAGCCACTCCTGTGTTGCCTTGGCTGTGTGCTTAGTGTCGTTGTCCTGTTGGAAGGTGAACCTTCACCCCAGTCTGAGGTCCTGAGTGCTATGGAGCAGGTTTTCATCAAGAATCTCTCTGTACTTTGCTCTGTCATTTTTTCCTCGATCCTGACGTGTCCCAGTCCCTGCCGCTGAAAAATATCCCCACAGCATGATGCTGCCACCTCCATGCTTCACCATAGGGATGGTGTCAGGTTTTCTCCAGACGTGACGCTTGACATTCAGGCCAAAGAGTTCAATCTTGGTTTCATCAGACCAGAAAATATTGTGTCTCATGGTCTGAGTATTTAGGTGCCTCAATTTCAAGTCTCATAGCAAAGGGTCCCAATACTTATGTAAATAAGGTATCTTTTTTTTATACATTCGCAAACATTTCTAAAAACCTGTTTTCGCTTTGTCATTATGGGGCATTGTGTGTTGATTTCTGAGAATTTGTATTTATTTAATGCATTTTTGAATAAGGCTGTAACGTAACAAAATGTGTAAAAAGTCAAGGGTTCTGAATACGTTCTGAATGCACTGTATATGACAGACACGTCTTGCCATTTAGGAATGTGATATTCAATGCGTTTCTATGGGATATAGTAGTAAAGGACAAATTCAATATTCTATTAAATTCTAATATTCTATTCAAATAAAATGATATACCTACAGGGTCCTAAAACTCTAAATCAAATAGCTAAATGATCCATGGTATGACCAGATTAACACCTGTCATGACGTTGCCCTCTTTGGGTACAGCGAGCACAGTTGACCCCCCTCCTTCTGCACCAGGCCTTTTCTATGCACCATCCCCCGACCTCTATACTTCTGACACCAGGCTCTGTGAGAGCGGTCGTAAATTCCTATGAGGAAATTCTCTCCTCATGGCCACAGTATGGAGACAGAGTGAGTTTTCATAGAGAACAAAGGATTCTTCCACCTCACAGAATTGGAGAACCGAACGACATTTATGTTCTGGAGGAGGTATAGAAGATCGGTGAAGAATCCAGCTACGAACTGGTCCGTTTGGTACAATTTTGTGAAACTCATGAGAGACAATACGGCCATATTACCATAATAATGTTTATATACTAGCCTCAGCTATGAGACTTACATCTAAATGGTTGTATAAAATTAATGAATAAGGATAGAACTGTTTGTGATATTGTGTAATGTGATTTTGGACTGTTTAATGAAGGAAACTCCAATTCCCTTTGGAGTCTTAACTAAGTCATCGGCACGCCCCCAGGGACACAGACAGGACCTGTCGTCATGTGACAGCCTTTTCTACGTTCAGTATATAAACCCCCACCCAGGGTTTCTTTCCCCAGACCAGCTTACCTCGAGAAGAGAGGGCCAAGGTTTGACCATGCATTCCTCGTTCTGAACTTTAACCACCGTGGTTAAACTCTTAGACTATTGAAACCGACAGAATAATAACAAGTCTTTGATATTAATTACTAGTCTGCAGCTAAGAATTCGGTATCATTGAACGCGAAGACCGACGAAACATCCATTCTATAACGACATTAATGAATGTCACTTTGAAATATCCATTCTAACAGAGAGAGAGAGAGAACTGGAGGACAATCTCTCCAACAGAACAGAACTTTTCAACAAAGATCCCGACGACACACTGAGCATAAATATATATTGATTGCAATTGTTCCCGAATGAGTGAGCGTTCATGTGCAAAGGCTTAGCATTTCAATTGTTAATATTTATCAACTCTGTAGTGCCTTCTCAGCTGACCCACACTCCCCTTTTGTCTAACAAGCTGCCATGCCGGTTTAGCCCACTAGGGAACATTCTCCTATCATTTCCTTGTAACCATATCTGTTTGTTTTGCATTTCTGTTGAATTATTTAGTTTAGTAAATAAATGATTTTAAGACAATTGATGTATGGATGACTCATAGTGAAGACTGGGTTCATGCAGATAACCAACAATTTACGACGTTTGGAATGAGATTGACGTGAGGTGAATAATAAGTCATTAAATCAGAAGACTCATAGATCAGATATTATGATATCTGAAAGTTATATTAGGAAAATTATAACTTTGTAATCTGAATATTTTCCTTGGTGCCCCGACCTCCTAGTTAATTACAGTTACACGAGTAATCAGTTTAGTTGCGTAATAATTACAGAGAGTTATTTGATAAACATGTCTTCAGTTTTAATGATGCCAAAGACGCGACACACCATTCCATTTGTTAGTTTAGTAGAATGTCCCCCTCACATTCAGAAATGGCATTTTTGTCCCCCCCAGTTTTATCATTGGAATGTGATACAAAAAACATTGACAGTGTGCTTTGGGACCATGCGGACACCTCCAAGCAGTCAGGTAGGCTGTTTGGAGAGTTTATATGACAAAAAAAGCAAACCAAAAAAAAGTTATGTCAATTCCACTTCTAAAACCAAAGGTGCGCCCCTGCATACAGCGATCTCGACAGCATTTTCCATACAAGCAAGACAGACAGGCAGTCTAAATAGTAATTTAATGTTCTGTTTTCAGCACCATTACAAACACAGGGAACAGACAAGCAGTCAAAATAGTAGTGTTCTTTTTCAGCATCTCAGGCTAAGATATGGCAGCATAACTATAAAGATTACGTCATCAGAAATGTAAACGTGTGGTTAAAACGCAGATTGTTTTGCCCCAATACAATGCCCTGCTTCTGCAATATCCTTACTTACAACAGACAGAGAAGGTTGTATCCTTCTGCAATATCCTTACTTACAACAGACAGAGGTTGTAGCCTTCTGCTACTGTAATATCCTTAGTTACAACAGCCAGAGAAGGTTGTAGCCTTCTGCTACTGTAATATCCTTAGTTACAACAGCCAGAGAAGGTTGTAGCCTTCTGCTACTGTAATATCCTTAGTTACAACAGTCAGAGAAGGTTGCAGCCTTCTGCTACTGTAATATCCTTAGTTACAACAGTCAGAGAAGGTTGCAGCCTTCTGCTACTGTAATATCCTTAGTTACAACAGCCAGAGAAGGTTGTAGCCTTCTGCTACTGTAATATCCTTAGTTACAACAGCCAGAGAAGGTTGTAGCCTTCTGCTACTGTAATATCCTTAGTTACAACAGTCAGAGAAGGTTGCAGCCTTCTGCTACTGTAATATCCTTAGTTACAACAGCCAGAGAAGGTTGTAGCCTTCTGCTACTGTAATATCCTTAGTTACAACAGTCAGAGAAGGTTGCAGCCTTCTGCTACTGTAATATCCTTAGTTACAACAGCCAGAGAAGGTTGTAGCCTTCTGCTACTGTAATATCCTTAGTTACAACAGCCAGAGAAGGTTGTAGCTTTCTGCTACTGTAATATCCTTAGTTACAACAGCCAGAGGTTGTAGCCTTCATCCTTTATTACGATCCATGATCTTGACTGCCTTACTGATGACAGTCTATATTGGCTGCCTAACTGATGACAGTTTATATTGGCTGCCTTACTGATGACAGTTTATATTGGCTGCCTAACTGATGACAGTTTATATTGGCTGCCTAACTGATGACAGTTTATATTGGCTGCCTTACTGATGACAGTTTATATTGGCTGCCTAACTGATGACAGTTTATATTGGCTGCCTAACTGATGACAGTTTATATTGGCTGCCTAACTGATGACAGTTTATATTGGCTGCCTTACTGATGACAGTTTATATTGGCTGCCTAACTGATGACAGTCTATATTGGCTGCCTAACTGATGACAGTCTATATTGGCTGCCTTACTGATGACAGTCTATATTGGCTGCCTAACTGATGACAGTTTATATTGGCTGCCTTACTGATGACAGTTTATATTGGCTGCCTAACTGATGACAGTTTATATTGGCTGCCTAACTGATGACAGTCTATATTGGCTGCCTAACTGATGACAGTCTATATTGGCTGCCTTACTGATGACAGTTTATATTGGCTGCCTTACTGATGACAGTTTATATTGGCTGCCTAACTTATGACAGTTTATATTGGCTGCCTAACTGATGACAGTCTATATTGGCTGCCTAACTGATGACAGTCTATATTGGCTGCCTAACTGATGACAGTCTATATTGGCTGCCTAACTGATGACAGTCTATATTGGCTGCCTTACTGATGACAGTTTATATTGGCTGCCTAACTGATGACAGTCTATATTGGCTGCCTAACTGATGACAGTCTATATTGGCTGCCTTACTGATGACAGTTTATATTGGCTGCCTAACTGATGACAGTCTATATTGGCTGCCTTACTGATGACAGTTTATATTGGCTGCCTTACTGATGACAGTCTATATTGGCTGCCTAACTGATGACAGTTAATATTGGCTGTCTAACTGATGACAGTCGGAGCACGTCTCTTCGCTGATGCCACGTTTGAATGGGAAAATTGGCCAGCCCAACTGCGTAGGGGAGCCGACCGTTGCCCAGTGAAGGTTCTACTGCACTGATCAGCCAAAGGCTCATTAGTATATCTGAGAAATTGCCCAAAAATCGTACAAATATATATTAACAGGCCCATGGGCCGCAGGCCATGTCACCTTTTTCATTTTTGTATTTTAATGTATAAAAAAAAGTCTGTGTCAATTTTGACCACCCCACCCAACTAAAAAATGGTCCAGCCCACCTGGCATTTGCCAGAATTGCCAGATAGCCAATTCGCCCCTGGCTTCTATCCTGTATGTGTTATTTCATACTCTTTCAGGTTCCCTAACTGACTAAAAGTCTTTCTGCACTGGGAGCCTTCTCTTCCTGTGTGTGTATTGTCTCATGCTTTTTTAGGTTCCCTAACCGGGTAAATGTCTTTTCACACAGAGAGCAGTGGTAGGTCTTTTTTTCTGTGTGTGTTCTCTCGTGATATTTAAAGCCCCCTAACTGGGTAAAAGTCTTTCCACACAGGGAGCATTGGTATGGCTTTTCTCCTGTGTGTGTCCTCTCGTGTGTTTTCAGGTTCCATAACCAGGTAAAACCCTTTCCACACTTAGAACATTGGAAAGGCTTCTCTCCTGTGTGTATTCTCTCATGCTCTTTCAGATGTGAGGACTGGTTAAATTTCTTTTCACAATGGGAGCATTGGAAAGGTTTTTCTCCTGTGTGAGTCCTCTCATGCTCTTTCAGCTTTGATAACCATTTAAAACTCTTTCCGCACTGGGAACAGTGGTTTGTCTTCTCTTCCTGTGTGTGTATTCTCTCATTCTTTTTCAGGTTCCCTAACCGGGTAAATGTTTTTCCATTCTGAGAGCAGTGGTAGGTATTTTTTTCTCTGTGTGTCCGCTCATGATATTGAAAGCCCCCTAACTGGGTAAAAGTCTTTCCACAAATGGCACATTGGTAAGGCTTTTCTCCAGTGTGTGTTCTCTCGTGCTCTTTCAGCTTTGATAACCAGGTAAAACTCTTTCCGCAGTGGGAGCAGTGGTGTGGTCTCACTGGTTTGGGTGTCTCTGGGTCTGGTTCCCCTGAGGGACTCTTCCCACTGTCAGAGGGAAAGTCTGGCCTCTCTCCTGCCAAAGACAAACAGAGTATTTAGTTAAACTGAAATGAAACCTCCACATGATTAAACTGTCTTCCTATGAGGTTTAATCCAGACTAGATCCCAAACGGTACATTTGGATCCTGGATGCTGATTGGTTGATAGCTGTTAGTTATTCACAATAATCCACAGGTAATGCCTGTTAAAGGGATATTTCACAATATCTACTTCCCCAGAGTCAGATGAACTCATGGATACCATTTGTATGTCTATGCATGCAGTTTGACGGAAGTTTCTAACTAGCCGTAGCGCAATTGCTAACGAGCGTTAGCATAATCACTGGAAGTCTATAGTATCTGCTAGCATGCTAGCAGAAAGTAACTAACTTCCTTCATACATGACAGAGACATACAAATGGTATTCACAAGTTCATCTGCCTCTAGGGAAGTAGATAAAGGGCCTCGTTGCTAAAATCCTGATGCATCGCTTTAATAGTTCCATTTGAATTATCCCTACGCATCCACTGTCCCACAGCCCAGCCTGGCAATTCATAAACTAATCTCCATTTTTACCCCATGCTTCTTGCCTAACATCTGGTATGAAACAGAGGGGAATTGTATAAACCTTGCCATCTGTAAGACCCAATCAAATCTCCGATGTGCAGAACGGAATCACGGATTACAGACATTAAAACAGAATTCAGCAACATTAGAAAATGTATTGATCATAGTAGGAAATCAACTAAATGTATTGAACTAATTAGAAAATGTATTGATTTGCACAAGATTATGATAAGACAGGAACTTAATTGATCCGTACATCGATCAAAATGCATGAGTGAATGGTATTTTCATTCATTATACTGCTCAATGTCCCACTACTAACACAGTCTACTGCACAATTCCCCGGCCCAGGTTGGAAATATCCGTTTTAATTAGTTGACTATCTTCTAT
This sequence comes from Salmo salar, assembly GCF_965601325.2. Classification (NCBI taxonomy): domain Eukaryota; kingdom Metazoa; phylum Chordata; class Actinopteri; order Salmoniformes; family Salmonidae; genus Salmo; species Salmo salar. Next base: position 13,787,919 of record NC_138302.1, read on the forward strand.
TATATTCTGCAATATATTCTTGCAAAATTCTGTTTCCATCTCATTTAATTTTATAGTGTTGTTGCACTGTCGAGAGATAAACCTGTAAGGAAGCATCTTATTGCCGCTGTAGGCCGTCATTGTAAATAAGAATTTGTTCTTAACTGACTTGCCTAGTTAAATAAAAGGTTAAATAAAAAATAAATGGCACTGTTTACCCCACGTTCATCATGTTTATATAACAAATAAACAAAGGTGAACTTGATGCGACTGTGTTAGCTTTAGTTGGCTAGCTAGCAAGGGAAAAGAAAATTAGACTGCCAGCATAGAAACAATTTCTGTTAATAATAGACAACAAGTGTGCTTGACTAGAAACTATGCTAATAGAAGCTTTTGTCTCTCAACCTCAGAAATAGAACTAGACTGGCTGATGCCTGCTCTATATCTGTTAGACAGTGCTATCAGAAATAGAACTAGACTGGCTGATGCCTGCTCTATATCTGTTAGACAGTGCTATCAGAAATAGAACTAGACTGGCTGATGCCTGCTCTATATCTGTTAGACAGTGCTATCAGAAATAGAACTAGACTGGCTGATGCCTGCTCTATATCTGTTAGACAGTGCTATCAGAAATAGAACTAGACTGGCTGATGCCTGCTCTATATCTGTTAGACAGTGCTATCAGAAATAGAACTAGACTGGCTGATGCCTGCTCTATATCTGTTAGACAGTGCTATCAGAAATACCATGTATTGGTTGATATTTTAGTTTGTGTTATTGAATAGAAATAGTCTCATGCCTTATTGCTTAAATTCAATAACCTCTGGTTTTATTTTTAACATTTAATCCATATTGAAATTATCCTTCCTTTTCCTGATTCGGTCCTCTTCATAATTTGGCTATAAATTACAACCTCTTGTAATAATAGACATGATATAGTATCTTAGAGATTTCAATCAGATCGGACTGTTACCTGATAACTAAAAAACGAATAACACCATTGAGATTTTAAAAACAAATTCATTAAATAATGTTTAAAAAAGATAATAATTTTGCTCTCATGGGCAAACTGCAGAGTTTGTGTTAAAGTGTGTACACCGCGGATAAAGATGAACAATAATGACTGTCTACAATAAATCATTAAAATACTGAGAGAAATTTGGGAAATTATATTATTTTATACTATTACAATTGCCCAGAGAAAGAGATTTTGTTTAACAAGTAATAACACATTCTCAAAAAGGAAGGGGTTAAAATGATGGACATCTCGGTTTTCAATTCCTGAAATGGACACTGTTCTCAATACCACTGGTGTGCTTGACCAAAGAGCTCTATTTTCATGTCATCTGACCAAAGCACCGGTTCCAATCCAAGTGCCAAAGCTGGTTAGAAACCTCCAGGCGTTTACATGTATGGGATGACATGAAAATAGAGCCGTTTGGCCATGTGCGCCAGTGGTGGGTTTGGCGTCGAAATTACAATGCATGAGCAGAAAATAACCCCATAGCTACTGTAAAATATGGTGGTGGATATTTTATGTTATGAGGCTATTTTTTTTCCACTGGGGCCCTTGTTAAGGTCAACGGCATCCTATCCTTGTACCTCACATATTACCAGTACATTTTAGCCCAAAACCTTTTTGCCTCTGCCAGGAGGCTGACACTTGGCTGCAAGTGGATCTTCCAGCAAGACAATAACCCCAAGCACACATCAAAATCTGTAAATAAATGGACACAGGGTCATTCCATACTTTGAATCAGGTAGCATTCTGTTAAAAAAAGGTGACCCATTTTTCCCGTGTCCAAGGGCATTGAAATATTTGATATTGATTTATACACTTTGTTCTGTCGGAATTTAGAATTCCCAAATCAAAGATTGGCCTCAAAATCTCAAATGTTGTTTCAATCCATCTCAGTGACTTGAATCCTATTGAAAACCTGTGGTTTGAATTGACAAGGACAGCCCATAAGAGACTAAAAGATTTCAAAGATCTGGAAGGATTCTGTATGGAGGAATTAGTCAAAGATCTGGAAGGATTCTGTATGGAGGAATTAGTCAAAGATCTGGAAGGATTCTGTATGGAGGAATTAGTCAAAGATCTGGAAGGATTCTGTATGGAGGAATTAGTCAAAGATCTGGAAGGATTCTGTATGGAGGAATTAGTGAAAGATCCCTCCCAACAACACTTTTTAGAAACACATTTTAGAAAAAGGCTCAGTGCCGTTATTCTCACAATGTGAGGTATTGAAAGGTAATGAAAACAGAGGTGTCCATAATTTTGACCCCTAACTTTTTGCGAATAAAATGAAAATCAAATTGTATTTGTCACATGCGCCGAATACAACAGGTGTAGACCTTACAGTGAAATGCTTACTTACAAGCCCTTAACCAACAATGCAGTTTTAAGAAACTCCCTACAAAAAAAAAAGTAAGAGATAAGAATAACAAATTATTAAAGAGCAGCGGTAAATAACAATAGTGGAGCTATAAACAGGGGGTACTGGTATTGAGGTAATTACCGTAATTTCCGGACTATTGAGCGTACCTGAATATAAGCCGCACCCACTGAATTAAAAAGATATATATATTATTTTGAACATAAATAAGCCGCATGTCTATAAGCCGCAGATGCCTACCGGTACATTGAAACAAATGAACTTTACACAGGCTATAACGAAACACGGCTTGTGACAAAAATAAATAGGCTTTAACGAAACACGGCTTGTAACAAAAAAATAAAAAATCAGCAGTAAGCTTTAGTTGTCTTTTTGCACTGAGTCAATTCCTCACGCTGCTGTTTCCAACTTCTTATCATCGACTCATTAAGACCAAGCTCCCGTGCAGCAGCTCTATTTCCTTTTCCAACAGCCAGATCAATCGCCTTCAACTTGAAAGCTGCATCATATGCATTTCTCCGTGTCTTTGCCATGATGAGGGTGACAAAATGACTACCGTAATCAGAATGATGGGAAGTTTGAGAGCGCTCGATTTAATCTAAACAGTAAACCAAAAAGTTGTTTGACCTTAACCCGTTCGCCAATTTCATTGGTCTAATGAAAGCTTCATGCCGCCAAAAAACTGAGCACGTCACAGAATGTGTATTTTTTTTATTTTTATTTAAAGCGGGAAAAATCCATATATTAGCCGCGTCATTGTGCTTATAGTCCGGAAATTACGGTATGTACATGTAGGTAGAGTTATTAAAGTGACTATGCATAGATAACAGAGAGTAGCTACAGTGTAGATGAGGGGGTGGGGGGGCTGGGCAGCCATTTGATTAGCTGTTCAGGAGTCTTATGGCTTGGGGGTAGAAGCTGTTTAGGAGCCTCTTGGACCTCGACTTGGCATCTCCGGTACAAACTACCTTTGAGAATATCTTTCTCTGAGCAATTGTATAGAATTCCTCCATTTTGTGAGCATACACTATAGGCTAGCTCAGTATTTGAATAATGTATTGTTTTCTTCATCAACCATCAAGGACTTGATCATGACTCTCAGTTCCATTATATTACACAGAATTCCATTCTTTTACTTTTAGATGTGTGTGTATTATTGTTGTTGTGAATTGTTAGATACTACTGCACTGTTGGAGCTAGACACACAAGCTTTTCACTACACCCGCAATAACATCTGCTAAATGTGTGACCAATAAAATTTGATTTGATAAGAGTCATTGGACGAAGGGGTCTTCTGTACGGGGGAGTTTTGTTAAGAGGCCAGATGCTCGGTCTGAACATCAACATGCATCGTTTGTGGTCCGGTTTTGGAAGCATAAGGACCTTATTTTTCATATCAGCAAGAAATTATATAAAAAAAATGAAAAAAGGTTACAGTGACACACCTTTATAGGGTGAGGGTTCCCACACGGCCATCGCCATGTTACAGAGGGTGTTTACAGAAAACAGCCGGAAGACAGAGTGGACTACCTGTGCTAATTAGCTATCTGCGTCTAACACCTGTGTGTAAACAGAAGACAGAGTGGACTGCCTGTGCTAATTAGCTATCTGCGTCTAACACCTGTGTGTAAACAGAAGACAGAGTGGACTGCCTGTGATAATTAGCTATCTGCGTCTCCTAACACCTGTGTGTAAACAGAAGACAGAGTGGACTACCTGTCCTAATTAGCTATCTGCATCTAACACCTGTGTGTAAACAGAAGACAGAGTGGACTGCCTGTGATAATTAACTATCTGCATCTCCTAACACCTGTGGGTAAACAGAAGACAGAGTGGACTACCTGTGATAATTAGCTATCTGCATCTCCTAACACCTGTGTGTAAACAGAAGACAGAGTGGACTACCTGTGATAATTAGCTATCTGCATCTAACACCTGTGTGTAAACAGAAGACAGACACCACACACGTGTTGTCACAGAAAAATATTGTCGGCTGCGACTGTTGCGACTATAGAGATAGATAAGAGGATTCCTCATTGTATCTGTGCCATTATAGTGTCTCTGACAGCCTTATGGGCAGCGCCATTGAGGCTATCTCCATTTTGAAGTAGTCCATTTTCTTCTTCACGATTGGCTGATCCCACCTGATGACCCGGTTGGACGTGACTCCAACTGGGTCACCAGGAGGGCTCAGCCAATGAAGTTGGAAGTCCCACCCGTTGACTACATTAAAATGATGGAAGCCTTCAATGGATCTGCCCATACTAATACAGTCTTTTGGCCACTAAAGACCTCTATCATTCACTGTGGTTAAAACAGTGTACAGCAGTGGAGGCTGGTGGAAGGAGCTATAGGAGGACGGGCTCATTGTAATGGCTGGAATGGATCCGAATGTGGTTTCTATATGTTTAATACCGTTCCATTTATTCCATTCCAGCCATTACAATGAGCCTGTCCTCCTATAGATTCCCCCACCAGCCTCCTCTGGTGTACAGTAAGTGTATATTTAGCATTTGGTTAATTATCTTGATGTGATATGAAAGTAGAGGGATTTGTTTCTAGAACTGTACCGCAATTGAGAACCGATTCACGTTTAGATTGAGTTTTTGGCTGTTTTGGCTGTCAGAGCCAATTCGCCTCTAAACAGAAGATTAAAGGTTCCTTCAGCTCATTATCATCACCCCATCACTTACCGGCGTTCATCAGATCTCCAGTTTTGTCTTCCTCATTTTCCAATGTTACAGTAACCTCCCCCTGCTCCTTCACTCCAAAAACGACATCCCCCTCTTTCTCCTCCTCCTTCTCTTTCACTCTGAGCGCTTCTGAATCTCCTTTCACTGTGACGTTCTCCTCTTCCTCCTCTTCTTTCACGACAATATTAAGCCACAGACCCTCTTTCTCCGTCCAGCAGACCTCCTGTTCTTTGGCAGCGGGGGAGTAGTTTAGTGAGCTCATGGTCGGGGATGTTAGCTAGCTAGTTAGCATAAACAACTAGCCTAGTGCTAACTTAACCAGCCAGCTAGATGACTAACAACGTAAATATGCAATTAAACAGGGTAACTAGTAGATACGACAGACGTGTGTTTCAAACACAGCGACTTCCCATTCACCGAAACCGTCTAAAGAGCTGCAATGTTCCGGCTATGTTGGCTAGCAAGCTACGGGGGTGGCTGACGAGCTCCTTGTACTTCTTCGGGGGTTTATCTGCGGGTGGCAGTCAAAGTGTAATGATGCATTACCGCCACCTACTGTACTGGAGTGTGGGCCAGAGACCGGGAGAAATGATATCCAGTCGGCCTTTAAAAAATAATATAAAGATTGGAGACTTCTACTTAGTACTCTCTTTAAACAGTGGTTTAGTGACCGTTTTTTTAGTTGCCAGTGCACAAAAAATAATAATAAATGGTGTCATAATGTCTTACACACATTGACTTGAAGAAATGTTTGTATTTTTATACCCTCAAACACCAAATTAGACCTACCTACTTTCAAAATATGCCATCATCACTGTCAATCGTGAATGATATTCTCTATGATCTGTGATTAAAAAGAAAAGAAAAGTCCCCACAAAAATGCTTCTATGTGACATCACAGAGTGGGATTAAAAGTAAGAAAAACTGTAATTTTCAAAACCTAAAACGAGGTTTGGAAAATGTTTCAACTTTTGATGATGTCATCAATAGAGATGTTTTACTTAATTTTTTTCTTCTGCAAAACACACATGTAGACACTGGTATTGTGCTGGAAGGAGATTTGATTTGATTTTTTGAGGTAATGAAAATGAAGTTGTAAAGTGATCGAATTGCAAAAAAAAAAAATATCTACTGAAGATATAGAACTTTCAACATACAGAAAGTGTCACAGTGTGATGTGTTTTGCTTCACACATTTTGAAAGTTCTTGACAACTTCATTGATGACCTGCAAAACATTTTGGGACTGTTCCAACAGTCCCAAAATAGGCCCCCACACTGGCCCATTTTAAGGGCCCCCACACTGGCCCATTTTAAGGACCCACACACTGGCCCATTTTAAGGGCCCCCACACTGGCCCATTTTAAGGACCCACACACTGGCCCATTTTAAGGGCCCCCACACTGGCCCATTTTTTTCCTTGAGGCCTTTTTTGTGAATCCCCCATCATTACCCAGATAATAACATTGCTAAAAAAGAAACAAGTTACACCAGCCCACTGGGCTAAAAGTGGACAAGCCCATCTGTCATTTGCCTGAAATGCAGATAGAAAGTCCACCCCTGCTTGTGTGTGTGTGTGTGCGTGTGTGTGTGTGTGTGTGTGTGTGTGTGTGTGTGTGTGTGTGTGTGTGTGTGTGTGTGTGTGTGTGTGTGTGTGTGTGTGTGTGTGCTGTGTGTGTGTGTGTGTGTGTGTGTGTGTGTCAGCCTGTGTGCTGGCCTTCATAGACTAGGTCATGTTCAACTCGTACGGCGTCAGTCTAAGTGTCAAAGCACATGGAGACAGGAACCGCACCACATAACACCCCCCCCTTCATGAGTCAGAGCACACGTACAGGGTGTCCACGGATCATAAGGTGTGCCCAGTAAGCGCTCTGGTGGCGTCTGCTTGCTGAGAATTTTCCTGCACCACAGTAAAATGCAGATGAGCTTCATGATTTACATCAATTCACTGAAAACCTGCAGTAACACACGGTTAAATTAACAGTATCACACTTCATGTAGCCTCATATTAGCCAGCTAATAGCCTAACCACCGATCAAGCAACATTATGGACTGAACGTTCAAATCCTGTTGCTGCAGGATTATTTTGCTGCGACAATAAAAAAATTACGATGCTACATCTGTATGTATGTGGCATGGCAACAACAACAGAGTGGATTGCAAAACATACAGTGCAAACCACACACACTATCTTATGTAACTGCACAGACATGCCACATCAAATAAAAGTATCTGCTAAATGGCAGATACTCGATGAACAGATATTTAAATGCGAAGTTACATAAAGTAGGGGTGTAGGTAGCTTGTAGACATGTCTGTCTGTCTGTCTGTCTGTCTGTCTGTCTGTCTGTCTGTCTGTCTGTCTGTCTGTCTGTCTGTCTGTCTGTCTATCTATCTGTATGTCTGTGTGCTTGTCTGTCTGTCTGCGTGCCTGCCTGCCTGTCTGTCCGTCCGTCTGTCCGTCTGTCTCTTACCTTACAGTCAGGTACAGCCTCCGTTATGGGGTAGACTCTGTGCCCCTCGTGGGTCTCAGTCAGTCCACACTGACTGCACACTGGCTCCAGGTCATCCACACAGAACTAGATAAACTTCTCTCCATGCTCCCGGCACAGCTCTGGATCTCCAGGGGGAAGGACGAAGCCCTCTGCCCCAGGGAGAAGGGCCTTGAGCAGGGTGGAACCCCCTGAGAGGGACCCTAATCCTCCAGCTTCTAGTCTGAGAGCCTCCATGGATTATTTTTCTGAGCAGGAGTGCAAGAATGTGGAGAGAGGAACGAAAAGGGGAGGAGAGAAAGAGAGAGGGAGGGAGGGAAAGAGAGTGAGAGAGGGATATATATATATATATCGAGAGAGAGAGAGAGAGAGAGAGAGAGAGAGAGAGAGAGAAAGAGGGAGACCGTTGTGAGAGAGAGCGGGAGGGAGAGGGAGAAGAGGGAGGGAGAGACTGAAGGAGGGAGGGAGAAAGGGCATGAGAAGAGGGAAAGAGAGCGAGAGGGGGGAGGGAAGGGAAAGCGTAGAGAGAGCGAGAGAACGAGAGGGAGGGGATATTGGTATTTTGTGTTTGTGTGTGCGTATGCATGTGTTTGTGTGTGTATGGGTGCGTATGTGTGTGTGAGTGGGTGCGTATATGTGTGTTTGTATGTGTGTTTGAGTGTGTGTGTCTATATCAGTACCTGTGTGTAACTCCATGAACTGAATGCTAGATGTATGTGTGCCATAGAGGTTAACTTTAGTATCTGAACTCTTTCAAGTTCTTTGAGCTTTTTCTTTAGCCTACATGTGCAAGATGGGCGGGGTTTACCTATTTTGGGACTATTTTTATTGGTCCTTAGCTCCCGGCAATCACAGATGAAGTAGTATTGAATCCAGCATAGGTCAAGTTACAACCCCCACCCCTCTCTCTCTCTCTCTCTCGCTCTCTCTCTCTCTCTCTCTCTCTCTCTCTCTCTCTCTCTCTCTCTCTCTTTCTCTCAATTCAATTTAATTCAAGGGGCTTTATTGGCATGGGAAACATGTGTTAACATTGCCAAAGCATGTTAGGTAGATGTCTCTCTCTCTCTCTCTCTCTCTCTCTCTCTCTCTCTCTCTCTCTCTCTCTCTCTCTCTCTCTCTCTCTCTCTCTCTCTCTCTCTCTCTCTCTCTCTCTCTCTCTCTCTCTCTCTCTCTCTCTCTTTCTCTCAATTCAATTCAATTCAAGGGGCTTTATTGGCATGGGAAACGTGTTAACATTGCCAAAGCATGTGAGGTAGATCTCTCTCTCTCTCTCTCTCTCTCTCTCTCTCTCTCTCTCTCTCTATATATATATATATATATATATATATATATATATATATGTATATATATATTTATCCTACTCTCTCTATATATATATATATTTATCCTACTCTTTCTCTCTCTATATATATATATATTTATCCTACTCTCTCTCTATATATATATAGTTCTCCTACTCTCTCTCTCTATATATATATATATTTATCCTACTCTCTCTCTCTCTATATATATATATATATAGTTCTCCTACTCTCTCTCTCTCTTTCTCTCTCTCTCTCTCTCTCTCTCTCTCTATATATATATATATATATATATATCCTACTCTCTCTCTCTATATATATATTTCTCCTACCCTCTCTCTCTCTCTCTCTCTCTCTCTCTCTCTCTCTCATATATATATATATATATATATATATTTCTCTCGCCAGACACACCAAGCCTAGGGCCCCAATCCTTACCACGTCTGTGGTTGGTATCTACGGTTCAAATCCTACTGTAAGGAGGGAACATGGAAGCCGTACCTCACATGCACACATAACTGGAGACTCAGACTGACACTAATGCTTGATTTAATGCTTCATTAAATGCTTCTTCAGGTTACGAGCAAACATACCTGGGTTCAAATAGTATCTGCTTTCTTTCAAATTCTTTATCTGGGCTTGATTGAGCTTGCCTGGTAGCAATGGAACTCATAGGCAAGTCTCAAAAGTCTAGAACCCTGCCCATCTGGCACTCCTGGCAGGCTAAAGCAACCGGTCAAAGTATTGGAACGAAAAATAAATACTATTTGAACCCAGGTATGGTCGCTTGTAACCTGAACATTCCCTTAAATCAAGCATGAGTGTCAGCCTGAGTCTCCAGTTATGTGTGCATGCGAGGTACGGCTTCCATGTGCACTGCTTAAATTAGGATTCAACCCACATTTACCAACCAAGGACGTGACTTCATTGCAACAAAAAGTCTGTCTCAAATGGCAACTTATTCCCTACGTAGTGCACTACAGCGTATATGGATGTATCTAAAGTAAGTCTCAAATGGCACCCTATTCCCTACGTAGTGCACTACAGCATATATGGATGTATCTACTGTAAGTCTCAAATGGCACCCTATTCCCTACGTAGTGCTCTACAGCGTATATGGATGTATCTACTGTAAGTCTCAAATGGCACCCTATTCCCTACGTAGTGCACTACAGCCTATATGGATGTATCTACTGTAAGTCTCAAATGGCACCCTATTCCCTACGTAGTGCACTACAGCGTATATGGATGTATCTACAGTAAGTGCATAATTATACCATATACTTGCCCCTGTATAAAGATACAATTATCACATAATATAATAATGATGTCACGTAGTAATGATGTAATGTACTGTAATAAAAAAATTACAAAAATTAAATCCATGAAATGAAATGTATGCATTCACTACTGTAAGTCGCTCTGGATAAGAGCGTCTGCTAAATGACTAAAATGTAAATGTAAATGCAATAATGTTGTTGTGTACTAATGATGTAATGTAATGCAATAATGATGTCATGTACTAATGATGTAATGTACTGTAATGTAATAATGATGTCATGTACTAATGATGTACTCTAATGTAATAATGATGTCATGTACTAATGATGTACTGTACTGTAATAATGACGTCATGTACTAATGATGTACTGTACTGTAATAATGATGTCATGTACAAATGATGTACTGTAATGTAATAATGATGTCATGTACTAATGATGTACTATAATTGTAACGGTTGTCGTAAGGATCAGACATTTACATTTACATTTAAGTCATTTAGCAGACGCTCTTATCCAGAGCGACTTACAAATTGGTGCATTCACCTTATGATATCCAGTGGAACAACCACTTTACAATAGTGCATCTAAATCTTTTCAGGGGGGGGGGTTAGAAGGATTACTTTATCCTATCCTAGGTATTCCTTAAAGAGGTGGGGTTTCAGGTGTCTCCGGAAGGTGGTGATTGACTCCGCTGTCCTGGCGTCGTGAGGGAGCTTGTTCCACCATTGGGGTGCCAGAGCAGCGAACAGTTTTGACTGGGCTGAGCGGGAACTGTGCTTCCTCAGAGGTAGGGGGGCCAGCAGGCCAGAGGTGGATGAACGCAGTGCCCTTGTTTGGGTGTAGGGCCTGATCAGAGCCTGAAGGTATGGAGGTGCCGTTCCCTTCACAGCTCCGTAGGCAATCACCATGGTCTTGTAGCGGATGCGAGCTTCAACTGGACGCCAGTGGAGAGAGCGGAGGAGCGGGGTGACGTGAGAGAACTTGGGAAGGTTGAACACCAGACGGGCTGCGGCGTTCTGGATGAGTTGTAGAGGTTTAATGGCACAGGCAGGGAGCCCAGCCAACAGCGAGTTGCAGTAATCCAGACGGGAGATGACAAGTGCCTGGATTAGGACCTGCGTCGCTTCCTGTGTGAGGCAGGGTCGTACTCTGCGAATGTTGTAGAGCATGAACCTACAGGATCGGGTCACCGCCTTGATGTTAGTGGAGAATGACAGGGTGTTGTCCAGGATCACGCCAAGGTTCTTAGCACTCTGGGAGGAGGACACAAGGGAGTTGTCAACCGTGATGGCGAGATCATGGAACGGGCAGTCCTTCCCCGGGAGGAAGAGCAGCTCCGTCAGAGATGCGATTCGCCGCCTGGTTATCAGAAGGGGGAAAGGAGAAGATTAATTGTGTGTCGTCTGCATAGCAATGATAGGAGAGACCATGTGAGGATATGACAGAGCCAAGTGACTTGGTGTATAGCGAGAATAGTAGAGAGCCTAGAACAGAGCCCTGGGGGACACCAGTGGTGAGAGCACATGGTGCGGAGACAGATTCTCGCCACGCCACCTGGTAGGAGCGACCTGTCAGGTAGGACGCAATCCAAGCGTGGGCCGCGCCGGAGATGCCCAACTCGGAGAGGGTGGAGAGGAGGATCTGATGGTTCACAGTATCAAAGGCAGCAGATAGGTCTAGAAGGATGAGAGCAGAGGAGAGAGAGTTAGCTTTAGCAGTGCGGAGAGCCTCTGTGACACAGAGAAGAGCAGTCTCAGTTGAATGCCCAGTCTTGAAACCTGACTGATTAGGATCAAGAAGGTCATTCTGAGAGAGATAGCAGGAGAGCTGGCCAAGGACGGCACGTTCAAGAGTTTTGGAGAGAAAAGAAAGAAGGGATACTGGTCTGTAGTTGTTGACATCGGAGGGATCGAGTGTAGGTTTTTTCAGAAGGGGTGCAACTCTCGCTCTCTTGAAGACGGAAGGGACGTAGCCAGCGGTCAAGGATGAGTTGATGAGCGAGGTGAGGAAGGGGAGAAGGTCTCCGGAAATGGTCTGGAGAAGAGAGGAGGGGATAGGGTCAAGTGGGCAGGTTGTTGGGCGGCCGGCCGTCACAAGACGCGAGATTTCATCTGGAGAGAGAGGGGAGAAAGAGGTCAAAGCACAGGGTAGGGCAGTGTGAGCAGGACCAGCGGTGTCGTTTGACTTAGCAAACGAGGATCGGATATCGTCAACCTTCTTTTCAAAATGGTTGACGAAGTCATCCGCAGAGAGGGAGGAGGGGGGGGGGAGGGGGAGGAGGATTCAGGAGGGAGGAGAAGGTAGCAAAGAGCTTCCTAGGGTTAGAGGCAGATGCTTGGAATTTAGAGTGGTAGAAAGTGGCTTTAGCAGCAGAGACAGAAGAGGAGAATGTAGAGAGGAGGGAGTGAAAGGATGCCAGGTCCGCAGGGAGGCGAGTTTTCCCTCATTTCCGCTCGGCTGCCCGGAGCCCTGTTCTGTGAGCTCGCAATGAGTCGTTGAGCCACGGAGCAGGAGGGGAGGACCGAGCCGGCCTGGAGGATAAGGGACAGAGAAAATCAAAGGATGCAGAAAGGGAGGAGAGGAGGGTTGAGGAGGCAGAATCAGGAGATAGGTTGGAGAAGGTTTGAGCAGAGGGAAGAGATGATAGGATGGAAGAGGAGAGAGTAGCGGGAGAGAGAGAGCGAAGGTTGGGACGGCGCAATACCATCCGAGTAGGGGCAGAGTGAGAAGTGTTGGATGAGAGCAAGAGGGAAAAGGATACAAGGTAGTGGTCGGAGATTTGGAGGGGAGTTGCAATGAGATTAGTGGAAGAACAGCATCTAGTAAAGATGAGGTCAAGCGTATTGCCTGCCTTGTGAGTAGGGGGGGAAGGTGAGAGGGTGAGGTCAAAAGAGGAGAGGAGTGGAAAGAAGGAGGCAGAGAGGAATGAGTCAAAGGTAGACGTGGGGAGGTTAAAGTCACCCAGAACTGTGAGAGGTGAGCCATCCTCAGGAAAGGAACTTATCAAGGCGTCAAGCTCATTGATGAACTCTCCAAGGGAACCTGGAGGGCGATAAATGATAAGGATGTTAAGCTTGAAAGGGCTGGTAACTGTGACAGCATGGAATTCAAATGAGGAGATAGACAGATGGGTCAGGGGAGAAAGAGAGAATGTCCACTTGGGAGAGATGAGGATTCCACTGCCACCACCCCGCTGGCTCGATGCTCTAGGGGTATGCGAGAACACATGGGCAGACGAAGAGAGAGCAGTAGGAGTAGCAGTGTTATCTGTGGTAATCCATGTTTCCGTCAGCGCCAGGAAGTCTAGGGACTGGAGGGTAGCATAGGCTGAGATGAACTCAGCCTTGTTGGCTGTAGACCGGCAGTTCCAGAGGCTGCCGGAGACCTGGAACTCCACGTGGGTCGTGCGCGCTGGGACCACCAGGTTAGAGTGGCAGCGGCCACGCGGTGTGAAGCGTTTGTATGGCCTGTGCAGAGAGGAGAGAACAGGGATAGACAGACACATAGTTGACAAGCTACAGAAGTGTTGTTTCTTGTATTATTGTCTCTTGTGTCTTTAGAGAACTGTTTCACTTTGATATCCTTTTTCTTCTGTCCTGATTTTCTCTTTCTTTTCTTCTGTTAACTAGATATTCTTTGTTGTTCTTCGTTAGCTAGCTAGCTTCTTCCAAAAGAGTCCCTAGCAACTGCTTAGCAACTGGTAAACAATTCAGCTTGCTAAGATAACTAAAATTTTATGAAAAATAGTTATTTTTCAAAAGCCTATCTTCTTTGTTTGTTGCTTGTTTTTTCTCCTATTCAGTCTTGCAGTTTTCTTTTGCTTTTTCCCGATGTACTTCACTCTAAAAACCATGTAAATTTCAATATTTGTAGGAGCTCATTTTTCAGCTGCTGCTGCTCAAATTGGAGTTCCGGAATCAGACCAAAACGCAGCGGGAATGTGTAATCTTCTTTTTAATGTGAAGAAGGAAAAACAAACAAATCACGTATACAAAAACAAACGAACGACACTAACAGTCCTGTCAGGTGCTCAGACACTAAACAGGAGACAACTACCCACAAATCCCATGACAAAAACACCCCTCTTAAATAAGACCTTCAATTAGAAGCAATGAGGAGCAGCTGCTTCCAATTGAAGGTCAACCCCATCAACTAAACATAGAAATAGAAAGACTAGACTAGAACATAGAAATATACTAACATAGAACATTAACCAAAACCCCAGAACACTCTAAACAAACACCCCTCTACATAAACACATAGCCCAACAAACCCCGAACCACATAAAACAAACACCCCCTGCCACGTCCTGACCAAACTACAATAACAAATAACCCCTTTACTGGTCAGAACGTGACAGTAATGTAATAATGATGTCATGTACTAATGATGTAATGTACTGTACTGTAATAATGATGTCATGTACTAATGATTTCATGTACTGTACTGTAATAATGATGTCATGTACTAATGATGTAATGTACTGTACTGTAATAATGATGTCATGTACTAATGATGTACTGTACTGTACTGTAATAATGATGACATGTACTAATGATTTAATGTACTGTAATAATGATGTCATGTACTAATAATGTACTGTAATGTAATAATGATGTCATGTACTAATGATGTAATGTACTGTACTGTAATAATGATGTAATGTACTAATGATGTAATGTACTGTACTGTAATAATGATGTCATGTACTAATGATGTACTGTACTGTACTGTAATAATGATGTCATGTACTAATGATTTAATGTACTGTAATAATGATGTCATGTACTAATGATGTACTGTAATGTAATAATGATGTCATGTACTAATGATGTAATGTACTGTACTGTAATAATGATGTCATGTACTAATGATGTAATGTACTGTACTGTAATAAGGATGTCATGTACTAATGATGTAATGTACTGTACTGTAATAATGATGTCATGTACTAATGATGTAATGTACTGTAATAATGATGTAGTGTACTAATGATGTAATGTACTGTACTGTAATAATGATGTCATGTACTAATGATGTAATGTACTGTAATGTAATAATGATGTGACGTACTAATGATTTAATGTACTGTAATAATGATGTCATGTACTAATAATGTAATGTACTGTAATAATGATGTCATGTACTAATGATTTAATGTACTGTAATAATGATGTCATGTACTAATGATGTAATGTACAGTAATATACTAATGATGTCATGTACTAATGATGTAATGTACTGTACTGTAATAATGATGTCATGTACTAATGATGTAATGTAATAATGATGTCTTGTACTAATGATGTAATGTACTGTAATAATGATGTCATGTACTAATGATGTAATGTACTATAATAATGATGTCATTCATGTACTAATGATTTAATGTACTGTAATAATGATGTCATGTACTAATTATGTAATGTACTGTAATGTAATAATGATGTCATGTACTAGTCATGTTATGTACTTTAATGTAATAATGATGTCATGTACTAATATTGTCATATCATATTTCACATAGATAGTTTTTTGATTCTAGTAACAGGGTCACAGGTCACACACACATCATTTGCATAAAATATAACAAAAGAAGGAAGTTATCCATATTCATCTGACTGGCACGTTACATTTATATTTGAGTCGTTAGTAGACGCTCGTATCTAGAGTGACTTTCAGTTAATTCATTCAACTTAAAGGAAAAATCCACAAAAAAAGAATATTTTGGATTTTTTTTTACTTGTCCCAAAATGTTTTGCATGTCAGCGGTCAAGTTTTCAAGATATAGGAAATTTTTTAAGAAGCCACGTGTCACTTGCCACATCATCATGATGGTACGTTTAGCATCATGATGGTACGTTTAGCATCATGATGATACGTTTAGAGTCATGATGGTACGTTTAGAGTCATGATGGTACGTCTAGAGTCATGATGATACGTTTAGCAGTCATGATGATACGTTTAGAGTCATGATGGTACGTTTAGCAGTCATGATGATACGTTTAGCATCATGATGATACGTTTAGAGTCATGATGGTACTTCTAGAGTCATGATGGTACGTTTAGAGTCATGATGATACGTTTAGCATCATGATGATACGTTTAGAGTCATGATGGTACGTCTAGAGTCATGATGATACGTTTAGCATCATGATGATACGTTTAGCGTCATGATGATACGTTTAGAGTCATGATGATACGTTTAGCATCATGGTGGTACGTTTAGAGTCATGATGGTACGTTTAGCATCATGATGGTACGTTTAGCATCATGATGATACGTTTAGAGTCATGATGGTACGTTTAGAGTCATGATGGTACGTTTAGAGTCATGATGATACGTTTAGAGTCATGATGATACGTTTAGAGTCATGATGGTACGTTTAGAGTCATGATGATACGTTTAGCATCATGATGATACGTTTAGAGTCATGATGGTACTTCTAGAGTCATGATGGTACGTTTAGAGTCATGATGATACGTTTAGCATCATGATGATACGTTTAGAGTCATGATGGTACGTCTAGAGTCATGATGATACGTTTAGCATCATGATGATACGTTTAGCGTCATGATGATACGTTTAGAGTCATGATGATACGTTTAGCATCATGGTGGTACGTTTAGAGTCATGATGGTACGTTTAGAGTCATGATGGTACGTTTAGAGTCATGATGATACGTTTAGAGTCATGATGGTACGTTTAGAGTCATGATGGTACGTTTAGAGTCATGATGGTACGTTTAGAGTCATGATGGTACGTCTAGAGTCATGATGGTACGTTTAGCATCATGATGGTACGTTTAGAGTCATGATGGTACGTTTAGAGTCATGATGGTACGTTTAGCATCATGATGGTACGTTTAGCATCATGATGATACGTTTAGAGTCATGATGATACGTTTAGAGTCATGATTATACGTTGAGCATCATGATGGTACGTTTAGCATCATGATGGTACGTTTAGAGTCATGATGGTACGTTTAGCATCATGATGGTACGTTTAGAGTCATGATGATACGTTTAGAGTCATGATGATACGTTTAGAGTCATGATGGTACGTTTAGAGTCATGATGATACGTTTAGAGTCATGATGGTACGTTTAGCATCATGATGGTACGTTTAGAGTCATGATGATACGTTTAGCATCATGATGGTACGTCTAGAGTCATGATGATACGTTTAGAGTCATGATGGTACGTTTAGCATCATGATGGTACGTTTAGCATCATGATGATACGTTTAGAGTCATGATGATACGTTTAGCATCATGATGATACGTTTAGAGTCATGATGATACGTTTAGAGTCATGATGGTACGTTTAGCATCATGATGGTACGTTTAGAGTCATGATGATACGTTTAGCATCATGATGGTACGTCTAGAGTCATGATGATACGTTTAGAGTCATGATGATACATTTAGAGTCATGATGATACGTTTAGCATCATGATGGTACGTTTAGCATCATGATGATACGTTTAGAGTCATGATGATACGTTTAGAGTCATGATTATACGTTGAGCATCATGATGGTACGTTTAGCATCATGATGGTACGTTTAGAGTCATGATGGTACGTTTAGCATCATGATGGTACGTTTAGAGTCATGATGATACGTTTAGAGTCATGATGATACGTTTAGAGTCATGATGGTACGTTTAGAGTCATGATGATACGTTTAGAGTCATGATGGTACGTTTAGCATCATGATGGTACGTTTAGAGTCATGATGATACGTTTAGCATCATGATGGTACGTCTAGAGTCATGATGATACGTTTAGAGTCATGATGGTACGTTTAGCATCATGATGGTACGTTTAGCATCATGATGATACGTTTAGAGTCATGATGATACGTTTAGCATCATGATGATACGTTTAGAGTCATGATGATACGTTTAGAGTCACGATGGTACGTTTAGAGTCATGATGATACGTTTAGAGTCATGATGGTACGTTTAGCAGTCATGATGGTACGTTTAGCATCATGATGATACGTTTAGAGTCATGATGATACGTTTAGCATCATTATGATACGTTTAGAGTCATGATGATACGTTTAGAGTCATGATGGTACGTTTAGAGTCATGATGATACGTTTAGAGTCATGATGATACGTTTAGAGTCATGATGATACGTTTAGCATCATGATGGTACGTTTAGAGTCATGATGGTACGTTTAGCATCATGATGGTACATTTAGCATCATGATGGTACGTTTAGAGTCATGATGATATGTTTAGAGTCATGATGGTACATTTAGAGTCATGATGATACGTTTAGAGTCATGATGATACGTTTAGAGTCATGATGATACGTTTAGAGTCATGATGGTACGTTTAGCATCATGATGGTACGTTTAGAGTCATGATGATACGTTTAGCATCATGATGGTACGTCTAGAGTCATGATGGTACGTTTAGAGTCATGATGATACGTTTAGCATCATGATGGTACGTTTAGAGTCATGATGGTACGTCTAGAGTGATGATGATACGTTTAGAGTCATGATGGTACGTTTAGAGTCATGATGATACGTTTAGAGTCATGATGATACGTTTAGAGTCATGATGATACGTTTAGAGTCATGATGGTACGTTTAGCATCATGATGATACGTTTAGAGTCATGATGATACGTTTAGAGTCATGATGATACGTTTAGCATCATGATGGTACGTTTAGAGTCATGATGATACGTTTAGAGTCATGATGGTACGTTTAGCATCATGATGGTACGTTTAGCATCATGATGATACGTTTAGACTCATGATGATACGTTTAGCATCATGATGATACGTTTAGAGTCATGATGATACGTTTAGAGTCATGATGGTACGTTTAGAGTCATGATGATACGTTTAGAGTCATGATGATACGTTTAGCATCATGATGGTACGTTTAGCATCATGATGGTACGTTTAGCATCATGATGGTACGTTTAGCATCATGATGATACGTTTAGAGTCATGATGATACGTTTAGCATCATGATGGTACGTTTAGAGTCATGATGATACGTTTAGCATCATGATGGTACGTTTAGAGTCATGATGGTAGGTTTAGAGTCATGATGATACGTTTAGAGTCATGATGATACGTTTAGCATCATGATGGTACGTTTAGAGTCATGATGGTACGTTTAGCATCATGATGGTACATTTAGCATCATGATGGTACGTTTAGAGTCATGATGATATGTTTAGAGTCATGATGGTACGTTTAGAGTCATGATGATACGTTTAGAGTCATGATGATACGTTTAGAGTCATGATGATACGTTTAGAGTCATGATGGTACGTTTAGCATCATGATGGTACGTTTAGAGTCATGATGATACGTTTAGCATCATGATGGTACGTCTAGAGTCATGATGATACGTTTAGAGTCATGATGATACATTTAGAGTCATGATGATACGTTTAGAGTCATGATGATACGTTTAGCATCATGATGGTACGTTTAGCATCATGATGGTACGTTTAGAGTCATGATGGTACATTTAGAGTCATGATGGTACATTTAGAGTCATGATGATACGTTTAGAGTCATGATGATACGTTTAGCATCATGATGATACGTTTAGCATCATGATGGTACGTTTAGCATCATGATGATACGTTTAGCATCATGATGATACATTTAGAGTCATGATGGTACATTTAGAGTCATAATGATACGTTTAGCATCATGATGATACGTTTAGCATCATGATGGTACGTTTAGAGTCATGATTATGTGGCAAGTGACACTTAGCTTCCAGGTACGATAACCACATATCACATAATATACACCATCAGGCGTAGCAAAGGATGTATTTTAATTCCATGCCGTCATCACGTAGCATTTTCCACTGTAACAGATACCTTAGCAGGTAACATCTAAACAGGGTAATTATCTAGTGTAAAGAAGAATGGATACATCTTCTCTGTAAATCTGTGGTATTACGTGTAGAGGATTTTGTTGTTGGCAGCATTAACAAAGGACACCTCTCCTCTGTCCCAGTCCAGCATCACAATCATCCTCTTCAGATTCCTCCTTGTTACAAATAATATTACCATTCAGACAATGTATAGCTCAAAATTGGGTTTGTATGTAGGTTGTCTTTTATTTTTACAGGCTCTCTGGAAACTTCGGTGGCAAGGGCATCAACTCCTCCACAAACTCACAGTCCAACACTTCCCAGCAATGATGTCCTGAGTCAAACATTCCAGAGCCAAGGACCGCCCCAAATTTATAAATCTTCTCTGGGTTGTTGGGAAGATTCTGACTCTGACCACTTCTGGTCAGATCCTCAGACAGGATGAGATCTGGGTATAAAGTGTTTGGATCCAGAACCACATGATCTCCAGAGAGACAGAGAGGTTAGTCAATATGCAAGAAAACACTGCCAATTTAAAAACATACATTTGGAATTTGAATTCATAAAAAAAAAAGTTTTGGAATATTTCCATTTGTCATAATTGTTTATAATATTATCACATGTTATGTGATTATATAAAATCAGCAAAAAAAATAAACATCCTCTCACTCTCAACTGCGTTTATTTTCATCAAACTTAACATGTGTAAATATTTGTATGAACATAACAAGATTCAACAACTCAGACATAAACTAAACAAGTTCCACAGCCTTGTGACTAACAGAAATTGAATAATGTGTCACTGAACAAAGGGGGGGGGGGGATAAAAATCAAAAGTAACAGTCAGTATCTGGTGTGGCCACCAGCTGCATTAAGTACTGCAGTACATCTCCTCCTCATGGACTGCACCAGATTTGCCAGTTCTTGCTGTGAGATGTTACCCCACTCTTCCACCAAGGCACCTGCAAGTTCGCGGACATTTCTGGGGGGAATGGCCCTAGCCCTCACCCTCCGATCCAACAGGTCCCAGACGTGCTCAATGGGATTGAGATCCGGGCTCTTCGCTGGCCATGGCAGAACACTGACATTCCTGTCTTGCAGGAAATCACGCACAGAACGAGCAGTATGGCTGGTGGCATTGTCATGCTGGAGGGTCATGTCAGGATGAGCCTCCACGAAGGTTACCACATGAGGGAGGAGGATGTCTTCCCTGTAAAGCACAGCATTGAGATTGCCTGCAATGACAACAAGTTCAGCCCGATGATGCTGTGACACACTGCCCCAGACGACGACAGACCCTCCACCTCCAAATCGATCCCGCTCCAGAGTACAGGCCTCGGTGTAACGCTCATTCCTTCGACGATAAATGTGAATCCGATCATCACCCCTGGTGAGATAAAACCGCGACTCGTCAGTGAAGATCACTTTTTGCCAGTCCTGTCTGGTCCAGCGACGGTGGGTTTGTGCCAATAGGCAACGTTGTTGCCGGTGATGTCTGGTGAGGACCTGCCTTACAACAGGCCTACAAGCCCTCAGTCCAGCCTTTCTCAGCCTATTGCGGACAGTCTGATCACTGATGGAAGGATTGTGCGTTCCTGTTGTAACTCAGGCAGTTGTTGTTGCCATCCTGTACCTGTCCCGCAGGTGTGATGTTTGGATAAACCGATACTGTGCAGGTTTTGTTACACGTGGTCTGCCACTGCGAGGACGATCAGCTGTCCATCCTGTCTCCCTGTAGCGCTGTCTTAGGTGTCTCACAGTACGGACATTGCAATTTATTGCCCTGGCCTCATCTGCAGTCCTCATGCCTCCTTGCAACATGCCTAAGGCACGTTCACACCGATGAGCAGGGACCCTGGGCATCTTTTGTTTGGTGTTTTTAAGAGTCCGTAGAAAGGCCTCTTTAGTGTCCTAAGTTTTCATAACTGTCCTTAATTGCCTAGTGTCTTATCGACCATTCCACAGGTGCATGTTCATTAATTGTTTATGGTTCATTGAACAAGCATGGGAAACGGTGTTTAAACCCTTTACAATGATGATCTATGAAGATATTTGCATTTTTACAAATTATCTTTGAAAGACAGAGTCCTGAAAAAGGGACGTATCTTTCTTTGCTGGGTTTAAATGTTTTCCTGATTGAAAAGCAGTGAAGATAATTGGAATAAGACATTCAGTGTACTTCCAGAAGTGACTGGAATGGAAATGGAATTGAGTCCAATCCTGCTGACCAGAGGGTTTTGTTTCTGCTGTAGGTATCACCATGATCTGTGTTGAAACTACATCATAAACAGAGCTGTAGTCATGTGTTGTAGTAGCATGTTATACAGGAGCTGTAGTCATGTGTTGTAGTAGCATGTTATACAGGAGCTGTAGTCATGTGTTGTAACTACATGTTATACAGGAGCTGTAGTCATGTGTTGTAACTACATGTTATACAGGAGCTGTAGTCATGTGTTGTAACTACATGTTATACAGGAGCTGTAGTCATGTGTTGTAGTAGCATGTTATACAGGAGCTGTAGTCATGTGTTGTAACTACATGTTATACAGGAGCTGTAGTCATGTGTTGTAACTACATGTTATACAGAAGCTGTAGTCATGTGTTGTAACTACATGTTATACAGGAGCTGTAGTCATGTGTTGTAGTAGAATGTTATACAGGAGCTGTAGTCATGTGTTGTAACTACATGTTATACAGGAGCTGTAGTCATGTGTTGTAACTACATGTTATACAGGAGCTGTAGTCATGTGTTGTAACTACATGTTATACAGGAGCTGTAGTCATGTGTTGTAGTAGCATGTTATACAGGAGCTGTAGTCAGGTGTTGTAACTACATGTTATACAGGAGCTGTAGTCATGTGTTGTAACTACATGTTATACAGGAGCTGTGGTAATGTGTTGTAACTACATGTTATACAGGAGCTGTAGTCATCTGTTGTAACTACATGTTATACAGGAGCTGTAGTCATGTGTTGTTTTAGCATGTTATACAGGAGCTGTAGTCATGTGTTGTAACTACATGTTATACAGGAGCTGTAGTCATGTGTTGTAACTACATGTTATACAGGAGCTGTAGTCATCTGTTGTAACTTCATGTTATACAGGAGCTGTAGTCATGTGTTGTTTTAGCATGTTATACAGGAGCTGTAGTCATGTGTTGTAACTACATGTTATACAGGAGCTGTAGTCATGTGTTGTAACTACATGTTATACAGAAGCTGTAGTCATGTGTTGTAACTACATGTTATACAGGAGCTGTAGTCATGTGTTGTAGTAGAATGTTATACAGGAGCTGTAGTCAGGTGTTGTAACTACATGTATGTGTTGTAACTACATGTTATACAGGAGCTGTAGTCATCTGTTGTAACTACATGTTATACAGGAGCTGTAGTCATGTGTTGTTTTAGCATGTTATACAGGAGCTGTAGTCATGTGTTGTAACTACATGTTATACAGGAGCTGTAGTCATGTGTTGTAACTACATGTTATACAGGAGCTGTAGTCATCTGTTGTAACTACATGTTATACAGGAGCTGTAGTCATGTGTTGTTTTAGCATGTTATACAGGAGCTGTAGTCATGTGTTGTAACTACATGTTATACAGGAGCTGTAGTCATGTGTTGTAACTACATGTTATACAGAAGCTGTAGTCATGTGTTGTAACTACATGTTATACAGGAGCTGTAGTCATGTGTTGTAGTAGAATGTTATACAGGAGCTGTAGTCAGGTGTTGTAACTACATGTCATACAGGAGCTGTAGTCATGTGTTGTAGTAGCATGTTATACAGGAGCTGTACTCATGTGTTGTAACTACATGTTATACAGGAGCTGTAGTCATGTGTTGTAACTACATGTTATACAGGAGCTGTAGTCATGTGTTGTAGTAGCATGTTATACAGGAGCTGTAGTCATGTGTTGTAACTACATGTTATACAGGAGCTGTAGTCATGTGTTGTAACTACATGTCATACAGGAGCTGTAGTCATGTGTTGTAACTACATGTTATACAGGAGCTGTAGTCATGTGTTGTAGTAGCATGTTATACAGGAGCTGTAGTCATGTGTTGTAGTAGCATGTTATACAGGAGCTGTAGTCATGTGTTGTAACTACATGTTATACAGGAGCTGTAGTCATGTGTTGTTTTAGCATGTTATACAGGAGCTGTAGTCATGTGTTGTAACTACATGTTATACAGGAGCTGTAGTCATGTGTTGTAACTACATGTTATACAGGAGCTGTAGTCATGTGTTGTAACTACATGTTATACAGGAGCTGTAGTCATGTGTTGTAACTACATGTTATACAGGAGCTGTAGTCATGTGTTGTAACTACATGTTATACAGGAGCTGTAGTCATGTGTTGTAACTACATGTTATACAGGAGCTGTAGTCATGTGTTGTAGTAGCATGTTATACAGGAGCTGTAGTCATGTGTTGTAACTACATGTTATACAGGAGCTGTAGTCATGTGTTGTAACTACATGTTATACAGGAGCTGTAGTCATGTGTTGTAACTACATATTAAACAGGAGCTGAAGTCATGTGTTGTAGTAGCATGTTATACAGGAGCTGTAGTCATGTGTTGTAACTACATGTTATACAGGAGCTGTAGTCATGTGTTGTAACTACATGTTATACAGGAGCTGTAGTCATGTGTTGTAACTACATGTTATACAGGAGCTGTAGTCATGTGTTGTAGTAGCATGTTATACAGGAGCTGTAGTCATGTGTTGTAACTACATGTTATACAGAAGCTGTAGTCATGTGTTGTAACTACATGTTATACAGGAGCTGTGGTAATGTGTTGTAGTAGCATGTTATACAGGAGCTGTAGTCATGTGTTGTAACTACATGTTATACAGGAGCTGTAGTCATGTGTTGTAACTACAAGTTATACAGGAGCTGTAGTCATGTGTTGTAACTACATGTCATACAGGAGCTGTAGTCATGTGTTGTAGTAGCATGTTATACAGGAGCTGTAGTCATGTGTTGTAACTACATGTTATACAGGAGCTGTAGTCATGTGTTGTAACTACATGTTATACAGGAGCTGTAGTCATGTGTTGTAACTACATGTCATACAGGAGCTGTAGTCATGTGTTGTAACTACATGTTATACAGGAGCTGTAGTCATGTGTTGTAGTAGCATGTTATACAGGAGCTGTGTGTGTGTGTGTGTGTGTGTGTGTGTGTGTGTGTGTGTGTGTGTGTGTGTGTGTGTGTGTGTGTGTGTGGTGTGTAGGACGTGGCAGAGTCATGGGGAGCCAGAGGAGGTGTGTGGTCCTCTGATAGACGCGTCTAAACACCTGACCAACCTCCTCTACACCGTCTGGAATGACATGCTGTAGATAGCCCCTTACAGTGAGTCTGGGGGGAGGGACGGAGTGGTGTGTGTGTGTGTGTGTGTGTGTGTGTGTGTGTGTGTGTGTGTGTGTGTGTGTGTGTGTGTGTGTGTGTGTGTGTGTGTGTGTGTGTGTGTGTGTGTGTGTGTGTGTGTGTGTGTGTGTGTGTGGGTGTGTGTGTGTGCCAAGAGCAGGACAGAAAGAGTAGTGTGTACTTGACAGTGTGTTGCTGGAGGTTGTTATTTGTATGGAAGTTGCTAAGGCTATGTCCCATATGGCACTCTATTCCCTATATAGTTCACTACTTTATACCTGAGCCCTATGGATCTTTGCCAAAAGTAGTGCACTATATAAGGAAGAGGGTTCCATTTGAGTGACAGCCATTTGAGTGTTTACAGTCAATATGGTAGAATACCAATGAGTTAGATGAACCATGTGTGACAGAGATACTGGGAGAGAAGGTGACAAAGAGACGCGGAGAGAAGGTGACAGAGAGACAGGGAGAGAAGGTGACAGAGAGACAGGAGAGAAGGTGACAGAGAGACAGGGAGAGAAGGTGACAGAGAGACAGGGAGAGAAGGTGACAGAGAGACAGGGAGAGAAGGTGACAGAGAGACAGGGAGAGAAGGTGACAGAGAGACAGGGAGAGAAGGTGACAGAGAGACAGGGAGAGAAGGTGACAGAGAGACAGGGAGAGAAGGTGACAGAGAGACAGGGAGAGAAGGTGACAGAGAGACAGGGAGAGAAGGTGACAGAGAGACAGGGAGAGAAGGTGACAGAGAGACAGGGAGAGAAGGTGACAGAGAGACAGGGAGAGAAGGTGACAGAGACAGGGAGAGAAGGTGACAGCGAGACGGGGAGCGAAGGTAGACAGGGAGAGAAGGTGACAGAGAGACGCGGAGAGAAGGTGACAGAGAGACAGGGAGAGAAGGTGACAGAGAGACAGGGAGAGAAGGTGACAGAGAGACAGGGAGAGAAGGTGACAGAGAGACAGGGAGAGAAGGTGACAGAGAGACAGGGAGAGAAGGTGACAGAGAGACAGGGAGAGAAGGTGACAGAGACAGGGAGAGAAGGTGACAGAGAGACAGGGAGAGAAGGTGACAGACAGGGAGAGAAGGTGACAGACAGGGAGAGAAGGTGACAGAGAGACGGGGAGAGAAGGTGACAGAGAGACGGGGAGCGAAGGTGACAGAGAGACAGGGAGAGAAGGTGACAGAGAGACAGGGAGAGAAGGTGACAGAGAGACTGGGAGAGAAGGTGACAGAGAGACAGGGAGAGAAGGTGACAGAGAGATGGGGAGAGAAGGTGACGGAGAGACGGGGAGGGAAGGTGACAGAGAGACGGGGAGAGAAGGTGACAGACAGGGAGAGAAGGTCACAGAGAGACTGGGAGAGAAGGTGACAGAGAGACATCCTGAGAGAAGGTGACAGAGACAGGGAGATAAGGTGACAGAGAGACGGGGAGAGAAGGTGACAGAGAGACTGGGAGAGAAGGTGACAGAGAGACAGGGAGAGAAGGTGACAGAGAGACAGGGAGAGAAGGTGACAGACAGGGTGAGAAGGTGACAGAGAGACAGGGAGAGAAGGTGACAGAGAGACAGGGAGAGAAGGTGACAGAGAGACAGGGAGAGAAGGTGACAGACAGGGTGAGAAGGTGACAGAGAGACAGGGAGAGAAGGTGACAGAGAGACAGGGAGAGAGAAGGTGACAGAGAGACAGGGAGAGAAGGTGACAGAGACAGGGAGAGAAGGTGACAGCGAGACGGGGAGCGAAGGTGACAGAGAGACGGGGAGAGAAGGTGACAGAGAGACGGGGAGAGAAGGTGACAGACAGGGAGAGAATGTGACAGAGAGACATCCTGAGAGAAGGTGACAGAGAGAGGGAGAGAAGGTGACAGAGAGACGCGGAGAGAAGGTGACAGAGAGACAGGGAGAGAAGGTGACAGACAGGGAGAGAAGGTGACAGAGAGACTGGGAGAGAAGGTGACAGAGAGACAGGGAGAGAAGGTGACAGAGAGATGGGGAGAGAAGGTGACGGAGAGACGGGGAGGGAAGGTGACAGAGAGACGGGGAGAGAAGGTGACAGACAGGGAGAGAAGGTGACAGAGAGACTGGGAGAGAAGGTGACAGAGAGACATCCTGAGAGAAGGTGACAGAGACAGGGAGAGAAGGTGACAGAGAGACGGGGAGAGAAGGTGACAGAGAGACTGGGAGAGAAGGTGACAGAGAGACAGGGAGAGAAGGTGACAGAGAGACAGGGAGAGAAGGTGACAGACAGGGTGAGAAGGTGACAGAGAGACAGGGAGAGAAGGAGAGAAGGTGACAGAGAGACAGGGAGAGAAGGTGACAGAGAGATGGGGAGAGAAGGTGACGGAGAGACAGGTAGAGAAGGTGACAGAGACAGGGAGAGAAGGTGACAGAGAGACAGGGAGAGAAGGAGAGAAGGTGACAGAGAGACAGGGAGGGAAGGTGACAGAGAGACGGGGAGAGAAGGTGACAGACAGGGAGAGAAGGTGACAGACAGGGAGAGAAGGTGACAGAGAGACATCCTGAGAGAAGGTGACAGAGACAGGGAGAGAAGGTGACAGAGAGACGGGGAGAGAAGGTGACAGAGAGATGGGGAGAGAAGGTGACAGAGAGCCGGGGAGAGAAGGTGACAGAGAGACAGGGAGAGAAGGTGACAGAGAGACAGGGAGAGAAGGTGACAGAGAGACAGGGAGAGAAGGTGACAGAGACAGGGAGAGAAGGTGACAGCGAGACGGGGAGCGAAGGTGACAGAGAGACAGGGAGAGAAGGTGACAGAGAGATGGGGAGAGAAGGTGACAGAGAGACAGGGAGAGAAGGTGACAGAGAGACGGGGAGAGAAGGTGACAGACAGGGAGAGAAGGTGACAGAGAGACATCCTGAGAGAAGGTGACAGACAGGGAGAGAAGGTGACAGAGAGACGGGGAGAGAAGGTGACAGAGAGATGTGGAGAGAAGGTGACAGACAGGGAGTGAATGTGACAGAGAGACATCCTGAGAGAAGGTGACAGAGACAGGGAGAGAAGGTGACAGAGAGACGGGGAGAGAAGGTGACAGAGACAGGGAGGGAAGGTGACAGAGAGACAGGGAGAGAAGGTGACAGAGAGATGGGGAGAGAAGGTGACAGAGAGACAGGGAGAGAAGGTGACAGAGAGACGGGGAGAGAAGGTGACAGAGAGACAGGGAGAGAAGGTGACAGAGAGACAGGGAGAGAAGGTGACAGAGAGATGGGGAGAGAAGGTGACAGAGAGACAGGGAGAGAAGGTGACAGCGAAACGGGGAGAGAAGGTGACAGAGAGACAGGGAGAGAAGGTGACAGAGAGACAGGGAGAGAAGGTGACAGAGAGACAGGGAGAGAAGGTGACAGAGAGACAGGGAGAGAAGGTGACAGAGAGACTGGGAGAGAAGATGACAGACAGGGAGAGAAGGTGACAGAGAGACAGGGAGAGAAGGTGACAGAGAGACGGGGAGAGAAGGTGACAGAGAGACGGGGAGAGAAGTTGACAGAGAGATGGGGAGAGAAGGTGACAGACAGGGAGAGAAGGTGACAGACAGGGATAGAAGGTGACAGAGAGACTGGGAGAGAAGGTGACAGAGAGACTGGGAGAGAAGGTGACAGAGAGACTGGAAGAGAAGGTGACAGAGAGACGGGGAGAGAAGGTGACAGAGAGACGGGGAGAGAAGGTGACAGAGAGACAGGGAGAGAAGGTGACAGACAGGGAGAGAAGGTGACAGAGAGACTGGGAGAGAAGGTGACAGACAGGGAGAGAAGGTGACAGAGAGACTGGGAGAGAAGGTGACAGAGAAACGGGGAGAGAAGGTGACAGACAGGGTGAGAAGGTGACAGAGAGACTGGGAGAGAAGGTGACAGAGAGATGGGGAGAGAAGGTGACAGAGAGACTGGGAGAGAAGGTGACAGACAGGGAGAGAAGGTGACAGAGAGACTGGGAGAGAAGGTGACAGAGAAACGGGGAGAGAAGGTGACAGACAGGGTGAGAAGGTGACAGAGAGACTGGGAGAGAAGGTGACAGAGAGACGGGGAGAGAAGGTGACAGACAGGGAGAGAAGGTGACAGAGAGACAGGGAGAGAAGGTGACAGAGAGACGGGGAGAGAAGGTGACAGAGAGACGGGGAGAGAAGGTGACAGAGAGACGGGGAGAGAAGTTGACAGAGAGATGGGGAGAGAAGGTGACAGACAGGGAGAGAAGGTGACAGAGAGACAGGGAGAGAAGGTGACAGACAGGGAGAGAAGGTGACAGAGAGACTGGGAGAGAAGGTGACAGAGAGACTGGGAGAGAAGGTGACAGAGAGACGGGGAGAGAAGGTGACAGAGAGACGGGGAGAGAAGGTGACAGAGAGACAGGGAGAGAAGGTGACAGACAGGGAGAGAAGGTGACAGAGAGACTGGGAGAGAAGGTGACAGACAGGGAGAGAAGGTGACAGAGAGACTGGGAGAGAAGGTGACAGAGAGACGGGGAGAGAAGGTGACAGACAGGGTGAGAAGGTGACAGAGAGACTGGGAGAGAAGGTGACAGAGAGATGGGGAGAGAAGTTGACGGAGACAGGGAGAGAAGGTGACAGAGAGACGGGGAGAGAAGGTGACAGAGAGACGGGGAGAGAAGTTGACAGAGAGAGGGGAGAGAAGGTGACAGACAGGGAGAGAAGGTGACAGAGAGACAGGGAGAGAAGGTGACAGACAGGGAGAGAAGGTGACAGAGAGACTGGGAGAGAAGGTGACAGAGAGACTGGGAGAGAAGGTGACAGAGAGACGGGGAGAGAAGGTGACAGAGAGACGGGGAGAGAAGGTGACAGAGAGACAGGGAGAGAAGGTGACAGACAGGGAGAGAAGGTGACAGAGAGACTGGGAGAGAAGGTGACAGACATGGAGAGAAGGTGACAGAGAGACTGGGAGAGAAGGTGACAGAGAGACGGGGAGAGAAGGTGACAGACAGGGTGAGAAGGTGACAGAGAGACTGGGAGAGAAGGTGACAGAGAGATGGGGAGAGAAGGTGACAGACAGGGAGAGAAGGTGACAGAGAGACTGGGAGAGAAGGTGACAGAGAGACGGGGAGAGAAGGTGACAGACAGGGTGAGAAGGTGACAGAGAGACTGGGAGAGAAGGTGACAGAGAGACGGGGAGAGAAGGTGACAGAGAGACAGGGAGAGAAGGTGACAGAGAGACAGGGAGAGAAGGTGACAGAGAGACAGCGGAGAGAAGGTGACAGAGAGACGGGGAGAGAAGGTGACAGAGAGACAGGGAGAGAAGGTGACAGAGAGACAGGGAGAGAAGGTGACAGAGAGACAGGGAGAGAAGGTGACAGAGAGACAGGGAGAGAAGGTGACAGAGAGACAGGGAGAGAAGGTGACAGAGAGACAGGGAGAGAAGGTGACAGAGAGACGGGGAGAGAAGGTGACAGAGAGACAGGGAGAGAAGGTGACAGAGAGACAGGGAGAGAAGGTGACAGAGAGACAGGGAGAGAAGGTGACAGAGAGACAGGGAGAGAAGGTGACAGAGAGACAGGGAGAGAAGGTGACAGAGAGACGGGGAGAGAAGGTGACAGAGAGACAGGGAGAGAAGGTGACAGAGAGATGGGGAGAGAAGGTGACGAGGACAGGGAGAGAAGGTGACAGAGAGACAGGGAGAGAAGGTGACAGAGAGACAGGGAGAGAAGGTGACAGAGAGACAGGGAGAGAAGGTGACAGAGAGATGGGGAGAGAAGGTGACAGACAGGGAGAGAAGGTGACAGAGAGACATCCTGAGAGTTTACAGTCAATATGGTAGGATAGTTATGAGTTAAATGAACCATGTGTGACAGAGAGAGAGGGAGACAAGGTGAGGAAGTTAAAGCGAGGGAAGAGAAAAGAAGAACTTCCAAAGAGGAGAGTTCAAGACTAAAGAAACACAAAGTATATTATATTCAGAGGTCTGATAGTAGGAGAGAAAGAGAGAGAAAGAGAGAAATGGGGGATCGACATACCTGTTACCTGGACTCCAGACAATGCAAGTACCTGTCAGGTAGGTCTGTCACCTGTATGTTGATTTTATGGTTATCACTGTTTAATGCATTTGAAATTACAACACACTTTACCTCTCTTCCTCATGCTCTCCCCTCTCTCCCCTCTCACCTCTCCTCCCTCTCTCCCGACCCCTCTCTCCCCTTCTTACTTTCTAGCTTCCCCTCTCTCTCTCTCTCTCCTCCCTCTCATTTAGCAGACTCTTATCAAGATAGACTTGCAGTCAGTGCATTCAACTAAGCTAGATAAAACACCCACAGATCATTGCATGTGAAGACTTTCCTCAATAAAGCAGCTATCAGCAGAACCAGTGCTACTAATGTGTTGGACACCCCTGGTTTACTAGTTTACTGGTTTACTGGTTTATTGGTTTACTGGTTTATTGGTTTACTGGTTTACTGGTTTACTGGTTTACTGGTTTATTGGTTTACTGGTTTACTGGTTTATTGGTTTACTGGTTTACTGGTTTATTGGTTTACTGGTTTATTGGTTTACTGGTTTATTGGTTTACTGGTTTACTGGTTTATTGGTTTATTGGTTTACTGGTTTACTGGTTTATTGGTTTAATGGTTTATTGGTTTATTGGTTTACTGGTTTATTGGTTTACGGGTTTATAGGTTTACTGGTTTACAGGTTTACTGGTTTATTGGTTTACTGGTTTACTGGTGTATTGGTTTACTGGTTTACTGGTTTATTGGTTTACTGGTTTACTGGTTTATTGGTTTACTGGTTTACTGGTTTATTGGTTTACTGGTTTATTGGTTTACTGGTTTACTGGTTTATTGGTTTACTGGTTTATAGGTTTACTGGTTTACAGGTTTACTGGTTTATTGGTTTACTGGTTTACTGGTGTATTGGTTTACTGGTTTACTGGTTTATTGGTTTACTGGTTTACTGGTTTATTGGTTTACTGGTTTACTGGTGTATTGGTTTACTGGTTTACTGGTTTATTGGTTTACTGGTTTACTGGTGTATTGGTTTACTGGTTTACTGGTTTATTGGTTTACTGGTTTACTGGCTCAACAAGCTCAACACACAGGGCGTTTTCCAACATTGCAGCAGGGCAGATAACCATCTCAGGGAAAGAGAATGCTCTGTCTCTCTCTTCATCTCTCTCTTTCTCCCTATCACTCTCACTGTATATTTCTCACAAGGGAAAGCTGGTTGTTGGGGGGGTGGGGGGGTGGTTTGATGTGATGCTGCCACCGTACCATCTGTGTGATGCAGCATGACAACATGAACGTGATTGGTCAAGAATCTCAAGCTCTGAGTGTTCTGAATTTGGTCATTTATAGAGTGGTATCTTAGATGACAGTTGTGTTTGGAGATGTTAGCTCAGCAATGTGACCATGTTTCAGTTGGAAAAACAACAATCTGTTTATATAAAAAAACAACTCTTCTTCTTTCAACATAACATTTGTGTGTTTATTATATGACTGTCTAAATGAGTCCGAGACGTGCTAATGGTTAGTTTGGCTGTCTGTAAGTAAATGGGCAGGTTGTAGGTTGATTCTGGAGAGCGGTTGGATATCGTGCACCGCAGCACACCGGGCAGCTGTGATCCAGATTACTGCCAGGCAGTGGTCCCGTGTGGGCAGGATTTAAATCCAATCCCCAAGCCCAACCCTCATGTAAGTTGAGAAGAAGTTATTTTTTTCGTCTCAGTCGCTCTGCAAGAAAGGACTCTCTATCTACCTCTATTGTCCGCAAGCACAACAAACTCTCTACTGGGGTTTATTCACTAGGAACCAAACAGAACCAAACAGAATGAAACTGGAAAGGACCTACCTGAATTTGTCCAAAATAAATGTTTGCTTCCTTTGCTAAACGTTTTGCCACTGTGTGACTATTGAATACACCCCTGGTGTGTATCATGTTCCATAAGAAGGAACCTCTATCTACCTCTATGGTGTGTACCTGCAGGCTGAACGACTGGCGTGATGAAGGACGCCACTACTGTTCCTGTCTCCTGGAGCGTGTGCAGAACTAGCTGTGAGACACAGACCCTTACTGCAACATCCTGTAAGAACACGCGTCACTTCCTGTCTATGGATCCAAATCTACTCCATGGTTGTATCCCCTTGTTCTTGACCTGTGCATCCCTCCTCTCCTCTCCCAGGATGTGATCCCCAACAGTGGGGTGCTACTGGAGGATGCTCTGCTACAGTATCTGGATGGCAGGTGGAGACGGCTCCACCTTCAGGTCACAAAGAGTTATGCAGTCCAGAGCCACGGCTCTGAAGAGGAGAAGAAGAAACAGTCCAATGGGAAGGTTGGTGGGTTCAGTTTCAGTTATTAAATTGGTTCTAAGGGGGGTGTGTGTGTGTGTGTGTGTGTGTGTGTGTGTGTGTGTGTGTGGTGGCTGGGAGCGCACGAGGGATGTGGTTCTGTCTGGCTGTCACACCTGTACCTCCATCCTGGTGGACAACATGTGTCAGCACATCACAGGTACTTCATAACAGCTTTATAACACCCCTATAACAACTTTATAGTGAGATTGTAGGTAGTCGTTAGTCGGTACACAACACACTGTTAAACCAAGTTAAGATACCAACTTTATAACAGCTTTATAACACATTTATTACACCTTTATAGCAACTTGTAACACCGTTATAATACCTTTATAATACCTTATAATACCTTTATAACTGCTTTTAATACCTGTATAATACCTGTATAATACCTGTATAAAACCTTATAATAGCTCATAATACCTTTATAATACCTTTATAACTGCTTATAATACCTGTATAATACCTGTATAATGCCTTAATAATAGCTTATAATAGCTTTATAATAACTTTATAAGAAAGTCAAATCAAAGCTTTTAGATTTTTAAAGTGCTTTGTATTGAAAACATAATTAACTGCTGACATGTAAAATGCACTTTGAGATTGATGCACTTTGAGATTTTTCTTGTATAACGAAAGCGCTTTACAAACCTTATGATTATTAGGAATCTGATTATTCTTTTTTAGAAAGAACGTCACTGTGCTTGCTTAGCCACACCTCCTATTTTTTAATTCCCATTTTTCAGGGGATGCTGCAGCAGCCTCAGGACCCCTACTTCCCACATCTATGAAGATACCGCTGGTTCACTCCCAAATATTCTGTGTTATATGTGCAATTCCTTATCACGCCACACATGGGCGCTACAGTTCATCTCTTTTGAGTCTGTATTACAAAAATCGTCAAGCAGTTTTATTTTAACTTTTTATTTCACCTTTATTTAACCAGGTAGGCTAGTTGAGAACAAGTTCTCATTTACAACTGTGCCCTGGCCAAGATAAAGCACAGCAGTTCGACACATACAACAACACAGAGTTACACATGGAATAAACAAACATACAGTCAATAATATGGTGGAACAAGCTCCCTCACGACGCCAGGACAGCGGAGTCAATCACCACCTTCCGGAGACACCTGAAACCCCACCTCTTTAAGGAATACCTGGGATA
This sequence comes from Salmo salar, assembly GCF_965601325.2. Taxonomy (NCBI): domain Eukaryota; kingdom Metazoa; phylum Chordata; class Actinopteri; order Salmoniformes; family Salmonidae; genus Salmo; species Salmo salar. Next base: position 13,822,763 of record NC_138302.1, read on the forward strand.
GGATTAAGTAATCCTTCTAACCCCCCCCCCCCCCCCCAAAAAAAAAGATATAGATTTACTATTGTAAAGTGGTTGTTCCACTGGATATCATAAGGTGATTGCACCAATTTGTAAGTCGCTCTGGATAAGAGCGTCTGCTATATGACGTAAATGTAAATGTAAAATGACCTGGAGCCAGTGGGTTTGGCGACGAGTATGAAGCGAGGGCCAGCCAACGAGAGCATACAGGTCGCAGTGGTGGGTAATATATGGGACTTTGGTGACAAAACGGATGGCACTGTGATAGACTGCATCCAATTTGTTGAGTAGAGTGTTGGAGGCTATTTTATAAATGACATCGCCGAAGTCGAGGATCGGTAGGATAGTCAGTTTTACGAGGGTATGTTTGGCGGCGTGAGCGAAGGAGGCTTTGTTGCAAAATAGGAAGCCGATTCTAGATTTCATTTTGGTTTGGAGATGCTTAATGTGAGTCTGGAAGGAGAGTTTACAGTCTAACCAGACACCTAGATATTTGTAGATATCCACGTATTCAAAGTCAGAGCCGTCCAGAGTAGTGATGCTGGATGGGCGGGCAGGTGCAGGCAGCGATCAGTTGAAGAGCATGCATTTAGTTTTACTTGCATTTAAGAGCAGTTGGAGGTGACGGAAGGAGAGTTGTATGTCATTGAAGCTCGTCTGGAGGTTAGTTAACACAGTGTCCAAAGAAGGGCCAGATGTATACAGAATGGTGTATCTAGTTGTACCACAGTTGAATCTAGTTGCCTTCCCCTGGCCTACAGGGGGCGTCTTCTTTCGATATTTCGCATGAGCTGCACCAAGAGCTGCACCAAGGGAAGGGTGGATCTCTCTCTCTCTCTCTCTCTCTCTCTCTCTCTCTCTCTCTCTCTCTCTCTCCCTCTGATTAGTCTGCAGGTATTTTCAGCCTGTGTTTCTTATTGGATTAACACCAACACACTTCATAGTAATCATTTAACACCACAGTCAGCAGACACACACACACACACACACACACACAGAGTCTGGACGCAGCACCACTACCCGTCACACTCTCTTTCTCTCTCCTCTGTCTTTCTCTCTTCTCCCCTCTCCTTCTGATATAATGTGATTAGTGTAGTTGATCCGCTGAGGTTTAGCTGACTTACCTCCCTCTCTCTCGCTCTCTCTGTCTCTCTCTGTCTCTCTCTCTCTCTCTCTCTCTCTGTCTCTCTCTCTGTCTCTCTCACTCTTTCTTCTATCTCTCTCTGTCTCCCACACAAGTGATATTCTCAGTGTCTGACTCACCCTACTCTTCTGACCCAGCTAATCTCCCACTCTAGGGGGAGGAGAGGGGAGGCGACAGGGAGAGAGACACGGGGACAGAGGAGAGAGAGAGAGATAGAGAAACAGAGAGAGAGAGGGACGGAAAACACTGGGAAGAGAGGCAGACGAATAAAGAATGAAGGAATAACGGAAAGAAGGGAGCGAGGGAGAGTGAGGGAGAGAAAGAGGGAGGGAAACAACAGAGGAACAGACAAGATGAAGATGAAGATGAAGAAAAATCGATAACGGGAACGGTTTTTGGACAACCTGCCAGACGGAGAGACAGAGAGGACTACAGACTACAGTCTGAAGGTCAACACTCTGAGATAACTGGTAGATATCTGTTCGATCTAGAGATAGTTTTAGTCCACCTATTACGCCATCGTTGACTTGAATGGGGAGGCCTGTTCTATAGATTATATTTCCAGGGTAGATTATTATTATTATGGGTGCCTACCAACTGTAGCTTACAGGGCTAACTAGTAAGCAACACAACAATAATAGTAATTTTTTTTTTCACCTTTATTTAACCAGGTAAGGTAGTTGAGAACATGTTCTCATTTACAACTGCGACCTGGCCAAGATAAAGCAAAGCAGTGCGACACAAACAACAACACAGTTACACATGGAATAAACAAGCGTACAGTCAATAACACAGTAGAACAAATAGAAAGTCTATATACAGTGTGTGCAAATGGCGTGAGGAGGTAAGGCAATAAATAGGCCATAGTAGCAAAGTAATTACAATTTAGCAGATTAACACTGGAGTGATAGATGAGCAGATGATGATGTGCAAGTAGAGATACTGGTGTGCAAAAGAGCAGAAAAGTAAATTAAAACAATATGGGGATGAGGTAGGTAGATTGGGTGGGCTATTTACAGATGGACTATGTACAGCTGTTCAGATAGCTGATGTTTAAAGTTACTGAGGGAAATATAAGTCTCCAGCTTCAGCGATTTTTGCAATTCGTTCCAGTCACTGGCAGCAGAGAACTGGAAGGAAAGGCGGCCAAAGGAGGTGTTGGCTTTGGGGATGACCAGTGAGATATACCTGCTGGAGCGCGTGCTACGGGTGGGTGTTGCTATAGTGACCAGTGAGCTGAGATAAGGCAGAGCTTTACCTAGCATAGACTTATAGATGACCTGGAGCCAGTGGGTCTGGCGACGAATATGTAGTGAGGGCCAGCCGACTAGAGCATAAAGGTCTCAGTGGTGGGTGGTATAAGGGGCTTTGGTAACAAAACGGATGGCAATGTGATAGACTGTATCCAGTTTGCTGAGTAGAGTATTGGAAGCAATTTTGAAAATGACATTGCCGAAGTCGAGGATCGGTAGGATAGTCAGTTTTACTAGGGTAAGTTTCCAGATTTGATTTTGGATTGGAGATGTTTAATATGAGTCTGGAAGGAGAGTTTACAGTCTAACCAGACACCTAGGTATTCGTAGTTGTCCACATATTCTAGGTCAGAACCGTCCAGAGTAGTGACGCTAGTCGGCCAGGCGGGTGCGGGCAGCGAACGGTTGAAAAGCATGCATTTGGTTTTACTAGCATTTACGAGCAGTTGGAGGCCATGAAAGTAGTGTTGTATGTCATTGAAGCTCGTTTGGAGGACAGTTAACACAGTGTCCAAAGAAGGGCCAGATGTATACAGAATGGTGTCGTCTGCGTAGAGGTGGATCAAGGAATCACCAGCAGCAAGAGCGACAACATTGATATATACAGGGATATATACCACCATAGAGACTGCCGTCGGTCCAGACAATAGGCCCTCCGATTTGACACACTGAACTCTGTCTGCGAAGTAGTTGGTGAACCAGGCGAGGCAGTCATTTGAGAAACCAAGGCTATTGAGTCTTCCGATAAGAATGTGGTGATTGACAGAGTCGAAAGCCTTGGCCAGGTCGATGAAGACGGCTGAACAGTACTGTCTTTTATCGATGTCGTTTAGTACCTTGAGTGTGGCTGAGGTGCATCCGTGACCAGCTCGGAAATGGGATTGCACAGCGGAGAAGGTACGGTTGGATTCGAAATGGTCAGTGATCTGTTTGTTAACTTGGCTTTCGAAGACTTTAGAAAGGCAGGGCAGGATAGATATAGGTCTATAACAGTTTGGGTCTAGAGTGTCACCCCTTTGAAGAGGGGGATGACGGCAGCTCTCCAATCTTTAGGGATCTCGGACGATACGAAAGAGAGGTTGAACAGACTGGCAATAGGGGTTGCAACAATGGCGGAGGATAATTTTAGAAAGAGGATCCAGATTGTCTAGCCCAGCTGATTTGTACGGGTCCAGGTTTTGCAGCTCTTTCAGAACATCTGCTATCTGGATTTGGGTGAAGGAGAAGCTGGGAAGGCTCGGGCAAGTAGCTGCGGGGGGTGCGGAGCTGTTGGCCGGGGTCGGGGTAGCCAGGCGGAAAGCATGGCCAGCCGTAGAGAAATGCTTATTGAAATTGTTGATTATCATGGATTTATCGGTGGTAACCCTGTTACCTAGCCTCAGTGCAGTGGGCAGCTGGGATGAGGTGCTCTTGTTCTCCATGGACTTTACAGTGTCCCAAAACTGTTTTAAAAAGCTAGCATTTGCTTTCCTGACTGACTGCGTGTATTGCTTCCTGACTTCCCTGAACAGTTGCATATCGCGGGGACCATTCGATGCTATTGCAGTCCGCCACAGGATGTTTTTGTGCTGGTCAAGGGCAGTCAGGTCTGGAGTGAACCAAGGGCTATATCTGTTCTTAGTTCTACATTTTTTGAAAGGGGCATGCTTATTTAATAACTTTTAATGAACGACCAGGCATCCTCGACTGACGGGATGAGGTCAATATCCTTCCAGGATACCCGGGCCAGGTCGATTAGAACGGCCTGCTCGCTGAAGTGTTTTAGGGAGCGTTTGACAGTGATGAGGGGTGGTCGTTTGACCGCGGACCCATTAGCAGATGCAGGCAATGAGTCAGTGATCGCTGATTGAAAACAGCAGAGGTGTATTTGGAGGGCAAGTTGGTCAGGATAATATCTATGAGGGTGCCCATGTTTACGGATTTAGGGTTGCACCTGATGGGTTCCTTGATGCTTTGTGTGAGATTGAGGGCATCTAGCTTAGATTGTAGGACTGCCGGGGTGTTAAGCATATCCCAGTTTCGGTCACCTAACAGATCGAACTCTGAAGATAGATGAGAGGCAATCAATTCACATATGGTGTCCAGGGCACAGCTGGGAGCTGAGGGGGGTCTATAACAGGTGGCAACAGTGAGAGACTTGTTTCTGGAGAGATTACATTTTAAAATTAGAAGCTCGAACTGTTTGGGCATAGACCTGGAAAGTATGACAGAGCTTTGCAAGCTATCTCTGCAGTAGATTGCAACTCCTCCCCCTTTGGCAGTTCAACCTTGATGGAAAATGTTGTATTCGGGTATGGAAATCTCAGAATTTTTGGTGGCCTTCCTAAGCCAGGATTCAGACACGGCAAGGACATCAGGCTTGGCGGAGTGTGCTAAAGCAGTGAGTAAAACAAACTTAGGGAGGAGGCTTCTGATGTTAACATACATGAAACCAAGGCTTTTTTGATTACAGAAGTCAACAAATGAGAGTCCCTGGGGACATGCAGGGCCTGGGTTAACCTCTACATCACCCGAGGAACAGAGGAGGAGTAGGATGAGGGTATGGCTAAAGGCTATCAAAACTGGTCGTCTAGTGCGTTGGGGACAGAGAATAAAAGGAGCAGATTTCTGGGTGTGGTAGAATGGATTCAGGGCATAATGTGCAGACAGGGGTATGGTGGGGTGCGGGTACAGTGGAGGTAAGCCACTGAGTGATGATAAGAGAGGTTGCATCTCTGGACACGCTGGTTATACTGGGTGAGGTCACCGCATGTGTGCGAGGTGGGACAAAGGAGGTATCTGAGGCATTTAGAGTGGGACTATGGGCTCCGCAGTAAACTAAACCAATGATAACTATCCTAAACAACAGTATACAAGGCATATTGACATTTGAGAGAGACATAAAGCGAGGCATAAAGCAATCACAGGTGTTGATTGGGAGAGCTAGCTAAGACAACAACAGCTAATCAGCTAAGACAACAACAACAGATAAAATGGCGATGAATGGGCAGAGAGGGTCGGTTAACTACACACAGCCTGAGTTCGGGGTTGGGGCCGACAGATAAATAAAAAATAAATGAAGTGGAATACCGTGATAAATGAACAGTCCAGCAGGCATCAGCTATGTAGCCAAGTGATCATAGGGTCCAGTGAACAGCAATAGATGGAACAGGGAAGCCGCGGGGTAGTCATTACTACGCTAGCATGTGGGAGACACAGCGTTTAAAGTTAGCAGGCTGGGGTAAGTAGAAGCGTCTGCCCCGACGTCCGGCAAAGGCCGGTTGAAGGCACAGCGTATGGAATAACGTCTTGACAAAAGGTCCGGGCCATATGGCGAAAGAGGTATTGTAGTTGCAGTAATTTCGTTTGCTATCCGGGAGATGCGCCTGGCTCGCGGCTAACTGGTGCTAGCTCCGGGGCAGGGGCATTAGCCACTACAGCCACTCGGTAGCAGCTCGCTAGCAATGATGATTCGATGCAAAGGTCCAGAGCTTACATCAAGAATACGGTGGAGTAGTGGATTCTAGCCGTGTTGGGGTAGAGTCCGAGAGGCATCAGGTGAGTAGCCGGGTGATCACAGAGTAGGCCGGGAGGTGGGCCTGGCTCAGGGCTAGCTTCGGGGCTGGGTCACTCGGTGGCAGCTAGCTAGCTGTGATGATCAGGAGTAATGGTCTAGGGTTTATGGCAGGAATCCGGCGTTGTAGTGGAGAAAAACAGTCCAAGGCTGGTAGGTATCCAGGCTAAAAAACGGCTGGTGCCTGTGCAGAAGGTAAAGGCCACTAGCAGTGGCTAACAATGACTAAATAGCTAGTAACTAATTAGCTGGTTAGCTTCTCATGGCTAGCTCCTGATGGAGGTTCTGGCTATAACGTCTAAATATTGGATCCGTGTCACATTGAGTGAGGCGGGTTACCGGAAGGTATATTGAATTTAAAAATGGAAAAGAGATTGAAAAATATATTGAAATATATACAAAAAAGATGAAAAATACAAAAAGTAAACGAGCGGACGACAAATCACGTCTGCACTGCTACGCCATCTTGGGAAAAAAAAATATATATATATATATATATATATATATATTTTTTTTTTGGAGCAGTATATATATACTGCTCAAAAAAATAAAGGGAACACTTAAACAACACAATGTAACTCCAAGTCAATCACACTTCTGTGAAATCAAACTGTCCACTTAGGAAGCAACACTGATTGACAATACATTTCACATGCTGTTGTGCAAATGGAATAGACAACAGGTGGAAATTATAGGCAATTAGCAAGACACCCCCAATAAAGGAGTGGTTCTGCAGGTGGGGACCACAGACCACTTTTCAGTTCCTATGCTTCCTGGCTGATGTTTTGGTCACTTTTGAATGCTGGCGGTGCTTTCACTCTAGTGGTAGCATGAGACGGAGTCTACAACCCACACAAGTGGCTCAGGTAGTGCAGCTCATCCAGGATGGCACATCAATGCGAAATGTGGCAAGAAGGTTTGCTGTGTCTGTCAGCGTAGTGTCCAGAGAATGGAGGCGCTACCAGGAGACAGGCCAGTACATCAGGAGACGTGGAGGAGGCCGTAGGAGGGCAACAACCCAGCAGCAGGACCGCTACCTCCGCCTTTGTGCAAGGAGGAGCAGGAGAAGCACTGCCAGAGCCCTGCAAAATGACCTCCAGCAGGCCACAAATGTGCATGTGTCTGCTCAAACGGTCAGAAACAGACTCCATGAGGGTGGTATGAGGGCCCGACGTCCACAGGTGGGGGTTGTGCTTACAGCCCAACACCGTGCAGGACGTTTGGCATTTGCTAGAGAACACCAAGATTGGCAAATTCGCCACTGGCGCCC
>NC_138302.1:13835000-13880000 GCF_965601325.2 Salmo salar
ATAATGTAACAAATATGTCAGAAGCCTATTAAGTCTCTCTCTCACTTTCTCTCTCGCTGTCTCTCCCCCTTCTTTGTCTTTTGCACCAACCCAGCCTGTTGTGCTTTTCCTTTTTTTTTTTTTTTTTTACAAATGTGTTGCTGACACAGTCACGTAGCTACTTCCTGTTCTCTCAGTAACAGTACGGCAAAGAGAATAAGTAAGACTAAAACCACAACTCTGAGAAAAGCTATCCCTTACTTCACCATAAAGGTAAGAAACTTACTTCAATAAACAGTTGTTTAATAATATGTTCAGATAATATGATAAAAGAGGAAGTCAATTAATGGGGAGAACCGGTTGAACGTTTCTGTCGGCTGAATGAGCGCCGGTTGAGCATTCCGACAGCATTTCCTTCCATAAGCCATGAGAAAATTGTCCGGATGCTGGGACTGTGCGACGGAATTTATACTACTAACGTTATCTGTACTTGGTGGCGCAGACGCTGTGTTATCGTTTATCACACTTAAATGACCCTTGCCTTACGATTGCGTCTGAAGCTGGGCTTGCAGCACGGCTATCCTCACCATAAGGCGATAGTTCTCCTGAAGTTAGATGGCATAATGTTAATGTTACTACTTTGCTTTTTCGGCTGGTGGAGGTCCTGTAGAACCATGTCCAGATAAAGTGTCCGGGGTGAAAAAGTTTAATGAAAAACATTGTGAAAAATAAAAATATTAAACGTTTATTAATTAAAAATGTAAAAGTAAAAACTGTAAAGTTAGCAAGTAGCAAATTTACATTAGCAATGAAGTAGTAACAAACCTCACAGCAGCATGTAAACAAGTCCACAAGTTGTGACTGGAAATGACAACACAAATTGTTCTTCAAGTGTGTTGCATTGTTATTGACACATAGGGCGCCATTTTGTGAAAGCGTATCTGGTGGTTTTCTATTCTTAAAATAGCGCCCCTAGTCACTTCCTGTTTCTGTGTCAGTAAGATGGAAAGTTAAAAAGTCATGACATTGCATAAAGCGTCACTAAAAAGCAACAATGTTATTTTTTTTAAATCAAAGTTTATTTTGGGATTTAAATGTTCTGTCGATGCTAAACACATATATACATACAAGTCAAATGACACATTTTCATCCTTCATGAATTGTATTTTGCAATTGTTAAAACATCTGCAATTGTAAACTCAGCAAAAAAAGCAACGTCCCTTTTTCAGGACCCTGTCTTTAAAAAAATCATTCTTAAAAATCCAAATAACTTCACAGTTCTAAGTTGTAAAGGGTTTAAACACCGTTTCCCATGCTTGTTCAATGAACCATAAACAATTAATGAACATGCACCTGTGGAACGGTTGTTAAGACACTAACAGCTTACAGACGGTTGGCAATTAAGGCATGCTGCAAGGAGGCATGAGAACTGCAGATGTTGCCAGGGCAATAAATTGCAATGTCCGTACTGCGAGACGCCTAAGACAGCGCTACAGAGAGACAGGACGGACAGCTGATCGTCCTCGCAGTGGCAGACCACGTGTAACAACACCTGCACAGGATCGGTACATCCGAACATCACACCTGCGGGACAGGTACAGGATGGCAACAACAACTGCCTGAGTTACACCAGGAACGCACAATCCCTCCATCAGTGCTCAACCTGTCCGCAATAGGCTGAGAGTGGCTGGACTGAGGGCTTGTAGGCCTGTTGTAAGGTAGCTCCTCACCAGACATCACCGGCAACAACGTTGCCTATGGGCACAAACCCACCGTCGCTCGACCAGACAGGAGTGGCAAAAAGTGCTCTTCACTGACGAGTCGCGGTTTTGTCTCACCAGGGGTGATGGTTGTATTTGCGTTTATTGTCAAAGGAATGAGAGTTACACCGAGGCCTGTACTCTGGAGCGGGATCGATTCGGAGGTGGAGGGTCCGTCATGGTCTGGGGCGGTGTGTCACAGCATCATCGGGCTGAGCTTGTTGTCATTGCAGGCAATCTCAACGCTGTGCGTTACAGGGAAGACATCCTCCTCCCTCATGTGGTACCCTTCCTGCAGGTTCATGCTGACATGACCCTCCAGCATGACAATGCCACCAGCCATACTGCTCGTTCTGTGCGTGATTTCCTGCAAGACAGGAATGTCAGTGTTCTGCCATGGCCAGCGAAGTGCCCGGATCTCAATTCCATTGAGCACGTCTGGGACTTGTTGGATTGGAGGGTGAGGGCTAGGGCCATTCCCCCCAGAAATGTCCGGGAACTTGCAGGTGCCTTGGTGGAAGAGTGGGGTAACATCTCACAGCAAGAACTGGCAAATCTGGTGCAGTCCATGAGGAGGAGATGCACTGCAGTACTCAATGCAGCCACCAGGTACTGACTGTTACTCCCCCCCCCCCTTTGTTCAAGGACACATTATTCCATTTCTGTTAGTCACATGTCTGTGGAACTTGTTCAGTTTATGTCTCAGTTGTTGAATCCTGTTATGTTCATACAAATATTTACACATGTTAAGTTTGCTGAGAATAAACACAGTTGACAGAGAGGACATTTCTTTTTTTGCTGAGTTAATTTAGTATTTTTTTCTACATATTATATAATACAAATCAATATTATGGGATTTATTTCTGTGTCTCATAGATAAAGACTGTAGAGACAAAGAGATGGAGAGCATCTGCTCCAAAAGGAGGAGAGAAGGGGAGAAATGCTCAAGGAGGAGAAAAAAGGGGGACACTGAAGGGAAGAGAGAAGAGGGGGACACTGAAGGGAGGAGAGAAGAGGGGGACACTGAAGGGAGGAGAGAAGAGGGGGACACTGAAGGGAGGAGAGAAGAGGGGGACACTGAAGGGAGGAGAGAAGAGGGGGACACTGAAGGGAGGAGAGAAGAGGGGGACACTGAAGGGAGGAGAGAAGGTAATGTATCTGAGGTGATACACCAGAAATGGCCTCCTTAAGAAGTAATGGTTATTTTGTACCATAGTCTATTGACAATAGCTTTATCTTTCTACTATTTCTATATTTTCTATTTTAAATGAGTCTCGTGTGTAAATAAATACTGTACAGTTACCTATATATTTATAATGTATCGATGTGTTTCTTACCTGGATTTGTTTGTAACGTGTGTGTGTGTGTGTGTGTGTGTGTGTGTGTGTGTGTGTGTGTGTGTGTGTGTGTGTGTGTGTGTGTGTGTGTGTGTGTAATACACCTGTCCATTCTCCACCCTAGATGCAACGTTTGTGTACAGACACATGGCGGACCTCATTCAGAGGGTTACCAAGGTGATGCCCATATCAGATCAACTGCTCCAGTTGGGTATGATCCATGATGAGGCGTACTCTAACATCCATGCTGCCCAGACCAGCCAGGAAAAGATGAGGGTGCTGTACAAGACCTTAAACACAGCTAAAGTCAAATCAGCCTTCTACAGGATCCTCCAGGAGAATGATCCTAATTTGATCCAGGAGCTAGGTCTGTCTCTCTCACTCTCTCTCTAACTCTCTCACATCAGTGTCCTCTAAACCTCGTTTGATACCTCTGACTGAAGTCTGTTTGAATTACAGTAGAATATATTCTTCTTCCCTTCCAGGTGGGCCTGTCTTTATAGAGACTGAGATCATTGGGGAAAGGAGAGGTATGTCTGTTAAGACTAACATCACACAATGTATAATGTACACACACAAGTTTCACGTTGTATTAGTCATCTGTAAAGGATACAATAAGATAAAAAAAAAGAACATAAAGTAATAGGTGTGTGATAAGTGTATAAATTGTATTTAGCAAAAACAATTAAGCATGATTGTGTGTGTGTGTGTGTGTGTGTGTGTGTGTGTGTGTGGTGTGTGTGTGTGTTGATGGGTGTATATCTGTGTGTGTGTATTGATGAGTGTATATCTGTGTGTGTGTGTTGATGGGTGTGTGGGTGAGTTGTATATCTGTGTGGGTGAGTGAGTTGTATATCTGTGTGGGTGAGTGAGTGTATCTGTGTGGGTGTGTGTGTGAGTATATATCTGTGTGGATGAGTGCATATCTGTGTGGGTGTGTGTGTGAGTCAGTGCAGGTGGTCAGTCCAGTTCAAGTGTTCAGCAGTCTTGTAGATACCAACAGGTTTAGAGACATTACATTTACGTCATTTAGCAGACAGTTTCTATCAATCTGCCATATGGTAAGGGAGTGAACAGCTCGTGGCTGGGGTGTGTGGGATCTTTGATGATGCTTTGGGACTTCCTCAGACACACTTTCTCTTGTAACTTTACTTATTGAAGTTTTAAAGTGTGGTGTTCTTTTCAGTGGATGACATCACACAAAGAGTTAAAGAGGAACATAAAGCCAGTCTGAAGAAGAAGTTTGGATTAGTATTTGAAGGCACTGCATTGCAACGTACTCACCTCAACAATATCTACAGACAACTCTACATCACACATGGAGAGAGTGAAGGGGTTAATGACCAACATGAGATTCGACAGATTGAATATACACCCAGGACAGAAAAATCTACAGACACTCCAATCAACTACAATGACATCTTCAAACCCTTATCTGGAGAAGAGGGAGAAACGGAGGGATCCATCAGAACTGTGCTGACGAAGGGCATCGCTGGCATCGGAAAAACATTCTCTGTGCAGAAGTTCATCCTCGACTGGGCTGAAGAAAAAGCTAATCAGGATGTTGATTTGGTCTTTGTGCTCCCTTTCAGAGAGCTGAATTTGATTAAAGATGATCAGTACAGTATTCATGGACTTCTGAATTACTTCCACCCCAAACTTAAAGAGATAAAAGATGCACAGAAATATGCAGATTGTAAAGTCATGTTCATCTTTGACGGTCTGGATGAAAGCCGACTACCATTAGGTTTTCATCAGAACAAGAAGTTGAGTGATCTAACTGAAACGTCATCAGTTGACAGGTTGATGACAAACCTCATTGAGGGAAATCTACTGCCCGAAGCTCTCCTCTGGATAACCTCCCGACCAGCAGCAGCCAATCAGGTCCCCCATGAGTACATCAACAAGGTGACAGAAGTACGAGGGTTCAATGACAAACAGAAAGAAGAGTATTTTGAGAAGAATGTTGAGGATGAGAAGCTGGCCAGGAAAATCATCTCTCACATTAATACATCAAGGAGCCTCCACATCATGTGCCACATACCAGTCTTCTGTTGGATTACTGCCATGGTTCTTAAGAACAAGTTGAGTGGAGAGATCACAACTCTGACTGAGATGTACAATCACTTCCTGCTCGTTCAGACACAACTGAAAAGCAAGAAGTATGATGGGAAATATGAGATGGATCTGGCCACAATCATAGAAAGAAACAAAGAAATAATTCTCAAACTGACACAACTTGCATTTGAACAGCTGGTGAAGGGAAATCTGATATTCTATAAGAAAGACCTAGAAGAGTGTGGCATTGATGTCAGTGAAGCCTCAGTATACTCTGGGTTTTGCACAGAAATCCTGAAACAAGAGCATGGGTTGTATCGGAAGAAAGTGTACTGCTTTGTTCACCTGAGCTTCCAGGAGTTCCTTGCTGCTCTGTACGTGTTCCACTGCTGTGCGAGCAAGAACATCAAGGCCCTGGAGTCTTTCATTGCGGATGTGTCATCAGAGCTGCCCTTGCATGAGCTGCTGAAGATGATGGTGGATAAAGCCTTGGAGAGTGAGAATGGACACCTGGACCTGTTCCTCCGCTTCCTTGTTGGCATCTCAACAGAATCCAACCAGAGTTTGTTACAAGACCTTCTGCCACAAACAGAGATCAGCTCAGAGACTGTTGAGGAAATTAAGAAATACCTCAGGAAGCCAAATGTAGATGAAGTCTCACCTGATAGGTACATCAATCTACTCATCTGCTTGACTGAGATGAAAGATGATTCAGTACATGAGGACATTGACAACTTCCTGAAGTCAGGATATGGACAAGAAGAAAAACTGTCACCTACTCACTGCTCAGCACTGGCCAACGCACTGCTGATGTCAAAAGGTGTGCTGGATGAGGTTGACCTGCGGAAATACAGCATATCATTGAGGAACAGACTGATCCCAGCTGTAATGAAATGCAGAAAGGCAAAGTAAGTAATATCATCATGTAAAAATCACAAATCTCAATAATTATACCGGTATCCAATATTTTCCCTGCCCGGCCCCCCCCCCCCCCCCAAAACGATACCGATAACCGATGTATATAAAAAAAAATAGCGGCCTTAAGCATTCTAGTACAGTTAAATAATTAGCCTCGTAAGGATTGGCCTTTTTTTTTCAATTTTCGCCTAAAATGACATGTAGCTCAGGATCAGCTACTTTGTCTTGCTGACGTCTCTGACTTCCTCACTGTAGGCTGTCTCATCATCGTCGCTGATCAGGCCTCCCACCATCATGTAATCTGCAAACTTAATGATGTTGTTGGAGTAGTGCAGTCTTGGGTGAACAAGGAGGGGACTAAGCATGCAGCCCAGAGTGGCCCCCGTGTTGAGAGTCAGCATGACGCATGTGTTGTTACCTACCTTTACCACCTGGGGGTGGCCCACCAGGAAGTCCAGGATCCAGTTGCAGAGTGAGGTGTTTAATCCCAGGGTCCTTCGCTTAGTGATGAGCTTGGAAGGCACTATGGTGTTGAACGCTGAGCTGTAGTGAATGAATAGCATTCTCACGTAGGTGTTCCTTTTGTCCAGGTGGCAAAGGGCAGTGTGGAGTGCAATAGAGATTGCATCATCTGTAGATCCGTTGGGGTGAAATGCGAATTGGACCGGGTCCAGGGTGTCTGAGTTGGTGTTGATGTGAGCCCTGATCAAAGCATTTCAGGGCTACAGATGTGAGTGTCATTTAGACAGGTTACCTGGTGGTCTTGGGCACAGGGACTATGGTGGTCTGCATGAAAAATATAGGTATTACAGACTGGGTCAGGGAGAGGTTGAAAATGTCAGTGAAGACACTTGCCAGCTGGTCAGCACATGCTTTGAGTACCCGTCCTGGAAAACCTTCTGGCCCGTGATCACAAAGTAATCCAAAACCGTTGGTTCTCTCATGCATAGTTCAGTGTTGCTAGCCTCGAAAGCACTCACAGAAGGTATTTAGCTCGTCTGGTAGGCTCGCGTCACTGGAAATCTCACGGCTGGGTTTCCCTTTGTAATCCCTGATGGTTTGCAAGCCCTGCTACATCCGACAACCGTCAGAGCCGGTATAGTAGGATTCGATCTTAGTCCTGTATTGACACTTTACCTGTTTGATATGTACAGTATTAATGAAGCCAGTGATTGATGTGGTAAACTCCTCAATGCCATTGGATGAATCCCAGAACATATTCCAGTCGGTGCTAGCGAAATAGTCCTGTAGCTTAGCATATGATTCCTCGGACCACTTCTGTATTGGTACTTACATGAATTTTTGCTTGTAAGCAGGAATCAGGAGGATAGAGTCAGATTTGCCAAATGGAGTGTGAGGGAGAGATTTGTACTGTATGCATCTCTGTGTGTGTGGAGTAGCCTGTAGTTACACAGGTGACATGCTGGTACATATTACCTAAAACGGATTTCAGATTTCCTGCGTTAAAGTCACTGGCCACTATGAGCACCGTCTCTGGGTGTGTGTTTTCTTGTTTGCTTATGGCCCTATAGAGCAGATCCAACATCTGTACAGGACCAAATACAAACCCAAAAAGGCCTGGGTGTTGATAGTATCCTAAATTAAATGATAAAATATACAGGCCACAAATTCCAATTGGCTATATTTAAACTCTTTAACATCATCCTGAGCTCTGACATCTTCCCCAATATTTGGAACTAAGGACTGATCATTCCATCCAAAAGTGGACAGAAATTCGACCCCAATAACTACCGTGGGATATGCTTCAAGATCAACCTCGGGAAAATCCTCTGCATTATCATTAACAGCAGACTCCTACATATGTCAAATTGGCTTTTTACCAAATTACCTAAATGACAGAGCCTTCATCTACATTTTCGCCTAAAATAACATACCCAAATCTAACTGCCTGTAGCTTAGGACCTGAAGAAAGGGTATGAATATTCTTGATATTATTTGAAAGGAAACACTTCGAAGTTTGTGGAGTTGTGAAATGAATATAGGAGAATATAACACACTAGATCTGGTAAAAGATAAAACAAACAAAAAAAATGGTTTTCTATTTTTGTTGCATCATCTTTGAAATGCAATAGAAAGGCCATACATTGAGATAGGAAGCTGGGGATAATTTAGATGTTGTCTTCAAGAGGGCAGTAGTGTGTGTGCAAAGTGTCAGACTGATACATTCAAGAATGCCAGCAGCATACCACCCTGCACCCCACTGCTGGCTTGCTTCTGAAGCTAAGCAGGGTTGGTCCTGGTCAGTCCCTGGATGGGAGACCAGATGCTGCTGGAAGTGGTGTTGGAGGGCCAGTAGGAGGCACTCTTTCCTTAGGTCTACAAAAAAAATAACCCAATTCCCCAGGCCAGTGATTGGGGACATTGCCCTGTGTAGGGTGCCGTCTTTTGGATGGGACGTCAAATGGATGTCCTGACTCTCTGAGGTCCTTAATGATCCCATGGCACTTATCGTAGGGGTGTTAACCCCGGTGTCCTAGCTAAATTCCCAAGCTGTCCATCATACCATCACAGTCACCTAATCATCCCCAGCTTACTATTGGCTCATTCATCCCCCTCTTCTCCCCTGTAACTATTCCCCAGGTCGTTGCTGTAAATGAGTGTGTTCTCAGTCAACTTACCTGGTAAAATAAATAAAATGAGAGAGCTACATAATATTTTTTATGAAGTCTCCCAGGTGTCCCTCACGAGCGTTAACAAATGCACCCAAGTCATTGATACATTGATACATTTTCAAGTACATAACGATAGAGAACATACAAGGCTATGGTAATAAAAAATTCAAGTTTACACACTCCCAGGAATGTCAAACATGATGGATCATTAGCTTCCCTACATAAAAGGTACTAACCTTCACACCTCTAGTTGGCCGGGTGGGGGTGGAGTCAGAGACAGCAGAGGGGTCAGACTGGAGGACCCAGTTCCTACATTTTAATGTGTGGCGGATGGAGGACTTGAATGTAGTCTCTTTGGCGTTGGCTCCCAGAGGTCATCTGAGTCTCTACCACTATTGAGGATGTTTTTTGAAATCAGTTAGAACTCAAGTTTACTGTTGCTTATCTTATTTAACCTTTATTTTATATGCATATATATATTATATAGAGTGTGGGGAACACACTCACTATAATGAAATATGTGGACCAATAGGCAATAAGAGACTCAGAAACCACAGCATGTCATAGCCAACATAACACATGCAACTGCATTAGCATGAGAAGAGATACACATTTTACTTACTGATCTAAAAGTATCTTTTCCTTCCAAAAATCATTATTGCGCGCTGGAATCAAAACTGCTCACTCAGACTCCATTCGTGCTGTGTCACTCTCCCGGTTCGTTTTTGCAATATCTCAAAAAGTACCTGATTTGTCATACTTGAGTAAAAGTAAAGGTACCTTAATAGAAAATGACTCAAGTTAAAGTGAAAGTCACCCAGTAAAATACTACTTGATTAAAAGTCTAAAAGTATTTGGTTTGAAATATACTTAAGTATTAAAAGTAAATAGAATTGCTAAAATGTAAAAGTAGAACTATAAACCATTTCAAATTCCTTATTTTAATCAAACCAGACAGCACAATTATATTACATTTTTTTATTGCCAGGGACACACTCTAATACTCAGACATCATTTACAAACGAAGCATTTGTGTTTAGTGAGTCCACCAGATCAGAGGCAGTAGGGATGACCAGGGATGTTCTCTTGATAAGCGTGTGAATCGGACCATTTTTCTGTCAAAATGTAACGAGAACTTTTGGCTGTCAGGGAAAATATATAGAATAAAAAGTACATTATTTTCTTTAGGAATATAGTGAAGTAAAAGTAAAGGTTGGCAAAAATATAAATTGTAAAGTACAGATCCCCCAAAAAACGACTTAAGTAGTACTTTAAAGTATTTTTACTTAAGTACTTTACACCACTGCAGATTGGCTAACGTCAGACTCTCTGATGAGCACTGTGGATCACTGGCCTCCGTTCTCCAATCAGCAGACTCACCTCTGAGAGAACTGGACCTGAGGAACGGTCAGCTGTCTGATGGTGGTGGGAGGGAACTCTTAGCTGCTCTGAAACATCCCCACTGTAAACTACAAATCAAAATCAAATCAAATTTTATTGGTCACATACACATGGTTAGATGTTAATGCGAGTGTAGCAAAACGCTTGTGCTTCTAGTTCCGACAAAGCAGTAATATCTAACTGTCACAATCTTCACCTTCATCTGAAGATATTTCAAAATCACTGTCAGACCAATACGCAGCGGGTTGCGTGCTCCACATCATTTTATTAAAATATGATGTACACGAAAAAACAATAAACACAACAGTTTCACAGGCTGAACAGACAGCAATGCAAAAGATAACTACCCACAACCTACCAAACAAACACACACCCCTATATAGGACTCTCAATCAGAGGCAACTAGAAACACCTGCCTCCAATTGAGAGTCCAGCACCCAAACCTAAACATAGAAAACCTAAACTAGACAGAATGCAGAAATACAACCTCAAACATACTAACCTAGAACATACACCCAAAACCCAGGAACACATAAATCAAACACCCCTCTACAACACACACAAAACCCCCACCATACAAAACAAACATACCTCTGCCATGCCCTGACCAAATAATACAAATAAGCCTCTATACTGGTCAGGACACTAACAATAATATCTAACAGTAATATCTAACAACTACCTAATACACACAAATCTTAACCTGTCTGGGCCAGTGGGACGCTTGCGTCCCACCCTAATCAACAGCCAGTGGAATCGCGTCGCGCTAAATGCAAAACCTCATAAATGCTATAACTTCAATTTCTCAAACATATGACTATTTTACACCGTTTTATAGATACACCGCTCCTGAATCGAACCACGTTGTCCGATTTCAAAAAGGCTTTACAGCAAAAGCAAAACATTAGATTATGTCAGCAGAGTACCCAGCCAGAAATAATCACACAGCCATTTTCAAAGCAACTAGCATGCATCACAAATACCCAAAACACAGCTAAATGCAGCACTAACCTTTGACAACCTTCATCAGATGACACTCCTAGGACATCATGTTACACAACACATGCATTTTTTGTTCGATAAAGTTCATATTTATATATAAAAACAGCATTTTACATCAGCGCATGACGTTCAGAAAATATTTTCCCTCAAATGCTTCCGATGAAGCAGCGCTACAAATTACAAAATTACTATTTGAAAACATTGTTAAAATGTAATATTGTCATTCAAAGACTTATAGATTAACATGTCTTGAATGCCATCTCTTTGCCAGATTTAAAAATAACTTTACTGGGAAATCACACTTTGCAATAAACGACGTGGTATGCCCAGAAAAAAAGTCTAGGCTATAAATGTTGGAGCCATCTTGGAACGATCAACCATCAAAAATACTATTGTAAATAATCCCTTACCTTTGATTATCTTTATCAGAAGGCACTTCTAGGAATCCCAGGTCCATAACAAATGTAGTTTTCTTCAAAAAAGTTAATAATTTATGTCCCAATAGTGTTAGCGCGCTCCGAAGGCTAGTGAAAATGTATCGTGTGCGTCTGACTTGTCGTCAGGAATGAGCAAAAAAAATATATTTAAGTTCGTTCAAACATGTCAAACGTTGTATAACATAAATCTTTAGGGGCTTTTTCAACCAGGGCTTCAGTAATATTCCATTGGGACGGTTGCATTGTCTTTCAAAAAGTTTCGAAAAGGGAGAGTACCCATGGGCGCCGTCGTCACAATGGTAATGGCCCATCCCCTGTGACCAAGATAAACATCCTCTCTTTCAGTCAATTTTGATAGTAGGAGACTCAAACCACTTTGTAAAGACTGGGGACATCTAGTGGAAGCCATAGGAAGTGCTAAATGAATCACAAGCCCCTGTGTGTTTCAATGGCAAATGTTTGAAGTGATATCCACACATCAGATTTCAGTTTCCTGTCAGGATTTGTCTCAGGGTTTTGACTGCCATATGAGTTCTGTTATACTCACAGACACCATTCAAACAGTTTTAGAAACTTTAGGGTGTTTTCTATTCAAATCAAACAATTATATGCATATTCTAGTTACTGGGCAGGAGTAGTAACCAGATTAAATCGGGTACGTTTTTTTATCCGGCCGTGCAAATACTGCCCCCTAGCCCTAACTTAAGGGATGAATGAGAATATGTACATGTAAGTATATGGATGAGCGATGGCGACGGTGCAATAGATGGTGTAAAATACAGACACAGGTTAATACTTTTGAGAGGGTTCCTCACATGGTGAAAACTCATTGATTGTTGGACAGTTTGTAAGTTTCAAATGCATTTTTTCTTGGTAATAATTGCTATTACTCGGAGGCCTGGTCCAAAGATTCATACGTACTACAGGTAAAAATGCATATTAATACTAGCAGAATAAAACTTTTGATATGCTTGATGCCTTTGCAAACAATGCATTTAAATAGATTATTTTGTTAAATTAAATTGTTTTGTCTATAATGTTTTTTCTAATGTTGCTTTCAAAGTTGTTTACTTGTTACTCATCATGTCGCAATATATTATCCCCTTTAGGCTGAATGGATGTTCCCTGACAGAGAAAGGGTGTGAAGTGTTGGCCTCAGCTCTCAGCTCAAACTCCTCTCACTTGAGAGAGCTGGATCTGAGTCACAATGACCTGCAGGATTCAGGAGTGAAGCTGCTCTCTGCTGGACTGGGGAATCCACACTGTCAACTAGAGAAACTGAGGTCAGTACTTAGAAACATACGTGCTCAATACAAAGATGATGTGTCAAAGCACAACATCATTACAGTAGCCAGTAAGTCAGCTCAACCAATAAGGTAAATACTGGGTTAACTGGGGACCCACATTGTAAACTAGAGAAACTGTGGTTAGTATTTAGAAACAGTATTGGGTTTATTGGAAATATGTATATACTGTGTATCAGCTATCACCACTAGAGGGCAGCAGTCCTGTTGTAAAATCATGTTGACCTGTCTCTGCAGGCTGTCATTCTGTAGAGTCACAGAGGAAGGCTGTGCTTCTCTGGCCTCAGCTCTGAGGTCAAACCCCTCCCACCTGAGAGAACTGGACCTGAGCTTCAATCACCCAGGAGATTCTGGAGTAAAGCTGCTCTGTGCTAGACTGGAGAAACTCGAGTTAGTACAGTTACTGTGAAAATGTTATATTGTTGTATACATACACAGACTGTGTGTCACTCACTCTGTCTGTTCCTCTGTCTCTCCCACAGTGTGGGCCATAATGAAGAGTTCTGGGTTAAACCACAGCTGATGAAGACATGTAAGGGTGTTAGTTATATGGAATCCGATTATTAACCAATACTTTTGACAAACAAGCGCATTATTAAACACACACACACATTCTAACAAATTCTAGCCAATTCCCTCTCCTCTAACTTGTCCTCTTGTCTGCAGATGCCTGTGATCTCACACTGGACCCAAACACAGCACACAGAAACCTCTCTCTGTCTGAGGGAAACAGAAGGGTGAAGAGGGTTAAAGAGAAGCAGCCGTATCCCGATCATCCAGAGAGATTTGATTTGGTTCCCCAGGTGCTGTGTAGAGAGGGTCTGACTGGGCGCTGTTACTGGGAGGTAGAGTGGGGCGGGCTGGCTGAGATAGGAGTGACATATAAAGGCATCAACAGAAAAGAAGATGGTTCTGCCAGTGACTTTGGATACAATAACAAGTCCTGGAGTCTGGCCTGCCGTGGGAATCATTACACTGCCTTCCACAATAATGAATATACTACAATACCTGCTCCACACCTCATTAACCCTCCTCAACCCCAGAGAGACCTGTCCTCCTGTCCTCCACACCTCAGAGTAGGAGTGTTTCTGGACTGTCCGGTCGGCACGCTTTCCTTCTATGAGATCTACTCTGACACAATGACCCATGTGTACACATTCCAGACCATATTCACTGAGCACCTCTACCCAGGGTTTGGTGTTTCTAATGAGGAGGGCTCTTCAGTGTCCCTCAGCCAGGTAGAGTAGTCTCCTGTTTCCTGGAGGAACACCTGGGTCTCCATGGAAACACAGTCACACTCCTGTTCTAACTGAACCATGTGACACGATGGGGTGTTGTTGACAGTGATCATGACTTCAGATATGAACATTGTAACAGAAACATTTTGTTGACAGTGACCATGACTTCAGATATACGTATTCACACCACTGAGTCAATACTTTGTAGAAGCACCGTTGGCAGCGATTACAGCTGTGAGTCTTTTTGGGTAAGTCTCTAAGAGCTTTGCACACCTGGATTGTACATTATTTGACCATTATTATTTGTTCAATTCTTCAAGCTCTGTCAAATTGGTTGTTGATAATTGTTAGTTAGCATTTCTCAAGTCTTGCCATAGATTTTCAATCTGATTTAAGTGAAAACTGTAACTAGGCCACTCAGGAACATTCAATGTCATCTTGGTAAGCAACTTTTTATCCTATAAAATGCCTTACTCCTTGCTGATGACAAACATACTCATAACATGATGCAGTCACCATCATGCTTGAAAATATGAAGAGTGGTACTCAGGGATGTGTTGTGTTGGATTTGCCCCCAACATAACGCTTTGTATTCAGGACAAAAAGTTCATTTCTTTGCCACATTTTATGCAATATGTTTTTAGTGCCTTTGTTACAAACAGGATGCATGTTTTGGAATATTTTAATTCTGTACAGGCTTCCTTCGTTTCACTCTGTCATTTAGGTTAGTATTGCGGAGTAACTACGATGTTGTTGATCCAACCTCGGTTTTCTCCTATCACAACCATTCAACCATGTAACTGTTTTAAAGTCACCATTGGCCTCATGGTGAAATCCCTGAGCAGTTTCCTCCCTCTCTGGCAACTGAGTTAGGAAGGATGCCTGTATCTTTGTAGTGACTGGGTGTATTGATACACCGTCCAAAGTGTAATTAGTAACTTCACCATGATCTTAGGGATATTCAGCGTCTGCTTTTTTTTTTACACCCATCTACCAATTGGTACCCTTCTTTGCAAGGCATTGAAAAACCTCCCTGGTCTTTGTGGTTGAATCTGTGCTTGAAATTGAGGGACCTAACAGATAATTGTATGTGTGGGGTACAGAGATGGTGTAGTCAATCAAAAATCATGTTAACCACTATTATTGAACACGGAATGAGTCCATGCAACTAATTATGTGATTTGTTAAGCACATGTTTACTCCTGAACTTATTTAGGCTTGTCATAACAAAGAGGTTAAATACTTATTGACCCAAGATATTTCAGCTTTGAATTTTTTGTTAATAAAATAAAATCCCACAAACAAAATTCCACGTTGACATTATGGGGTATTGTGTGTAGATCACTGACACAAAATATCAATTGAATCAATGTTAAATTCAGGCTGTTACATAACAAAATGTGGAATAAGTCAAGGGGCGTGAATACTGTCTGAAGGCAACATATGCAGTATAGGCCAACATATTGTATGTGTACTGTAGACTACAATACGCTTGGTTTTTGTAACGAGCTCTTTACCTGATCTTACATATGATTTGCATTGGATTGGTTAGGTCCAGGCTTTCTCCTGACTCCTAGATTCAAGCCTTAGAAATATTACTGTTTTAAAATAATAATAATAATAACTTTATGTCATAGACTACAATTAGAGCCTATACTGTCTGATTCCCACTAGGCCTATGTCGAAGTGTAGATTTGTTGGTTTGATGAAAATGAGAGAGAGAGAGAGAGAGAGAGAGGGAGAGAGAGGAGAGAGAGAGAGAGAGAAAGGGAGAGGGAGAGAGAGGGGGGAGCGAGCGAGACAGAGCTAGACGAGGCCGCGTTTAACGGAAATCGGTGCCATTGAGAAACAGTGCGCACGTTACTTTCCGCTATTACGCTAGGGTATCTAACGAATCCATACATTCGATCGTCGGTCATATCAACTCTATTCTGTCGTGAGGTTTATGGAGCATTACGGACTATCAGGCCTACATTCGTTAAATGTGCTGGATAATATCTCTCCGGGTGTAATCTTGGAGCCCACCGCATTCCAGGCTAGAGAGAGGAAGGATGCTGACTCCTACTAGGCTATGCGCTACTGAAGTGTTTTACATTGGCCAATAGCCCAGCCTCAACAGTGCGACTGCATTTTGACTGGAATCGACGAAAGAGAATATAATATAATATGACTTCCATTTGCTATGTGTTATATCTGTACGTTTGTATTTGTCATCCAACTGGACTAGCCTGTAGAATAGGCTACAGCCATCGCCATAGGAACCCGAGGGAGATATCATTATAATTAGCTACTTTAGTGCAACGTGACGTGCAACAGCGGGAAACAGTCGAGTCCTATTAGGGGAGATTGAGCGTATGTGTAACGCTAAAGTGGCTTGTTTTTCCTCATGTGGTGTATTTTTCGTCGAGGAGGATACGCTCGCGTTGTCGGATAATTCCCACGTCAGGGATCGGTTGACTCCCTTCTTTATTCCATCTCGCTCTCACACACACGGTGCGCGTGGCCTCGCCCGGGAGCAACCGGGTCGCCTATTACACGGGCTTATTTTTACTGCATCGGCAAGGAGGAGAGAGAGCGAGAACCGAGTATAAACAACGGGAGGGAAGGATTGGGGGACCGGAGGAGAGAAGAGGAGAGGCGGGATGAAGGAGGAGACGCAGTGACCGACAGAGGAGGAGGAGGGAGACTCGAGCGTTCGAGGTAAGCGGGAATAATGGTGACGGTAGGGTACATGTATGAAGAACGGTTTGGTCTGTACAATCACACACAAACACACTCCCACACATATACGACTCAGGCTACGGTTTGGCCTGTCAGTATGGCGCATGCATGTAGACTCCTGTGTGTGTGTGTGTGTGTGTGTGTGTGCGTGCGTGCGTGGGTGTCATACACATGTTGACTAGTGGCGTCTCCTGCTGTGTGTGAGTTGTTTTAATGCACCATGGAACATTCCAACAGGCATTCAGAATCTCTCCCTCTTTCTGTTTTCTGACAAATAGACAGTAGGATGATAAGAGGGATAGTAGGGGGTTTGTTTACCGACAGGCTGTCTTACTGAGTGGTGAATCACTCCCATTCCTGTCCCAATGATTTTCAAATGCATTCTAATCCAATTTCAAATCAAGTGTGTGTGTGTGTGTGTGTGTGTGTGTGTGTGTGTGTGTGTGTGTGTGTGTGTGTGTGTGTGTGTGTGTGTTCGTGCATGCGTGTGTGTTTCTATGTATGTTGTGTGTCTGTGCGTGCGCGTGTGTGTGATGATTGTGTTACAACTCTTTGAAGAGTGTGTTATCTTTGTCTCTGCCTCTCCTCTGTGATGGTATTCTGTAGGGAGCGTGTGTGTGTGTGTGTGTGTGTGTGTGTGTGTGTGTGTGTGTGTGTGTGTGTGTGTGTGTGTGTGTGTGTGTGTGTGTGTGTGTGTCAGTATGTTTTGACTGGGGACTATGATGGTGGAAAGAGAGTTCACGGGGGAGAAGTAAAGACCAGTGGACGAAGAGATTATAAACAGAATGTAAAGTGCACGCTGGGTCTGTACATAGTCAATGGTTGGCTTCGAGGGGAATTTTACGGTAGGTACACCTATAGCTCATCCCTTGGCAGTAGTACTGTAGATTACTGTATCACTGACCTCAACCCAGAGTCTCTCAGACCGTTCACTGTCAGCCTACTGACACCCCTGTCAGATCACAGCAAAATCACAGTCTACTTCAACAGAGCAATACTCAATCATGAGGCATCAAAGCCAAAGGAACTGAAGAATATTAAGAAATGCTATAGATGGAAGGAATGTAGTGTGGAAACCTACCAAAAAACTATTAGGCAACAATAAATGTAATCCCTTTTAGACAACTTCGTGGACAAAACGTTTTACTCTAATAGTGAAGGTGTAAATTTGGCAGTAGAAAACCTAAACTATACTTGACCTCTCAGCTTTCCTATCAAATCTAACAATTTCAAGCCGACAGCCGAAGAAAATGAACAATTGCAAATGGTTTGATCAAGAATGAAAAACCTAAGAAAGAAATTGAGAAACCTTTCCAACCAAAAACATAGAGACCCAGAAAAGCTGAGCCTACGCCATCACTATGGTGAATCACTAAAACATTACAGAAATACACTACGGAAAAGGAAGGAACAGCACGTCAGAAATCAGCTCAATGTAATCGAAGAATCCATAGACTCTAACCACTTCTGGGAAAATTGGAAAACAAACAATAACACGAAGAGTTATCTATCCAAAACGGAGATGTACGGACAAACCACTTCTCCAATATTTTCGGCTCTATAACAAAGAATAAACAGCAGCAACAACATATACATTATCAAATACAAATCTTAGAATCAACTATTAAAGACAACCAGAACCCACTGGATTCTCTAATTACATGGAATGAGCTAAAGACAAAATTCAAACCCTCCAACCCTAAAAGGCCTGTGGTGTTGATGGTATCCTCAATGAAATTATAAAATACACAGACCACAAATTCCAATTGGCTATACTTAAACACTTTAGCATCATCCTCAGCTCTGGCATCTTCCCCAATATTTGGAACCAAGGACTGATCACCCCAATCCACAAAGGTGGAGACAAATTTGACCTCAATAACTACCATGGGATTTGCGTCAATAGCAACCTTGGGAAAATCCTCTACAATATTATTAACAGCAGACTCGTAGGTCAAACAAAAAAACTATACGTAGCTCGGCCTAAACATCAGCACCACAGGTAACTGTCACGCCCTGCCCTGAGAGAGACGGTTTATTTCTCTATTTTGTTAGGTCAGGGTGTGGGGTGGGCTGTCTATGTGGTAAATTTCTATGTTCCATTCTATGTTTTCTATTTCTTTGTGTTGAGCCGAGTATGGTTCCTAATCAGAGGCAGCTGTCTATCGTTGTCTCTGATTGGGAATCATACTTAGGCAGCCCTTTTTCCACCTTCAGTTGTGGGATCTTGTTTTTGTACAGCTCTGTTTAGCCTGCAGAATGTGACGGTCGTTTTCTGTTGTTTATTGTTTTGATTTAGTGTTCTGAGTTAAAATAAATTTATCATGAGCACTCACCACGCTGCACCTTGGTCTACTCCTTTTGACGATCGTCACAGTAACTTCCACAAAGCTGCGAACGATCTGAGAAACAAGGCAAGAAGGGCCTTCTACGACATTAAAAGGAACATCAAATTCGACATACCAATTAGGATCTGGCTAAAAATACTTGATTCAGTTATAGAACCCATTGCCCTTTATGGTTGTGGGGTCTGGGGTCCGCTCACCAACCAAGAATTCACAAAATGGGACAGACACCAAATTGACACTCTGCATGCAGAATTCTGGAAAAACAGAATTTGTGCAATCTGCTAATGATCAAAATCCAGAAAAGAGACGTTAAATTCTGCAACCATCTAAATGGAAGCGATTCCCAAACCTTCTATAACAAAGACATCACCTACAGAGAGATGAACCTGGAGAAGAGTCCCCTAAGCCAGCTGGTCCTGGGGCTGTGTTCACAAACACAAACAGATCCCCAGGACAGCAACACAATTAGACCCAACCAAATGTGACCCGATTCAGGAAACTAGGCATTTGTCGTAAGTCACAACTTCACAGGAGAGGCATTTCAACATTATTTTTTGGGGGGCAGAAATGCC
Organism: Salmo salar; assembly: GCF_965601325.2. Lineage (NCBI taxonomy): Eukaryota > Metazoa > Chordata > Actinopteri > Salmoniformes > Salmonidae > Salmo > Salmo salar. Next base: position 13,854,709 of record NC_138302.1, read on the forward strand.
TTCTCGAACATGTGAACTTTCATGTGCCTTAATAACAAACTTGTATGCCATCTGTAAATACGACTATAATTGTTAAATTACGAGCCTGGTTGGTTAAGCCACAGAAAAAGTCAAAAACCTTCCCACTAGCCATGATTGGCTGAGATAATGAGTGGGCTGGACATGCCAAGAGAGGAGTTCGGATTGGTCAGTCTGTGTTGGTAATCCTGCCGAACGCAGCTTTAAAAAAAATGTATTGTGTGGTGGAGCTGCATAAGTGTTGCTCTCCACTTTCTGGAGGATGAAGTTTAGAAATCAGTGGAATTGGAGTATAATAGCTAAAGAGATGGAGAAAACACCTGTCTCCGGATAACATCTTCAAACTATGGTATTGCATTCCTGACAGGGAGACGCGTCCATCATGCATGATGATTTATGTATCCAGGTAAGATAGTCTAGCGTTAGCTAGCTACATTTTCAGATATTACACGTTTCTGTCACGTCTGCTCCCACTTTTCCCTTTACTGGCGCTTGAGGGCGCCAGATTACCCTGCATCACACGCGCCTGTCATCAATCATGCACACCTGCCATCCCTCGTCACTCGCATCAGCGTTATTGGACTCACCTGGACTCACTTATCTCCTGTTTATTTCCTCCCCTATATTTGTCAGTTCCCCAGCTCTGTTCCCGGCCCTCAAGCGCCAGGGGAAGGGAAGAGCGGGAGCAGACGTGACAGTTTCTAATTTTGACAGAAGTGGTTTCATTTCAAGCTCCTGTTAGCTAGCTAGCTAACTTTAGCTGGCTGGCTCCCTAGCTGACATTATTATTTGTTTCCCAGAGCCATTTGCTTTTCTAGTTAGAGGCTAATGTTAGCTAGCTAACATTGAACCTGGTTGATTAGCTCCCAGCACTGTGGCATTGTTGACACTTTGTTCATTGTTGTTTAACTAGCTAACTGACGTTAGCTGGCTGGCTCATTAGCTAACGTTGTGTACAACACCCGTTGAATATGGCGGGTGTCAGTAAATGTCTGCAAAAAAACGTCATGAAATTGTTACCAGCAGAGCTGGTTAGGCAGTTTTCATGTTATCCGGAGGTAAACAAATCATTGGCCAGTTCGTCAAGTATGTTCTCCGAGTGCGAAACAAGATGGGTGGGGCTAAAGCTTGTGAACGATGCTGAATGGGTGTAGACAAAGAAGAGCTCTTCACTAGATACCAAAACATTCAAAGGCCATTTTCTCAAAAGTGAGTTTACAAGTTGATCAACTTTCAAAGCAGAATAACTTCCCCATTGTTCCTCAAATGCAGTGTATGATATACCATTGTGTAGCTCTGAGTCTCTAGTGTTATCCAATGTAAAAAACACAATTTCACATTATGCTTCTGAAGACCTGATCCAGGTGGTGAGTCACAAATCATGAGAAAACAAAAAGATAATTACTTTACACTTTGGAAAGAATTAACAAAAAAACAGAGCAAACTAGAATGCTAATTGGCCCTTAACAGAGAGTAAACAGTGGAAGAATACCTGACAACTGTGACTAACCCAAAATGAAGGAAAGCTTTGACTATGTACAGTCAGTGAGCATAGCCTTGCTATTGAGAATGGCCGCTGTAGGCAGATCTGGTTCTGTGTGTGTGTGTGTGTGTGTGTGTGTGTGTGTGTGTGTGTGTGTGTGTGTGTGTGTGTCTGTCACAGGAAAACAAAGCAAATCTAACCAGTATATCATTCATTTACATCAACCACCAGATACAAACATCTAATTTTCATACACACACACACACGCACGCACGCACACACGCACGCACGCACGCACCCACGCACCCACACACACACACCCACACACACACACGTCCACACGCACACCCACACACTGCTTATTTGGTTGGGTCTTATACAGTCTGCAAGGGAAATCAGGCAGGAAAATAAAACCTGTAGGGTCCCCTTATACCACTATTTACATATGTACCTACAATATACACACACACACACACACACTGACTCACTTACTAACATACACACGCACACACACACGCACCCATACACACACATGCACATGCTGTCACGCACGCACATACACACACGCTCACTCATTAACACACACACACAGACACAGACACACACACAGTCTCTCTCTCGTCCAGCATGTCTTTGTGTCCCTTTATTGTGTCCTAATGTCCTTCATCCTGAGGCTAGTCTCCTTCTCTCTCTCTCCCTCCCACTCTCCCCCCTTCCTCTCTCCTTCTCCCTTCCTCTCTCCTTCTCTATCGTATTCAGTCTTACTTTCTCTTCCGTGTCCTGTGTTCTCTGTCTCCATTTAGGCCAGACTTTGACCAGGGGCTGGATTTTGTCCTCAGCCTGGTCTGGGTGTGTGATGCTGGGAGAGTGGGGTACAGTAGGGAGAGGGCTGGAGGTGGGAGAGTGTGTGTGTGTGTGTGTGTGTGTGTGTGTGTGTGTGTGTGTGTGTGTGTGTGTGTGTGTGTGTGTGTGTGTGTGTGTGTGTGTGTGTGTGTGTGTGTGTGTGTGTGTGTGTGTGTGTGTGTGTGTGTGTGTGTGTTTGAGTACCGTGGACATTTGATGCCTGACCTAAATCTGTCTGCCATCATTACTTAACTCGGAGATGGAGAGAACCTCAGGAAACACACACAACAATATGAGAGAGCACTCTGCAATGAAAGACGCCCCCAAAAACATTATACTGTGTGTGTGTGTGTGTGTGTGTGTGTGTGTGTGTGTGTGTAATATGTATTTGTGTAGCCAAGTTGTGCTGAAAAATAATCTGTCAAATGTTTCTGATGGTCCTGTGGGAGACCAGGGTGTGGGTGTGTTTATGCGCGTGTGCGTGTGTGTGTTAGATATGGGCAATATGGAGAAAAATCCACATTGCGATAAATTTCCTGAATTGATGCGATAATTATAAAAATATCGATACATTTATAACAATTCTGAACCCTAGTTTATAACATTCATCTGCACCATAGTTAATAACATTCATCTGCACCATAGATTATAACATTCATCTGCACCATAGATTATAACATTCATCTGCACCATAGATTATAACATTCATCTGCACCATAGATTATAACATTCATCTGCACCATAGTTAATAACATTCATCTGCACCATAGATTATAACATTCATCTGCACCATAGATTATAACATTCATCTGCACCATAGATTATAACATTCATCTGCACCATAGATTATAACATTCATCTGCACCATCGTTTATAACATTCATCTGCACCATAGATTATAACATTCATCTGCACCATCGTTTATAACATTCATCTGCACCATAGATTATAACATTCATCTGCACCATAGATTATAACATTCATCTGCACCATAGATTATAACATTTATCTGCACCATAGATTATAACATTCATCTACACCATCGTTTATAACATTTATCTGCAGCATCATTTATAACATTCATCTGCACCATAGTTTATAACATTCATCTGCACCATAGTTTATAGCATTCGTCTGCACCATAGTTGATAACATTTGTCTGCACCATAGATTATAACATTCATCTGCACCATAGTTTATAACATTCATCTGCACCATAGTTTATAACATTCATCTACACCATAGTTTATAACATTCATCTGCACCATAGATTATAACATTCATCTGCACCATAGTTAATAACATTCATCTGCACCATAGTTTATAACATTCATCTGCACCATAGTTAATAACATTAATCTGCACCATAGTTTATAACATTAATCTACACCATAGTTAATAACATTCATCTACACCATAGTTTATAACATTCATCTGCACCATAGTTTATAACATTCATCTGCACCATAGATTATAACATTCATCTGCACTATAGTTAATAACATTCATCTGCACCATAGTTTATAACATTCATCTGCACCATAGTTAATAACATTCATCTGCACCATAGTTTAGAACATTCATCTGCACCATAGTTAATAACATTCATCTGCACCATAGATTATAACATTCATCTGCACCATAGTTAATAACATTCATCTACACCATAGTTTATAACATTCATCTGCACCATAGATTATAACATTCATCTGCACCATAGTTAATAACATTCATCTGCACCATAGTTTATAACATTCATCTGCACCATAGTTAATAACATTAATCTGCACCATAGTTTATAACATTAATCTACACCATAGTTAATAACATTCATCTGCACCATAGTTTATAACATTCATCTGCACCATAGTTTATAACATTCATCTGCACCATAGATTATAACATTCATCTGCACTATAGTTAATAACATTCATCTGCACCATAGTTTATAACATTCATCTGCACCATAGTTAATAACATTCATCTGCACCATAGTTAATAACATTCATCTGCACCATAGTTAATAACATTCATCTGCACCATAGTTTATAACATTCATCTGCACCATAGTTAATAACATTCATCTGCACCATAGTTTATAACATTCATCTGCACCATAGTTTAGAACATTCATCTACACCATAGTTAATAACATTCATCTGCACCATAGTTTATAACATTCATCTGCACCATAGTTTATAATATTCATCTGCACCATAGTTAATAACATTCATCTGCACCATAGTTTATAATATTCATCTGCACCATAGTTAATAACATTCATCTGCACCATAGTTTATAACATTCATCTGCACCATAGTTTATAACATTCATCTACACCATAGTTAATAACATTCATCTGCACCATAGTTTATAACATTCATCTGCACCATAGTTTATAATATTCATCTGCACCATAGTTAATAACATTCATCTGCACCATAGTTTATAATATTCATCTGCACCATAGTTAATAACATTCATCTGCACCATAGTTTAGAACATTCATCTGCACCATAGTTTATAACATTCATCTGCTCCATAGTTTATATCATTCATCTGCACCATAGATTATAACATTCATCTGCACCATAGTTAATAACATTCATCTACACCATAGATTATAACATTCATCTGCACCATAGTTAATATCATTCATCTGCACCATAGTTTATAACATTCATCTGCACCATAGTTTATAACATTCATCTGCACCATAGTTTATAACATTCATCTGCACCATAGTTTATAACATTCATCTACACCATAGTTTATAACATTCATCTACACGATCGTTTTATTTTTTATTACCCTTTAAACTACTGCCACTAGTTTGATGGTTGAAGGCATCAACTGTTCCATTAACAACACCCTATTTAGCCAACTATTTCATTCCATTTCAAATGTCACATTTCTCTATTATAGGCTACTTATCGTAATGAACCATATCATCAAATGTCTTTGATAAGTCATCGGTAAGGTTGGTGTCGATGATTTTCCAGGTTTGTCGCCCAAGCTCGGGGGGGGGTGGGTGTGTGTGTGTGTGTGTGTGTGTGTGTGTGTGTGTGTGTGTGTGTGTGTGTGTGTGTGTGTGTGTGTGTGTGTGTGTGTGTGTGTGTGCGTGTGTGTGTGTTCTCCTCCAGCAGTGATGACCTCCCTCTGCTCTGGCTTCATCCCCTCTGTACTGAAGTATCATGTAACCTACCCAGACAAGACGCTCATCACGTTATACCATAAGCTTAGCAGCACCTTAAACCATCTTACTATCTAGCCAGGTCTCTCAGTATCCACTGGGAAATTAGACATCCGTCCAGATAAGCAGGACTTTAGGAGATGACTTCAAAACCTGCCACTAGGGGGCAAAAGTGAGCCCTATCAGCATCAGGTATGCCTGGGTTCCACTACGGAGGTTGTAGACGGGGATGGGCGTAAGCCGCGAAGCCCCTGCTCTGACTGTCGCCTGTTCAGTCCCAGTGTTAAGGCTCTCCTTTTTTTGGTTTGTGTGTTTTTTACCACAGCCCAAACCTTAACCCTTAACTTGACCATTCAGAATGAATGCCTACATTTAAACTGCAACATTAAATCGTATTCAAATCTGTTCATATACACCCCCGGTGGACTGTGTGTGTTTACAGGCAGTTGGACCTGCCATCACCCCTTTGAACTGGACTGTGTGTGTTTACAGGCAGTTGGACCTGCCATCATTCCCTTTGAACTGGACTGAGTGTGTTTACAGGCAGTTGGACCTGCCATCATTCCCTTTGAACTGGACTGTATGTGTATACAGGCTGTAGGACCTGCCATCATTCCCTTTGAACTGGACTGTGTGTGTTTACAGGAAGTAGGGCCTGCCATCATTCCCTTTGAACTGGACTGTGTGTGTTTACAGGCAGTTGGACCTGCCATCATTCCCTTTGAACTGGACTGTGTGTGTTTACAGGCAGTTGGACCTGCATCATTCCCTTTGAACTGGACTGTGTGTGTTTACAGGCAGTTGGACCTGCATCATTCCCTTTGAACTGGACTTTGTGTGTTTACAGGCAGTTGGACCTGCCATCATTCCCTTTGAACTGGACTGTGTGTGTTTACAGGCAGTTGGACCTGCATTATTCCCTTTGAACTGGACTGTGTGTTTACAGGCAGTTGGACCTGCCATCATTCCCTTTGAACTGGACTGTATGTGTATACAGGCAGTAGGACCTGCCATCATTCCCTTTGAACTGGACTGTGTGTGTTTACAGGAAGTAGGGCCTGCCATCATTCCCTTTGAACTGGACTGTGTGTGTTTACAGGCAGTTGGACCTGCCATCATTCCCTTTGAACTGGACTGTGTGTGTTTACAGGCAGTTGGACCTGCATCATTCCCTTTGAACTGGACTGTGTGTGTTTACAGGCAGTTGGACCTGTATTATTCCCTTTGAACTGGACTGTGTGTGTCTACAGGCAGTTGGACCTAACATCATTCCCTTTGAACTGGACTGTGTGTGTTTACAGGCAGTTGGACCTGCCATCATTCCCTTTGAACTGGACTGTGTGTGTTTACAGGCAGTTGGACCTGCCATCATTCCCTTTGAACTGGACTGTGTGTGTTTACAGGCAGTTGGACCTGCATCATTCCCTTTGAACTGGACTGTGTGTGTTTACAGGAAGTAGGGTCTGCCATCATTCCCTTTGAACTGGACTGTGTGTGTTTACAGGAAGTAGGGTCTGCCATCATTCCCTTTGAACTGGACTGTGTGTGTTTACAGGCAGTTGGACCTGCATCATTCCCTTTGAACTGGACTGTGTGTGTTTACAGGCAGTTGGACCTGCATCATTCCCTTTGAACTGGACTGTGTGTGTTTACAGACAGTTGAACCTGCCATCATTCCCTTTGAACTGGACTGTGTGTGTTTACAGGCAGTTGGACCTGCATTATTCCCTTTGAACTGGACTGTGTGTGTCTACAGGCAGTTGGACCTAACATCATTCCCTTTGAACTGGACTGTGTGTGTTTACAGGCAGTTGGACCTGCCATCATTCCCTTTGAACTGGACTGTGTGTGTTTACAGGCAGTTGGACCTGCCATCATTCCCTTTGAACTGGACTGTGTGTGTTTACAGGCAGTTGGACCTGCATCATTAACTTTGAACTGGACTGTGTGTGTTTACAGGAAGTAGGGCCTGCCATCATTCCCTTTGAACTGGACTGTGTGTGTTTACAGGCAGTTGGACCTGCCATCATTCCCTTTGAACTGGACTGTGTGTGTTTACAGGCAGTTGGGCCTGCCATCATTCCCTTTGAACTGGACTGTGTGTGTTTACAGGCAGTTGGACCTGCCATCATTCACTTTGAACTGGACTGTGTGTGTTTACAGGCAGTTGGGCCTGCCATCATTCCCTTTGAACTGGACTGTGTTTGTTTACAGGCAGTTGGACCTGCCATCATTCCCTTTGAACTGGACTGTGTGTGTTTACAGGCAGTTGGACCTGCCATCATTCCCTTTGAACTGGACTGTGTGTTTACAGGCAGTTGGACCTGCCATCATTCCCTTTGAACTGGACTGTGTGTTTACAGGCAGTTGGACCTGCCATCATTCCCTTTGAACTGGACTGTGTGTTTACAGGCAGTTGGACCTGCCATCATTCCCTTTGAACTGGACTGTGTGTTTACAGGCAGTTGGACCTGCCATCATTCCCTTTGAACTGGACTGTATGTTTACAGGCAGTTGGACCTGCCATCACCCCTTTGAACTGGACTGTGTGTTTACAGGCAGTTGGACCTGCCATCATTCCCTTTGAACTGGACTGTGTGTGTTTACAGGCAGTTGGACCTGCCATCATTCCCTTTGAACTGGACTGTGTGTGTTTACAGGCAGTTGGACCTGCCATCACCCCTTTGAACTGGACTGTGTGTTTACAGGCAGTTGGACCTGCCATCATTCCCTTTGAACTGGACTGTGTGTGTTTACAGGCAGTTGGACCTGCATCATTCACTTTGAACTGGACTGTGTGTGTTTACAGGCAGTTGGACCTGCCATCATTCCCTTTGAACTGGACTGTGTGTGTTCACAGGCAGTTGGACCTGCCATCATTACCTTTGAACTGGACTGTGTGTTTACAGGCAGTTGGACCTGCCATCATTCCCTTTGAACTGGACTGTGTGTTTACAGGCAGTTGGACCTGCCATCATTCCCTTTGAACTGGACTGTGTGTGTTTACAGGCAGTTGGACCTGCCATCATTCCCTTTGAACTGGACTGTGTGTTTACAGGCAGTTGCACCTGCCATCATTCACCTTTGAACTGGACTGTGTGTTTACAGGCAGTTGGACCTGCCATCACCCCTTTGAACTGGACTGTGTGTTTACAGGCAGTTGGACCTGCCATCATTCCCTTTGAACTGGACTGTGTGTGTTTACAGGCAGTTGGACCTGCCATCATTCCCTTTGAACTGGACTGTGTGTGTTTACAGGCAGTTGGACCTGCATCATTCCCTTTGAACTGGACTGTGTGTGTTTACAGGCAGTTGGACCTGCATCATTCCCTTTGAACTGGACTGTGTGTGTTTACAGGCAGTTGGACCTGCCATCATTCCCTTTGAACTGGACTGTGTGTGTTTACAGGCAGTTGGACCTGTATTATTCCCTTTGAACTGGACTGTGTGTGTCTACAGGCAGTTGGACCTAACATCATTCCCTTTGAACTGGACTGTGTGTGTTTACAGGCAGTTGGACCTGCCATCATTCCCTTTGAACTGGACTGTGTGTGTTTACAGGCAGTTGGACCTGCCATCATTCCCTTTGAACTGGACTGTGTGTGTTTACAGGCAGTTGGACCTGCCATCATTCCCTTTGAACTGGACTGTGTGTGTTTACAGGCAGTTGGGCCTGCCATCATTCCCTTTGAACTGGACTGTGTGTGTTTACAGGCAGTTGGACCTGCCATCATTCACTTTGAACTGGACTGTGTGTGTTTACAGGCAGTTGGGCCTGCCATCATTCCCTTTGAACTGGACTGTGTTTGTTTACAGGCAGTTGGACCTGCCATCATTCCCTTTGAACTGGACTGTGTGTGTTTACAGGCAGTTGGACCTGCCATCATTCCCTTTGAACTGGACTGTGTGTTTACAGGCAGTTGGACCTGCCATCATTCCCTTTGAACTGGACTGTGTGTTTACAGGCAGTTGGACCTGCCATCATTCCCTTTGAACTGGACTGTGTGTTTACAGGCAGTTGGACCTGCCATCATTCCCTTTGAACTGGACTGTGTGTTTACAGGCAGTTGGACCTGCCATCATTCCCTTTGAACTGGACTGTATGTTTACAGGCAGTTGGACCTGCCATCACCCCTTTGAACTGGACTGTGTGTTTACAGGCAGTTGGACCTGCCATCATTCCCTTTGAACTGGACTGTGTGTGTTTACAGGCAGTTGGACCTGCCATCATTCCCTTTGAACTGGACTGTGTGTGTTTACAGGCAGTTGGACCTGCCATCACCCCTTTGAACTGGACTGTGTGTTTACAGGCAGTTGGACCTGCCATCATTCCCTTTGAACTGGACTGTGTGTGTTTACAGGCAGTTGGACCTGCATCATTCACTTTGAACTGGACTGTGTGTGTTTACAGGCAGTTGGACCTGCCATCATTCCCTTTGAACTGGACTGTGTGTGTTCACAGGCAGTTGGACCTTCCATCATTACCTTTGAACTGGACTGTGTGTTTACAGGCAGTTGGACCTGCCATCATTCCCTTTGAACTGGACTGTGTGTTTACAGGCAGTTGGACCTGCCATCATTCCCTTTGAACTGGACTGTGTGTGTTTACAGGCAGTTGGACCTGCCATCATTCCCTTTGAACTGGACTGTGTGTTTACAGGCAGTTGCACCTGCCATCATTCACCTTTGAACTGGACTGTGTGTTTACAGGCAGTTGGACCTGCCATCACCCCTTTGAACTGGACTGTGTGTTTACAGGCAGTTGGACCTGCCATCATTCCCTTTGAACTGGACTGTGTGTGTTTACAGGCACTTGGACCTGCCATCATGCCCTTTGAACTGGACTGTGTGTTTACAGGCAGTTGGACCTGCCATCACCCCTTTGAACTGGACTGTGTGTTTACAGGCAGTTGGACCTGCCATCATTCCCTTTGAACTGGACTGTGTGTGTTTACAGGCAGTTGGACCTGCCATCATTCCCTTTGAACTGGACTGTGTGTGTTTACAGGCAGTTGGACCTGCATTATTCCCTTTGAACTGGACTGTGTGTTTACAGGCAGTAGGGCCTGCCATCATTCACTTTGAACTGGACTGTGTGTGTTTACAGGCAGTTGGACCTGCCATCATTCACTTTGAACTGGACTGTGCGTGTTTACAGGCAGTAGGACCTGCATCATTCACTTGAACTGGACTGTGTGTGTTTACAGGCAGTTGGACCTGCCATCATTCCCTTTGAACTGGACTGTGTGTTTACAGGCAGTTGGACCTGCCATCACCCCTTTGAACTGGACTGTGTGTTTACAGGCAGTTGGACCTGCCATCATTCCCTTTGAACTGGACTGTGTGTGTTTCCAGGCAGTTGGACCTGCATCATTCACTTTGAACTGGACTGTGTGTGTTTCCAGGCAGTTGGACCTGCCATCATTCACTTTGAACTGGACTGTGTGTGTTTACAGGCAGTTGGACCTGCATCATTCACTTTGAACTGGACTGTGTGTGTTTACAGGTAGTTGGACATGCCATCATTCACTTTGAACTGGACTGTGTGTTTACAGGCAGTTGGACCTGCCATCATTCCCTTTGAACTGGACTGTGTGTTTACAGGCAGTTGGACCTGCAATCATTCCCTTTGAACTGGACTGTGTGTTTACAGGCAGTTGGACCTGCCATCATTCCCTTTGAACTGGACTGTGTGTGTTTACAGGCAGTTGGACCTGCCATCATTCCCTTTGAACTGGACTGTGTGTTTACAGGCAGTTGCACCTGCCATCATTCACCTTTGAACTGGACTGTGTGTTTACAGGCAGTTGGACCTGCCATCACCCCTTTGAACTGGACTGTGTGTTTACAGGCAGTTGGACCTGCCATCATTCCCTTTGAACTGGACTGTGTGTGTTTACAGGCAGTTGGACCTGCCATCATTCCCTTTGAACTGGACTGTGTGTGTTTACAGGCAGTTGGACCTGCATCATTCCCTTTGAACTGGACTGTGTGTGTTTACAGGCAGTTGGACCTGCATCATTCCCTTTGAATTGGACTGTGTGTGTTTACAGGCAGTTGGACCTGCCATCATTCCCTTTGAACTGGACTGTGTGTGTTTACAGGCAGTTGGACCTGTATTATTCCCTTTGAACTGGACTGTGTGTGTCTACAGGCAGTTGGACCTAACATCATTCCCTTTGAACTGGACTGTGTGTGTTTACAGGCAGTTGGACCTGCCATCATTCCCTTTGAACTGGACTGTGTGTGTTTACAGGCAGTTGGACCTGCCATCATTCCCTTTGAACTGGACTGTGTGTGTTTACAGGCAGTTGGACCTGCCATCATTCCCTTTGAACTGGACTGTGTGTGTTTACAGGCAGTTGGGCCTGCCATCATTCCCTTTGAACTGGACTGTGTGTGTTTACAGGCAGTTGGACCTGCCATCATTCACTTTGAACTGGACTGTGTGTGTTTACAGGCAGTTGGGCCTGCCATCATTCCCTTTGAACTGGACTGTGTTTGTTTACAGGCAGTTGGACCTGCCATCATTCCCTTTGAACTGGACTGTGTGTGTTTACAGGCAGTTGGACCTGCCATCATTCCCTTTGAACTGGACTGTGTGTGTTTACAGGCAGTTGGACCTGCCATCATTCCCTTTGAACTGGACTGTGTGTTTACAGGCAGTTGGACCTGCCATCATTCCCTTTGAACTGGACTGTGTGTTTACAGGCAGTTGGACCTGCCATCATTCCCTTTGAACTGGACTGTGTGTTTACAGGCAGTTGGACCTGCCATCATTCCCTTTGAACTGGACTGTATGTTTACAGGCAGTTGGACCTGCCATCACCCCTTTGAACTGGACTGTGTGTTTACAGGCAGTTGGACCTGCCATCATTCCCTTTGAACTGGACTGTGTGTGTTTACAGGCAGTTGGACCTGCCATCATTCCCTTTGAACTGGACTGTGTGTGTTTACAGGCAGTTGGACCTGCCATCACCCCTTTGAACTGGACTGTGTGTTTACAGGCAGTTGGACCTGCCATCATTCCCTTTGAACTGGACTGTGTGTGTTTACAGGCAGTTGGACCTGCATCATTCACTTTGAACTGGACTGTGTGTGTTTACAGGCAGTTGGACCTGCCATCATTCCCTTTGAACTGGACTGTGTGTGTTCACAGGCAGTTGGACCTTCCATCATTACCTTTGAACTGGACTGTGTGTTTACAGGCAGTTGGACCTGCCATCATTCCCTTTGAACTGGACTGTGTGTTTACAGGCAGTTGGACCTGCCATCATTCCCTTTGAACTGGACTGTGTGTGTTTACAGGCAGTTGGACCTGCCATCATTCCCTTTGAACTGGACTGTGTGTTTACAGGCAGTTGCACCTGCCATCATTCACCTTTGAACTGGACTGTGTGTTTACAGGCAGTTGGACCTGCCATCACCCCTTTGAACTGGACTGTGTGTTTACAGGCAGTTGGACCTGCCATCATTCCCTTTGAACTGGACTGTGTGTGTTTACAGGCACTTGGACCTGCCATCATGCCCTTTGAACTGGACTGTGTGTTTACAGGCAGTTGGACCTGCCATCACCCCTTTGAACTGGACTGTGTGTTTACAGGCAGTTGGACCTGCCATCATTCCCTTTGAACTGGACTGTGTGTGTTTACAGGCAGTTGGACCTGCCATCATTCCCTTTGAACTGGACTGTGTGTGTTTACAGGCAGTTGGACCTGCATTATTCCCTTTGAACTGGACTGTGTGTTTACAGGCAGTAGGGCCTGCCATCATTCACTTTGAACTGGACTGTGTGTGTTTACAGGCAGTTGGACCTGCCATCATTCACTTTGAACTGGACTGTGCGTGTTTACAGGCAGTAGGACCTGCATCATTCACTTGAACTGGACTGTGTGTGTTTACAGGCAGTTGGACCTGCCATCATTCCCTTTGAACTGGACTGTGTGTTTACAGGCAGTTGGACCTGCCATCACCCCTTTGAACTGGACTGTGTGTTTACAGGCAGTTGGACCTGCCATCATTCCCTTTGAACTGGACTGTGTGTGTTTCCAGGCAGTTGGACCTGCATCATTCACTTTGAACTGGACTGTGTGTGTTTCCAGGCAGTTGGACCTGCCATCATTCACTTTGAACTGGACTGTGTGTGTTTACAGGCAGTTGGACCTGCATCATTCACTTTGAACTGGACTGTGTGTGTTTACAGGTAGTTGGACATGCCATCATTCACTTTGAACTGGACTGTGTGTTTACAGGCAGTTGGACCTGCCATCATTCCCTTTGAACTGGACTGTGTGTTTACAGGCAGTTGGACCTGCAATCATTCCCTTTGAACTGGACTGTGTGTTTACAGGCAGTTGGACCTGCCATCATTTCCTTTGAACTGGACTGTGTGTGTTTACAGGCAGTTGGACCTGCCATCATTCCCTTTGAACTGGACTGTGTGTTTACAGGCAGTTGGGCCTGCCATCATTCCCTTTGAACTGGACTGTGTGTGTTTACAGGCAGTTGCACCTGCCATCATTCCCTTTGAACTGGACTGTGTGTTTACAGGCAGTTGGACCTGCTATCACCCCTTTGAACTGGACTGTGTGTTTACAGGCAGTTGGACCTGCCATCATTCCCTTTGAACTGGACTGTGTGTGTTTACAGGCAGTTGGACCTGCCATCATTCCCTTTGAACTGGACTGTGTGTGTTTACAGGCAGTTGGACCTGCATTATTCCCTTTGAACTGGACTGTGTGTTTACAGGCAGTTGGACCTGCCATCATTCCCTTTGAACTGGACTGTGTGTGTTTACAGGCAGTTGGACCTGCCATCATTCACTTTGAACTGGACTGTGCGTGTTTACAGGCAGTAGGACCTGCATCATTCACTTGAACTGGACTGTGTGTGTTTACTGGCAGTTGGACCTGCCATCATTCACTTTGAACTGGACTGTGTGTGTTTACAGGCAGTTGGACCTGCCATCATTCACTTTGAACTGGACTGTGTGTGTTTACAGGCAGTTGGACCTGCCATCATTCACTTTGAACTGGACTGTGTGTGTTTACAGGCAGTTGGACCTGCATCAATAACTTTGAACTGGACTGTGTGTGTTTACAGGCAGTTGGACCTGCCATCATTCACTTTGAACTGGACTGTGTGTGTTTACAGGCAGTTGGACCTGCCATCATTCCCTTTGAACTGGACTGTGTGTGTTTACAGGCAGTTGGACCTGCCATCATTCCCTTTGAACTGGACTGTGTGTGTTTACAGGCAGTTGGACCTGCCATCATTACCTTTGAACTGGACTGTGTGTTTACAGGCAGTTGGGCCTGCCATCATTCCCTTTGAACTGGACTGTGTGTGTTTACAGGCAGTTGCACCTGCCATCATTCCCTTTGAACTGGACTGTGTGTTTACAGGCAGTTGTACCTGCCATCATTCCCTTTGAACTGGACTGTGTTTGTTTACAGGCAGTTGGACCTGCCATCAGTCACTTTGAACTGGACTGTGTGTGTTTACAGGCAGTTGGACCTGCATCATTCCCTTTGAACTGGACTGTGTGTGTTTACAGGCAGTTGCACCTGCCATCATTCCCCTTGAACTGGACTGTGTGTTTACAGGCAGTTGGACCTGCCATCATTCCCTTTGAACTGGACTGTGTTTGTTTACAGGCAGTTAGACCTGCCATCATTCCCTTTGAACTGGACTGTGTGTGTTTACAGGCAGTTGGACCTGCCACCATTCCCTTTGAACTGGACTGTGTGTGTTTACAGGCAGTTGGACCCGCATCATTCCCTTTGAACTGGACTATGTGTGTTTACAGGAAGTTGGACCTGCCATCATTCCCTTTGAACTGGACTGTGTGTGTTTACAGGCAGTTGGACCTGCCAGCATTCCCTTTGAACTGGACTGTGTGTGTTTACAGGCAGTTGGACCCGCATCATTCCCTTTGAACTGGACTGTGTGTGTTTACAGGAAGTAGGGCCTGCCATCATTCCCTTTGAACTGGACTGTGTGTGTTTACAGGCAGTTGGACCTGCCATCATTCCCTTTGAACTGGACTGTGTGTGTTTACAGGCAGTTGGGCCTGCCATCATTTCCTTTGAACTGGACTGTGTGTTTACAGGCAGTTGGACCTGCCATCATTCCCTTTGAACTGGACTGTGTGTTTACAGGCAGTTGGACCTGCCATCATTCCCTTTGAACTGGACTGTGTGTTTACAGGCAGTTGGACCTGCCATAATTCCCTTTGAACTGGACTGTGTGTTTACAGGCAGTTGGACCTGCCATCATTCCCTTTGAACTGGACTGTGTTTGTTTACAGGCAGTTGGACCTGCCATCATTCACTTTGAACTGGACTGTGTGTTTACAGGCAGTTGGACCTGCCATCATTCCCTTTGAACTGGACTGTGTGTTTACAGGCAGTTGGACCTGCCATAATTCCCTTTGAACTGGACTGTGTTTTTACAGGCAGTTGGACCTGCCATCATTCCCTTTGAACTGGACTGTGTTTGTTTACAGGCAGTTGGACCTGCCATCATTCCCTTTGAACTGGACTGTGTGTGTTTACAGGCAGTTGGACCTGCCACCATTCCCTTTGAACTGGACTGTGTGTGTTTACAGGCAGTTGGACCCGCATCATTCCCTTTGAACTGGACTGTGTGTGTTTACAGGAAGTAGGGCCTGCCATCATTCCCTTTGAACTGGACTGTGTGTGTTTACAGGCAGTTGGACCTGCCATCATTCCCTTTGAACTGGACTGTGTGTTTACAGGCAGTTGGACCTGCCATCATTCCCTTTGAACTGGACTGTGTGTTTACAGGCAGTTGGACCTGCCATCATTCCCTTTGAACTGGACTGTGTGTTTACAGGCAGTTGGACCTGCCATAATTCCCTTTGAACTGGACTGTGTGTTTACAGGCAGTTGGACCTGCCATCATACCCTTTGAACTGGACTGTGTGTTTACAGGCAGTTGGACCTGCCATCACCCCTTTGAACTGGACTGTGTGTTTACAGGCAGTTGGACCTGCCATCATTCCCTTTGAACTGGACTGTGTGTGTTTACAGGCAGTTGGACCTGCCATCATTCCCTTTGAACTGGACTGTGTGTTTACAGGCAGTTGGACCTGCCATCACCCCTTTGAACTGGACTGTGTGTTTACAGGCAGTTGGACCTGCCATAATTCCCTTTGAACTAGACTGTGTGTGTTTACAGGCAGTTGGACCTGCATCATTCACTTTGAACTGGACTGTGTGTGTTTCCAGGCAGTTGGACCTGCCATCATTCACTTTGAACTGGACTGTGTGTGTTTACAGGCAGTTGGACCTGCATCATTCACTTTGAACTGGACTGTGTGTGTTTACAGGTAGTTGGACCTGCCATCATTCACTTTGAACTGGACTGTGTGTGTTTACAGGCAGTTGGACCTGCCATCATTCCCTTTGAACTGGACTGTGTGTGTTTACAGGCAGTTGGACCTGCCATCATTCCCTTTGAACTGGACTGTGTGTTTACAGGCAGTACGGCCTGCCATCATTCCCTTTGAACTGGACTGTGTGTTTACAGGCAGTTGGGCCTGCCATCATTCCCTTTGAACTGGACTGTGTGTTTACAGGCAGTTGGCCCTGCCATCATTCCCTTTGAACTGGACTGTTTGTGTTTACAGGCAGTTGCACCTGCCATCATTCCCTTTGAACTGGACTGTGTGTTTACAGGCAGTTGGACCTGCCATCACCCCTTTGAACTGGACTGTGTGTTTACAGGCAGTTGGACATGCCATCATGCCCTTTGAACTGGACTGTGTGTTTACAGGCAGTTGGACCTGCCATCACCCCTTTGAACTGGACTGTGTGTGTTTACAGGCAGTAGGGCCTGCCATCATTCACTTTGAACTGGACTGTGCGTGTTTACAGGCAGTAGGACCTGCATCATTCACTTGAACTGGACTGTGTGTGTTTACAGGCAGTTGGACCTGCCATCATTCACTTTGAACTGGACTGTGTGTGTTTACAGGCAGTTGGACCTGCCATCATTCACTTTGAACGGGACTGTGTGTGTTTACAGGCAGTTGGACCTGCCATCATTCACTTTGAACTGGACTGTGTGTGTTTACAGGCAGTTGGACCTGCATCATTAACTTTGAACTGGACTGTGTGTCTTTACAGGCAGTTGGACCTGCCATCATTCACTTTGAACTGGACTGTGTGTGTTAACAGGCAGTTGGACCTGCCATCATTCCCTTTGAACTGGACTGTGTGTGTTTACAGGCAGTTGGACCTGCCATCATTCCCTTTGAACTGGACTGTGTGTTTACAGGCAGTTGGACCTGCCATCATTCCCTTTGAACTGGACTGTGTGTTTACAGGCAGTTGGACCTGCCATCATTCCCTTTGAACTGGACTGTGTGTTTACAGGCAGTTGGACCTGCCATAATTCCCTTTGAACTGGACTGTGTGTTTACAGGCAGTTGGACCTGCCATCATACCCTTTGAACTGGACTGTGTGTTTACAGGCAGTTGGACCTGCCATCACCCCTTTGAACTGGACTGTGTGTTTACAGGCAGTTGGACCTGCCATCATTCCCTTTGAACTGGACTGTGTGTGTTTACAGGCAGTTGGACCTGCCATCATTCCCTTTGAACTGGACTGTGTGTTTACAGGCAGTTGGACCTGCCATCACCCCTTTGAACTGGACTGTGTGTTTACAGGCAGTTGGACCTGCCATAATTCCCTTTGAACTAGACTGTGTGTGTTTACAGGCAGTTGGACCTGCATCATTCACTTTGAACTGGACTGTGTGTGTTTCCAGGCAGTTGGACCTGCCATCATTCACTTTGAACTGGACTGTGTGTGTTTACAGGCAGTTGGACCTGCATCATTCACTTTGAACTGGACTGTGTGTGTTTACAGGTAGTTGGACCTGCCATCATTCACTTTGAACTGGACTGTGTGTGTTTACAGGCAGTTGGACCTGCCATCATTCCCTTTGAACTGGACTGTGTGTGTTTACAGGCAGTTGGACCTGCCATCATTCCCTTTGAACTGGACTGTGTGTTTACAGGCAGTACGGCCTGCCATCATTCCCTTTGAACTGGACTGTGTGTTTACAGGCAGTTGGGCCTGCCATCATTCCCTTTGAACTGGACTGTGTGTTTACAGGCAGTTGGCCCTGCCATCATTCCCTTTGAACTGGACTGTTTGTGTTTACAGGCAGTTGCACCTGCCATCATTCCCTTTGAACTGGACTGTGTGTTTACAGGCAGTTGGACCTGCCATCACCCCTTTGAACTGGACTGTGTGTTTACAGGCAGTTGGACATGCCATCATGCCCTTTGAACTGGACTGTGTGTTTACAGGCAGTTGGACCTGCCATCACCCCTTTGAACTGGACTGTGTGTGTTTACAGGCAGTAGGGCCTGCCATCATTCACTTTGAACTGGACTGTGCGTGTTTACAGGCAGTAGGACCTGCATCATTCACTTGAACTGGACTGTGTGTGTTTACAGGCAGTTGGACCTGCCATCATTCACTTTGAACTGGACTGTGTGTGTTTACAGGCAGTTGGACCTGCCATCATTCACTTTGAACGGGACTGTGTGTGTTTACAGGCAGTTGGACCTGCCATCATTCACTTTGAACTGGACTGTGTGTGTTTACAGGCAGTTGGACCTGCATCATTAACTTTGAACTGGACTGTGTGTGTTTACAGGCAGTTGGACCTGCCATCATTCACTTTGAACTGGACTGTGTGTGTTAACAGGCAGTTGGACCTGCCATCATTCCCTTTGAACTGGACTGTGTGTTTACAGGCAGTTGGACCTGCCATCATTCCCTTTGAACTGGACTGTGTGTGTTTACAGGCAGTTGGACCTGCCATCATTCACTTTGAACTGGACTGTGTGTGTTTAAAGGCAGTTGGACCTGCCATCATTACCTTTGAACTGGACTGTGTGTTTACAGGCAGTTGGGCCTGCCATCATTCCCTTTGAACTGGACTGTGTGTGTTTACAGGCAGTTGCACCTGCCATCATTCCCTTTGAACTGGACTGTGTGTTTACAGGCAGTTGGACCTGCCATCATTCCCTTTGAACTGGACTGTGTTTGTTTACAGGCAGTTGGACCTGCCATCATTCACTTTGAACTGGACTGTGTGTGTTTACAGGCAGTTGGACCTGCATCATTCCCTTTGAACTGGACTGTGTGTGTTTACAGGCAGTTGCAACAGCGCGACTTTAGATCATTAGAACGCATTTTGGCAAAAGCAACAAAATTCCCCTGAATTGATTTCTGCAAATATGTAAATACCATGGGAGTCCTCTTACATTTGGGAACTTTACAGTCCCATTGCTCAAACAACCATAAAAAAGGTAGGCTAACAACAAGATCAACAACTAATGCTAGCCAGAGCAAAATGAGCTAAAATCTAATGAAAGAACATTAGAAAAACCCTCTCAAACTTTTTCAGCTAGTTTGCTGTCAAAATTGCACTGATAAACAATGGGAAATAGTAAGTATCCTGCTCGTCCTTCTGCAGCTTGCCTGCCAATGCATGCTTGTCCCAACCAAGCACCCAAGCTAACTTGCTAAAGTTGGCTAGCTTGCTAGCTAGCTACTTCCAGACACAAATGAGAGAACTCCCGAGCTGACAAGGTAAAAATCTGTCGTTCTGCCCCTGAACAAGGCAGTTAACCCACTGTTCCTAGACCGTCATTGAAAATAAGAATTTGTTCTTAACTGACTTGCCTAGTTAAATAAAGGTAAAACTTTTTTTTTTAACAACCAGACTCAAACCCACCTGGTCAGTCTGGCTTTCCCCCCAGTGTAGCGCTGCCTCCTCACTCAGCCCTAGCTGACAGTAAGTAGCTACATTTGAATTGTAATAGTTTTATCCTTGCTTTTCCCCTCTTTTTTTGCTGTACAGTGTCCTTTGGTTTTTTGAAAGGCCTTTAAATCCAATTATTATTAACATCCTATAATCTACTCACGACAACCTTACGATCACCTTACAATCACCTTCTGACAACCTAACGATCTCCTTCACCACACTCAAAACCCAACTCAAAATCTAACGAATACCTTACAAACAACTTATAATCGTCTTACGACCACCTTATGATAACCTTACGATCGCCCTAAGCTCATTCCACTCTAATAGATGAGTTCCTGTCTGGTGTATAATTTATTTACGTTTACTGAAAAATGGCCGAAGGTTGCAGAAGGGCAGTGTGTGTGTGTGTGTGTGTGTGTGTGTGTGTGTGTGGTGTGTGTGTGTGTGTGTGTGTGTGTGTGTGTGTGTGTGTGTGTGTGTGTGTGTGTGTGTGTGTGTGTGTTTGTGTGTGTGTGTGTGTGTGTATACGTATGTGTGCGTGTGTAGACAACCCTTTACTCTCATTCCCTCCGTCTCGTTCCCTCTCCTCTTCGCTCCTCTTCCTTACTCCCTCCGTCCTTCCCTCCCTCCCGTCTTTCTCTGACTGTGACATCCTGTCACCATGGTAACAGTGGAACGAGGGAGTACTGTGCAGCGGCAGCTTTCCCTTCATCTCTCACTGTTTTTCTCTATCCTTGTTTTACTCTCTCTTTCTCGTCTTTCTTCCTCTTTCTACACTGCTCTCTCTTTTTCCACCTCTCAAACTGTCTCAATCTGTCTTCCTCTTTTACATTGTTGTATCTCTCTCTCTGTGTGTGTGTGTGTGTCACAACCCTGTGATCTCCCCCTGCTTTAACACCACACACCAACTCTGCCGGGCCATTTAAATGACTCACAGGGAGGTGTGCATACCATTGTCATAATCAGTGGACATCCACATAAATCAGCTCACACGAACGCCACACACAGACACACAGACACACAAACACACACACTCCCTCTCACTTAAATTCTTCTCCTCTTCATCCTCAGGCTCTCCTGACGTGCCTGGTGGTATCTGGTCCTGACTCTCCCCCCGCCATGGCTCTGTCACTGTGGTTCCTGTGTGTGTCTGTCACCACCCTAACTCACGTTGCCCCCTCTGGCCAAGGTAGGAATCACATCCCTAATTACTTAACTAACTGTCTAACTAACTAACTAACTAACTAACTAACTAACTAACTAACTAACTAACTAACTAACTAACTAACTAACTGTCTGACTGACTAACTAACAAACTGACTGACTGACTGCCTAACTGACTGACTGACTAACTAACTGGTTGCCTAATTGGATAACTAACAAACTGACTGATTGCCTAACAGACTAACTAACTAACTAACTAACTAACTAACTAACTAACTAACTAACTAACTAACTAACTAACTAACTAACTAACTAACTAACTAACTAACTAACTAAGTAAGTGTCTGACTGACTAACTAACAAACTGACTGACTAACTAACTGGTTGCCTAATTGGATAACTAACTAACTGACTGATTGCCTAACAGACTAACTAACTAACTAACTAACTAACTAACTAACTAACTAACTAACTGACTGACTGACTGACTGACTGACTGACTGACTGACTGACTGACTGACTGACTGACTGACTGCCTAACACTCATCCACTCACACATTCATTCATTCACTCACACATTCACTCACTCACTCACTCACTCTCTCACACACACACAGAGGAAGGTAGGAATCCCTTAACTATTAATTAGAATGTCTGTCTTAACGAGGTGTTCATTAATGAACTGTTGTCTCTCACCCAGCTATGTCCAGAGCTGCGATTCCCTTCGGCATCCTGAGGAGGGAGCTAGCGTGTGAGGGCTACCCTATCGAGCTGCGCTGTCCAGGTAGGCATGTGTGTCTGTGTGTGTGGCTGTGTGTGTGTGTGTGGCTGTGTGGCTGTGTGTGTGTGTGTGTGTGTGTGTGTGTGTGTGTGTGTGGCTGTGTGGCTGTGTGTGTGTGTGTGTGTGTGTCTGTGCGTGTGTGTGTCTGTGTGTGTGCGTATGCATGTTTGTACATGTGTGTGCGTGCGTGTGTAGTTAATTGTGATGAAATCATGTGCTGTAGCTGTAATGAGGTTGAATGTAGTAGACTATCAAAGTAATGAGGTTGGATGTAGTAGACTATTGAAGTAATGAGGTTGGATGTAGTAGACTATTGAAGTAATGAGGTTGGATGTAGTAGACTATTGAAGTAATGAGGTTGGATGTAGTAGTCTATAAAGTAATGAGTTTGGATGTAGCAGACTATTGAAGTAATGAGGTTGGATGTAGTAGACTATTGAAGTAATGAGGTTGGATGTAGTAGACTATTGAAGTAATGAGGTTGGATGTAGTAGTCTATAAAGTAATGAGGTTGGATGTAGTAGACTATTGAAGTAATGAGGTTGGATGTAGTAGACTATTGAAGTAATGAGGTTCAATGTAGTAGACTATTGAAGTAATGAGGTTCAATGTAGTAGACTATTGAAGTAATGAGGTTGGATGTAGTAGACTATTGAAGTAATGAGGTTGGATGTAGTAGACTATTGAAGTAATGAGGTTGGATGTAGTAGACTATTGAAGTAATGAGGTTGGATGTAGTAGACTATTGAAGTAATGAGGTTGGATGTAGTAGTCTATAAAGTAATGAGGTTGGATGTAGTAGACTATTGAAGTAATGAGGTTGGATGTAGTAGACTATTGAAGTAATGAGGTTGGATGTAGTAGACTATTGAAGTAATGAGGTTGGATGTAGTAGTCTATAAAGTAATGAGGTTGGATGTAGTAGACTATTGAAGTAATGAGGTTGGATGTAGTAGTCTATAAAGTAATGAGGTTGGATGTAGCAGACTATTGAAGTAATGAGGTTGGATGTAGTAGTCTATAAAGTAATGAGTTTGGATGTAGCAGTCTATCAAAGACAACCACATCCAACCGCAGTACTTTGATAGACTACTACATCCAACCTCATTACTATCAAAGTACATTTTGACTAGTCTCACTGCTTTACTAGAATGATACATTTTAGCTAGTCTTTCCCTGCTTTACTAGAATGATACATTATAACTAGTCTTTCCCTGCTTTACTAGAATGATACATTATAACTAGTCTTTCCCTGCTTTACTAGAATGATACATTATAACTAGTCTCACTGCTTTACTAGAATGATACATTTTAGCTAGTCTTTCCCTGCTTTACTAGAATGATACATTATAACTAGTCTTTCCCTGCTTTACTAGAATGATACATTATAACTAGTCTTTCCCTGCTTTACTAGAATGATACATTATAACTAGTCTCACTGCTTTACTAGAATGATACATTTTAGCTAGTCTTTCCCTGCTTTACTAGAATGATACATTATAACTAGTCTTTCCCTGCTTTACTGGAATAATACATTATAACTAGTCTCACTGCTTTACTAGAATGATACATTATAACTAGTCTTTCACTGCTTTACTAGAATGATACATTATAACTAGTCTCTCCCTGCTTTACTAGAATGATACATTATAACTAGTCTCACTGCTTTACTAGAATGATACATTATAACTAGTCTTTCACTGCTTTACTAGAATGATACATTATAACTAGTCTCTCCCTGCTTTACTAGAATGATACATTATAACTAGTCTCTCCCTGCTTTACTAGAATGATACATTATAACTAGTCTCTCCCTGCTTTACTAGAATGATACATTATAACTAGTCTCTCCCTGCTTTACTAGAATGATACATTATAACTAGTCTCTCCCTGCTTTACTAGAATGATACATTATAACTAGTCTCTCCCTGCTTTACTAGAATGATACATTATAACTAGTCTGTCCCTGCTTTACTAGAATGATACATTATAACTAGTCTCTCCCTGCTTTACTAGAATGATACATTATAACTAGTCTCTCCCTGCTTTACTAGAATGATACATTATAACTAGTCTCTCCCTGCTTTACTAGAATGATACATTATATATTTGACCCTTTGTTTAACTTTTCCTAACAATACTTTTGAACAGCTGAATTCAAACATTTTGTCTTCCTGGGAAATGACCTTTTCTAGGAAGTGACGTCATAATGATTGAGACGGCGAACTACGGACGCACGGACGATAAGATCTGTGACGCGGACCAATTTCAGATGGAGAACACACAGTGTTACCTCCCGGACGCACTCAAGATCATGGCCCAGAGGTGTGTGTATGTGTGTGCCAGTGGTTCGGTACTCAGCACTGTTTTCCTTGAAGCCCCAATCAATACTACTACTCTTACTCCCTCCCTCCCTTCATCCCCCCCCCTCTCTCTCTCTCTCTCTCTCTCTCTCTCTCTCTCTCTCTCTCTCTCTCTCTCTCTCGCCCTCTTTCTCTCTCCTCCCCTCCCTCCCTCCCTCGATCCCTCTTGCTCTCTCTCTCCCTCCCTCTCTCTGTCTCTCTCTCTATCTCCCTCCCTCCTCTCTCTCTCCTCCCTCTCTCTCTCCCTCCTCTCTCCTTCATCCCTCCCTCTCTCCCTCCCTCTCTCCCTCCTCTCTCCTCCCTCTCTCTCTCCCTCTCTCTCTCCCTCTCTCTCCCTCCTCCCTCTCTCTCTCCCTCTCTCCCTCCTCCCTCCCTCTCTCCCTGCTCTCTCCTTCTCTCTCTCCCTCTCTCTCCCTCCTCTCTCCCTCCTCACTCTCTCCCTCTCTCTCTCCCTCCTCCCTCCCTCTCTCCCTCCTCTCTCCCTCTCTCTCCCTCCTCCCTCCTATCTCCCTCCTCCCTCTCTCCCGCTCTCTCTCCCTCCTCTCTCCCTCTCTCCCTCCTCCCTCCTCTCTCCCTCCTCTCTCCCTCCTCTCTCCCTCTCTCCCTCCTCCCTCCTCCCTCCTCTCTCCCTC